>NC_081346.1:52588339-52663043 GCF_029784015.1 Lycium ferocissimum
TCTTCCATGATATGTTAATGCAATTCTAACAGCACCAAAATGGATATGGGTGAAACCATGATTTTTCCACTGTCTAGGAAAATCATCTGGAATCTGCAGAGTGATGAATTGTTCCTCTTGAGTTGCTAGAATAGGGTGCTGGTCAAGTTTTGAGGCACCAACATATTCTTTAGCTTCTTTGGGCTTTGGTTGGACCAGGGAACGTATTTGTGACCACGGGGAACATGTCTTTTTAGCAAAAGCAGAATATGGGTTTATGAGGCAAGCACAATAGTTTTCTTACATAGTAGGACTGGGCTTCAACATCCCGAAGGACGGCTTGCCACAAACCTGACTTCAACAACCCGAAGGATGGCTTGTCAAGTTAGTCGGACAGTTTGAAAGATCATAGATATGAAAGTTTTTCCTACAAAATGGGCTGGCTTCCTAGCCAAGCTACTCAACTCGGAAAAACTTTCACACTACTACAGACATACTGTCAAAGCTTCGGAAAACTATTGTACTTGTAGCAAGCTTAACTTGCTCAATATTTCCTAACCCTATACTAACTTAGGATCAGCCTTTCCATGCCTTTCAAAGAGAAGAACAAGAGAAATTTAGAAAGCAAACATTTTATTGATATCGAAAAATTTACAGGGAGATTGTTTGATGCCCTCTAACTATTACATAGCCTCCTATTTATAGGAGTTGGAGGCTTCCACAAGACTTATCTTACATGGCACACGGGCCCCACTAGACATGTGAAGGGCCTAATAAAACAAGCCTAATAAAACGAGCCTAATAAGACAGCCTAATAAAACAAGCCTGATAAAACACGCCTAATAAAACAAGCCTAATAAAACGAGCCTAATAAGACAGCCTAATAAAACAAGCCTAATAAAACAAGCCTAATAAAACACGCCTAATAAAACAAGCCTAGTAAAACGAGGGGAACATTATTCGAAGCATGACAACCATGTGCAAGCATGTGACCGTGGGGTCCGCTTTTGTCTTTCTTGTAAGCACGTCAGTAAGCTTTATCCGACGGAGCGGTGCTTGATGGAGTCGACGGCGGAGTTGTGTATCCTTCCTCTATCCACCATTCTGGTCCATGTTTTTGCTTGAATTTTTCTTTGTTTTCCAGACTTCTTTTTCGCGACCTTGTGTAGTAGCATTTCCTGTTGGATGGCCCTGTCATCTCTGGATCTATTTTTGTTGAATCTTGAGATGGAAAATCCAACCTTATCTTTGTGATAGCCTGAGTGACTTCATCTCTGATTATTTCATACGGCACTCGGTACTCCTTTGCTGCTTCTCGAACTCTTTCCCAATGGGGATGGTCATCAGTGTAATTCCATCGAGCCCATTCTTTCGGCCATATCTCCTTTGGGATGCACTTATTTTGCTGGAAAATAATTCTCTGTGCTTCGCTGTATTCATCTTCTAAGGACAAGATAGAGACGGGGAATTCCCACCATAGTGAAATATCTGGTTGAGCATAGACCTTCCCATCAATAATCTTTATCGGTCGATGTAACATGAACACTTTTGCTGTATAGGAGTCTTGGAAACAAACCCAATATCTTCGTGGTTTGAACCATTGCGAAACTTTTTGAGAGCGAGTTCAATCTTGTTAAAACATCGGAACATGTCGCACTTGAATTCCATGAAAATATAATACTTGGTGACATAAGTACCGAAAAAACCATAATAGCTCTGTGGAAAATCATTGTGCATTGCTATGAATATGTGACAAAATGGGTATTCGGATTGACTCCGAATGGCTTAAGGATGGATCCTCCATATTTTCTGAAAACTAGAGCTCATAGAAAGTCCTTCTTTCTGTAAGGATGGATGGATCAAACGGGTCCACAAACTTGCTGAAGAATTCCGGCGGATGATCTGCTATTCTGGATGAACTAGCTCCTGATAAGCTTGTAAGCATGAAAATTTGGCTAGTTAGCCTCTTCTGCAGCTTGGCTTGAAATCTCTTTGAAAACTCATCTGGCCTGGATAGGAAATCCGCTAGAATATTATCCTTCCCTTTGAGGTGCTTTACTTGGAATTTGTAAGGGGAGAACCATTGTGCCCATCTGAGAATCTGCGAATTTGGGATAATCTTTGGATTTATCACGATCATCTTCATGAAAGCCTTCATATCCATCTCGATAAGAAACTCTGTGTGAATTAAAAAGAAATCAAACTTTTTAATCTCATTCTTTACGGCAAGAATTTCTTTGAATGTGGAATGGTAATGTTGTTCAACATCTTTGAACTTTCCACTGGCATATCCGCATATTTTCCGTTGGCCATCTTCAACTTCAAAAAGTACCGCACTCCAATATTCGTTGCTGGCATCTGTCTGCAATATCTTTTTCCCGTCTGATGGAATATGGAGGGCTTTGACTTCTTTTGAGATTTCTTTTATCTTCTGAACTGCTTCATCCTGTTCCTTTCCCCAACCTGGGGCATTCTTCTTGAGCATTTTTGTAAGTGGAGCAATGTATGTAGAGACATTAGGGATAAAATCTCTAACATAATTAATCACACCTAAAAACTGTTGGAGCTGCTTTGTTGTAAAATTGGTGTCTGGGAATTTGAGCAGTTCTTGACAAATATGTGGCCCTGGGGCTGTATGCTCCATGAACAAAATGCATCCCCAGAAAATCAATCTCCTTCCTAGCAAGAATCATCTTTTTTCGTGAGAGCATGATTCCATTTTTCTCCACTAGGTCATGGAATTGTTGCAGCAACGTGAGGTGTTCTTCCATAGTATCACTAAAGAGTAAGATGTCATCAATGTAGACTAGTGATGTATGGAGGATGGGTTGAAATAATTTTATCATGGCCTTTTGGAACAATGAGGGTGCCGTTTTCAACCCAAAGGGCATGACCTTCCATTGAAAGTGGTGATCGGGTATACAAAACCCTATTTTTGGTCTATCTTCTGGGTGTATTCCCAATTGCCAAAACCCCGATTTAAGGTCAAACTTGGAAAAGTATTTAGCTTTGGCTAAGTGTGAAAAAAGGGTGAGTTTATTTGGGATAGGGAATTTATCATCTTGGAGGAAATAGTTAAGAGGTTGATAGTTTATGACTAATCTGAGTTTACCTCTTGTTTGTTCCGCCCGTTTATTGACATAGAACGCCTCGCATGCCCATTGCGAATTAGAGGGCTCGATAAGTCCAAACTCCAAGAGCTCTTCGCATTCCCTTTTCGCAACTGAAGATGATCTGGATTCATGCCGGAGTGACTTGCCTTCGTTGGATTAATGCTTTCATTCTTCTTGAAGGGGAGTTTAATGAAAAACTCCTCATTTAGCCATAGAGGCTTTTTGCATTTTCCCATAAACTCCTTGTGAGAATCCGCACATGAATGCTCCACCAATTGCTTTTCTATCTCCTTGATCTGTTCAAAGATCAGTTATTTGGAATAATCGTAAAACATATGTATATGGCTTGAATTGTTTTTTGAACGTTATTCCATGGGCTTTGATCTGGAGCTGATCTTTAAGTTGTTTGAAGATGTCAAATCCGACAATGAGATCTTTTCCTGGGACATCGATCCACGCTTTGTTCGAAACTTCAACCACGGGAAGAATTCAATTGTGATTGGATGCTTTGTGATGATTTGTGGTGGTTAGGACTCCAGTCCCAGCAGTGTTGAAATCTTTGAAATGTGGAATCCATTGATCCTCAAGAAGGACGGCTGGGTTCATTAGTAAACATGCCGCTCCACTGTTTATGAAAGCAATAACCTGGATTGGTTTATCCTATTTGGATGGATAAACTTTAAGCTGGACCTGTGGGATCACCATGATGTTGTTGATATATTCTTGAGCCTTTCCCTCTGGTTCTGAATCTGGTAATATTCATCGCCATATTCTTCGTACACATCCATGGAAAAGAGGGTCTTCTCTGTGGGTTCGTCCTCTAATGAGAGAACGGATTCAAGATCGCCATCTTCATCTAGATGGATACCAGTGTAGTCCTCTATTTCAGTAAGAAGCTTGATCGACCTTCTGGATTGGGGACAATTTTTTGCATAATGCCCAATCTTGTTGCAGATGAAGCATCTATCATTTTTTCGGGACTTGCCTGGGCTCCTCCTCCTGAAATATTTTGTGCGCCTCCTGAACTGGGATCCTTCTCCTGAAGGCCTTGGCCATTTGAATCGCTTGAACCTTCCCTTTCGTCTGGGGACATGGCACGAACAGCTTGACCCAGTAATTAGGTCAGACTTTCCGCAAGCTTTATCAAGGGCTGGATTGTTTCGTATGATCTGCTTCAAAACAGATCTCTTTGTGCAGATATCATCCAACGCTAGAAATATTGCTTGCCTGATGTAGCCGACCGGTGGGATCGTTATTGATTGAAACTTCTCCTCAACGATCGTCATGGTCCGGCTTGCTAACATCTTTGGAAGTGATGAAACAAAGGCTTGCTTGAGACTAGCTTCTCCGCCTAACTCAAAGAACATTTTAGCCATCTTCTGAAAATGGATATCGATGACATCTCTGTCAAATGCTACGCATTTCATTTCGAAGAACTGTCTCCTTAGGTTTCTTACCTTTGGCTGGTATCTCCACAAAATACCTCTTGGAGTATTTTGATGTTGTAAGCAAAGTCTTGGGATGTGAGAAACATATTTTTGTCTTGTGTCCCAAGTGAATTCCACCAGTCTCTGAGAATTTCGGAGAACCTTGAAGTGAATTCTGACAGGATCATATACTTTTCCCGTTCGACAAGATTCTTTGTCACCATCCAAGTGAAGAAATCTTGGATCCTTTGGGGCCATCTTGATACTTTGATATCATCCAGACTGAAAGTATGGAATCCAGTCCCAACGAATTTTGTTGTTGTTGGTTCTGGCCTTCTTTCTGGAATTGGCTCATCTGTCATCCCGTCATCTGGCTCATCTGGTTCTCTGGGTTGATTCATGAATATTGGTGGGTTATTTTCTTCTGAAGAGTCAACTGAGGAATCTTCGCTTGTCTCAACGCTTGCTTCAGTAGGATCAGTATCATATGAATCTTCGTCACTGGATCCTAGAGTATCATCCTCCTCTACATCATTTGTGGGTTGGGCCACGTAGAGGTTAGGAATATTGTGGGCCGAGATCATCAAGTTTTCCAGCTCGGGTTCTTTTGAACCTTCCCCGAGTTCTTTCTTCCGTTTGGACTGCTTTTGGGCCGCCATAGAGTCTTTCCTTTCCCAAACCATTTTTGCAATGTCAAACTCAGGTTCATTGTTTTGTTTTTGGGCAAAAGGCATAGGGTCTCGTTTTGTGGATGGGAACATAGTGAAAGAATGGTCAAGCTTTGGTGGTGAGTATGTTTGTGAGGACATGGGGAAAAAGGTGGGTTTTGATGGGCAGCTTTGTGTTTTTTGCGGTTCAAGGTGACCATATCTCAGTTGTTGTATTTGTTCTTTAAGGTCGGCCATTTCCTTTTGTTGTTGGTTAAAGAAATGGAAAAGGGAAGTGCCTGGTGGACAAATCTCATACTGCATGTTTGTCATTCGCAATTCCAGGGCTTTGATCAGTCCAGCATGCTGAGAAGATGCTTGTTCCACCTTTTTCTCAATTGTCTCCACCCTGCTCATCATCTTATTCTGTGTGTGAGCAACATTTCTGATGGAAGTGCTAATATTAGTTAACACTTTGTTTTGGCAAATGGCATTTTCGGATTGCCAATTGATTGTCGCTTCCACTTCACTTGTTGGTGGCTTTTCTCCTGTGGGCAGCACAACATTTTGCCTTGGAATTTTTGGGGCATGGCTTGCACCATCCTTTTCAAAAGGTTGTTGTGAAGGAAATTCAGGGGTGTGACTGGAGCTTGAGGGGTTCATCATGAGTATTTCTGGCTTTGAGATATTTGGGTTTGAAGGTTTGTGATGTAAATTTTGGTTAGGGAGAGGTGGCCAGTTTTGGGGTTTGTACGAAACAAGGAATTCATATTTTCCTGGACGACTCAGTGAACCGATAGATGAGTCTCCTTCTTCATACCTTGTTCGGAACTCTCTTTCAGAGTTTCCCCCTTTTTTCTTTGATTTGGCTCTTCTTGTATGATGTTCATCCCATTCAATTTCATCGTCAAGACATTCTTGACAGTCACATTGGATATCCCATGGGCAGTGTCCCGTGAAAGGACATTTGAACCACCATACATCATGACCTTCATTATCGAACTGCTTTATCCAGTCATGTTCGCTCATGATACTTGGGAGATGGTAAGCGAATGTTTCAGGGTCATCTTGGTGTGCTTGGTTATAAGTGGGTTGGTACATCTGGAAAGAAAAGGTTGTTTTGTTGGGTTTTTTAAGGTGAGAGTGGTCAAAGCTTATGGCAACTGTTTTATCGGGTTTTTTGGAAAAAGTGGGTTCAGAGGATTGGAGAGGTTCAACAGGTTCTCTCAGCTTTTCATAATTCGTGACCCATGTATCTGGAAGGACTTTGATAAGTTCTTCTCTAGAGAGTTGTTTTGGGATTTGGGTGCACATGGTAGTTCCGTTGGTGGCATCTACTTTTAAGAGCAAAGCATTTTCTCCACCTGGAAGAGAGAGATCCATAGCATGATTCTGAACTCGCCAAGCTATTTGGTAGTGTAAAGTAGCCTGAATAGCATTTTTAGCTTGTGGAGCACCTTGAATTTGGACTTGGAGCTTTAAAGCCTCCGTTAGATATGGATCATACAGGGACATGTTAAAATTTGGAAATATAGTGACAAAAACTGTCCCAGCATTTAGAGTGACTTCTGTGGTACCCAAATTCGCATGTTGGTACTCATTATATCTGGTATCAAGAAGGGCAAGGCGAGCTACAACTGGTTGGCCTTTTCTTCCATGATATGTTAATGCAATTCTAATAGCACCAAAATGGATATGGGTGAAACCATGATTTTTCCACTGTCTAGGAAAATCATCTGGAATCTGCAGAGTGATGAATTGTTCCTCTTGAGTTGCTAGAATAGGGTGTTGGTCAAGTTTTAAGGCACCAACATATTCTTTAGCTCCTTTGGGCTTTGGTTGGACCAGGGAACGGATTTTGATCACGGGGAACATGTCTTTTTAGCAAAAGCGGAATATGGGTTTATGAGGGGTAGGCCGGTTAGAGACACTTTGTTTTCATCGGGTAGAATATCAGCTTCATAAAGGTAGTCATATTTGCAAGAAAGGGTTTTATACAGAGTAGGAGACATATTTATTTTTGCTAAGGACTTACAAGGGTTGGACGCAGATGGTAACGACTCAGACATATTTTTACTAAACTGCTCCTCTCTCCGAAAGAGATGGACTGGCTCTGATACCATGGGTGTGTAGAGGGCGAGGAAACACCAAGCAAGACATCACAAACTGCAAGCACAATAGTTTTCTTACATAGTAGGACTGGGCCTTACATAGTAGGACTGGGCTTCAACATCCCGAAGGACGGCTTGCCACAAACCTGACTTCAACAACCCGAAGGATGGCTTGTCAAGTTAGTCGGACAGTTTGAAAGATCATAGATATGAAAGTTTTTCCTACAAAATGGGCTGGCTTCCTAGCCAAGCTACTCAACTCGGAAAAACTTTCACACTACTACAACATACTGTCAAAGCTTCGGAAAACTATTGTACTTGTAGCAAGCTTAACTTGCTCAATATTTCCTAACCCTATACTAACTTAGGATCAGCCTTTCCATGCCTTTCAAAGAGAAGAACAAGAGAAATTTAGAAAGCAAACATTTTATTGATATCGGAAAATTTACAGGGAGATTGTTTGATGCCTCTAACTATTACATAGCCTCCTATTTATAGGAGTTGGAGGCTTCCACAAGACTTATCTTACATGGCACACGGGCCCCACTAGACATGTGAAGGGCCTAATAAAACAAGCCTAATAAAACGAGCCTAATAAGACAGCCTAATAAAACAAGCCTAATAAAACAAGCCTAATAAAACAAGCCTAATAAAACAAGCCTAATAAAACAAGCCTAATAAAACAAGCCTAATAAAACAATAAAACAAGCCTAATAAAACACGCCTAATAAAACAAGCCTAGTAAAACGAGGGGAACATTATTCGAAGCATGACAACCATGTGCAAGCATGTGACCGTGGGGTCCGCTTTTGTCTTTCTTGTAAGCACGTCAGTAAGCTTTATCCGACGGAGCGGTGCTTGATGGAGTCGACGGCGGAGTTGTGTATCCTTCCTCTATCCACCATTCTGGTCCATGTTTTTGCTTGAATTTTTCTTTGTTTTCCAGACTTCTTTTTCGCGACCTTGTGTAGTAGCATTTCCTGTTGGATGGCCCTGTCATCTCTGGATCTATTTTTGTTGAATCTTGAGATGGAAAATCCAACCTTATCTTTGTGATAGCCTGAGTGACTTCATCTCTGATTATTTCATACGGCACTCGGTACTCCTTTGCTGCTTCTCGAACTCTTTCCCAATGGGGATGGTCATCAGTGTAATTCCATCGAGCCCATTCTTTCGGCCATATCTCCTTTGGGATGCACTTATTTTGCTGGAAAATAATTCTCTGTGCTTCGCTGTATTCATCTTCTAAGGACAAGATAGAGACGGGGAATTCCCACCATAGTGAAATATCTGGTTGAGCATAGACCTTCCCATCAATAATCTTTATCGGTCGATGTAACATGAACACTTTTGCTGCATAGGAGTCTTGGAAACATTGAACCCAATATCTTCGTGGTTTGAACCATTGCAGAAACTTTTTGAGAGCAGGTTCAATCCTGTTAAAACATCGGAACATGTCGCACTTGAATTCCATGAAAATATAATACTGGTGACATAAGTACCAGAAAAACCATAATAGCTCCTGTGGAAAATCATTGTGCATTGCTATGAATATGTGACGAAATGGGTATTCGGATTGACTCCGAATGGCTTAAGGATGGATCCTCCATATTTTCTTGAAAACTAGAGCTCATAGAAAGTCCTTCTTTCTACAGTAAGGATGGATGGATCAAACGGGTCCACAAACTTGTCAAGAATTCCGGCGGATGATCTGCTATTCGGATGAACTAGCTCCCGATAAGCTTGTAAGCATGAAAATTTGCTAGTTAGCCTCTTTCTCGCAGCTTGGCTTGAAATCTCTTTGAAAACTCATCTGGCCTGGATAGGAAATCCGCTAGAATATTATCCTTCCCTTTGAGGTGCTTTACTTGGAATTTGTAAGGGGAGAACCATTGTGCCCATCTGAGAATCTGCGGATTTGGGATAATCTTTGGATTTATCTGGATCATCTTCGGAAAAGCCTTCATATCCATCTCGATAAGAAACTCTGTGAATTAAAAAGAAATTAAACTTTTTAATCCCATTCTTTACGGCAAGAATTTCTTTGAATGTGGAATGGTAATGTTGTTCAGCATCTTTGAACTTTCCACTGGCATATCCGCATATTTTTCGTTGGCCATCTTCAACTTCAAAAAGTACCGCACTCCAATATTCGTTGCTGGCATCTGTCTGCAATATCTTTTTCCCGTCTGATGGAATATGGAGGGCTTTGACCTCTTTTGAGATTTCTTTTATCTTCTGAACTGCTTCATCCCGTTCCTTTCCCCAACCTGGGGCATTCTTCTTGAGCATTTTTGTAAGTGGAGCAATGTATGTAGAGACATTAGGGATAAAATCTCTAACATAATTAATCACACCTAAAAACTGTTGGAGCTGCTTCGTTGTAAAATTGGTGTCTGGGAATTTGAGCAGCTCTTGACAAATATGTGGCCCTGGGCTGTATGCTCCATGAACAAAATGCATCCCCAGAAAATCAATCTCCTTCCTAGCAAGAATCATCTTTTTCTGTGAGAGCATGATTCCATTTTTCTCCACTAGGTCATGGAATTGTTGCGAAAGCAACGTGAGGTGTTCTTCCATAGTATCACTAAAGAGTAAGATGTCATCAATGTAGACTAGTGATGTATGGAGGATGGGTTGAAATAATTTTATCATGGCCTTTTGGAACAATGAGGGTGCCGTTTTCAACCCAAAGGGCATGACCTTCCATTGAAAGTGGTGATCGGGTATACAAAACCCTATTTTTTTGTCTATCTTCTGGGTGTATTCCCAATTGCCAAAACCCCGATTTAAGGTCAAACTTGGAAAAGTATTTAGCTTTGGCTAAGTGTGAAAAAAGGGTGAGTTTATTTGGGATAGGGAATTTATCATCTTGGAGGAAATAGTTAAGAGGTTGATAGTTTATGACTAATCTGAGTTTACCTCTTGTTTGTTCCGCCCGTTTATTGACATAGAACGCCTCGCATGCCCATTGCGAATTAGAGGGCTCGATAAGTCCAAACTCCAAGAGCTCTTCGCATTCCCTTTTCGCAAGTCAAGATGATCTGGATTCATGCCGGAGTGACTTGCCTTCGTTGGATTAATGCTTTCATTCTTCTTGAAGGGGAGTTTAATGAAAAACTCCTCATTTAGCCATAGAGGCTTTTTGCATTTTCCCATAAACTCCTTGTGAGAATCCGCACATGAATGCTCCACCAATTGCTTTTCTATCTCCTTGATCTGTTCAAAGATCGCTATTTGGAATAATCGTAAAACATCCGTATATGGCTTGAATTGTTTCTTGAACGTTATTCCATGGGCTTTGATCTGGAGTGATCTTTAAGTTGGTCAAGATGTCAAATCCGACAATGAGATCTTTTCCGGGACATCCGATCCAATCGGCTTTGTTCGAAACTTCAACCCCGGGAAGAATTCAATTGTGATTGGATGCTTTGTGATGATCGTGGTTAGTTAGGACTCCGGTCCCAGTGTTGAAATCTTTGAAATGTGGAATCCATTGATCCTCAGGAAGGACGGTTGGGTTCATCAGTGAACATGCCGCTCCAGTGTCCATGAAGGCAATAACCTGGATTGGTTTATCCCATTTGGATGGATAAACTTTAAGCTGGACCTGCGGGATCACCATGATGCTGTTGATATCTTCTTGAGCCTTTCCCTCTGGTTCTGAAATCTGGTAATATTCATCGCCATATTCTTCGTACACATCCATGGAAAAGAGGGTCTTCTCTGTGGGTTCGTCCTCTAATGAGAGAACGGATTCAAGATCGCCATCTTCATCTAGATGGATACCAGTGTAGTCCTCTATTTCGAAGAAGCTTGATCGACCTTCTGGATTGGGGACAATTTTTTGCATAATGCCCAATCTTGTTGCAGATGAAGCATCTATCATTTTTTCGGGACTTGCCTGGGCTCCTCCTCCTGAAATATTTTGTGCGCCTCCTGAACTGGGATCCTTCTCCTGAAGGCCTTGGCCATTTGAATCGCTTGAACCTTCCCTTTTCGTCTGGGGACATGGCACGAACAACTTGACCCGAATTTAGGTCGACTTTCCGCAAGCTTTATCAAGGGCTGGATTGTTTCGTATGATCTGCTTCAAAATAGATCTCTTTGTGCAGATATCATCCAACGCTAGAAATATTGCTTGCCTGATGTAGCCGACCGGTGGGATCGTTATTGATTGAAACTTCTCCTCAACGATCGTCATGGTCCTGCTTGCTAACATCTTTGGAAGTGATGAAACAAAAAGGCTTGCTTGAGACTAGCTTCTCCGCCTAACTCAAAGAACATTTTAGCCATCTTCTGAAAATGGATATCGATGACATCTCTGTCAAATGCTACGCATTTCATTTCGAAGAACTGTCTCCTTAGTTTTTCTTGCCTTTGGCCGGTATCTCCACAAAATACCTCTTGGAGTATTTTGATGTTGTAAGCAAAGTCTTGGGATGTGAGAAACATATTTTTGTCTTGTGTCCCAAGTGAATTCCACCAGTCTCTGAGAATTCCGGAGAACCTTGAAGTGAATTCTGACAGGATCATATACTTTTCCCGTTCGACAAGATTCTTTGTCACCATCCAAGTGAAGAAATCTTGGATCCTTTGGGGCCATCTTGATACTTTGATATCATCCAGACTGAAAGTATGGAATCCAGTCCCAACGAATTTTGCTGTTGTTGGTTCTGGCCTTCTTTCTGGAATTGGCTCATCTGTCATCCCGTCACGATCATCATCTACTTCAGAGATTTCTGGTTCTCTGGGTTGATTCATGAATATTGGTGGGTTATTTTCTTCTGAAGAGTCAACTGAGGAATCTTCGCTTGTCTCAACGCTTGCTTCCGTAGGATCAGTATCATATGAATCTTGGTCACTGGATCCTAGGGTATCATCCTCCTCTATATCATTTGTGGGTTGGGCCACGTAGAGGTTAGGAATATTGTGGGCCGAGATCATCAAGTTTTCCAGCTCGGGTTCTTTTGAACCTTCCCCGAGTTCTTTCTTCCGTTTGGACTGCTTTTGGGCCGCCATAGAGTCTTTCCTTTCCCAAACCATTTTTGCAATGTCAAACTCAGGTTCATTGTTTTGTTTTTGGGCAAAAGGCATAGGGTCTCGTTTTGTGGATGGGAACATAGTGAAAGAATGGTCAAGCTTTGGTGGTGAGTATGTTTGTGAGGACATGGGGAAAAAGAATGGGGAAAAAGTATGGTTTGTCAAGCTTTAATGTGAGTATGTTTGTGAGGACATGGGAAAAAAGGTGGGTTTTGATGGGCGAACACTTTATTTTGGCAAATGTGTTTTTTGCGGTTCAAGGTGACCATATCTCGGTTTGTTGTTTGTTTGTTCTTTAAGGTCAGCCATTTCCTTTTGTTGTTGGTTAAAGAATACAACCGGTTTGATAAATTTTCTTCCATAATGTTAATGCAAAATAATAGACTCAAAATGGATATAAAAACCATGATTTTCATTGTGGAAAATTGCTATGAATAATGTGACTAGAATGGGTATTCGGTCATTTTGAGGCACCAACATGCTTCTTTGGGCTTTGGTTGGACCAATATTTGTGACCACGGGGAACATGTCTCCATATTTTATGAAAAGGTCTGGGAGACACTTTGTTTTCGAAAACATCAACTTCATAGGAACATATTTATTTTTGTCCTTGGACTTTCGGACATAATTTTACTAAACAAAGGATGGATGGATCAAAACACCAAGCAAGAGTCCACATAGTAGGACCGAGCTTACATAGTAACTTGTCAAGAATTTGAACAATCAAGGATGGCTTGTCAAGTTAGTCGGACATTTGAAAGATCATAGATATGAAAGTTTTTCCTACAAAATGGGTCAGCTAGCTACTCATGAAAAACTTTCACACTACCGATAAGCTATTGTAAGCATGAAAATGCTCAATATTTCTAACCCTATTAACTTAGGATCCTCTTTCCATGCCTTTCAAAAGAGAAAAACAAGAGAAATTTAGAAAGCAAACATTTTATTGATATCGGAAAAATTTACGAAATCTCTTTGAAAACTCATTATCTTACATGGCACACGGGCCCCACGGACAGTGAAATCCGCTAGAAATATTATCCTTCCCTTAAAACCAAAACTAATAAAACAAGCTTTGAGGTAATAAAACAAGCTTTACTTGTAAGCACGTCGCCTTGGAATTGGAATTTGTAAAGCCGACCTAATAAAACGCCGGATAAAACGATGGCGGTGACAACCGTCATAAGGGAATCATGTAGAGCATGGGATGGCCACTGTCATCTCTGGATCTATTTTTGTTGAATCTTGAGATGGAAAATCAACCATTGTGACTTCCCATCCGAGAATCGAGCCCATCTTTCGGCATGATTTGGGATAATCTTTGGATTTATCCTTCCCATCAATAATCTTTATCGGTCGATGTAACATGATCATCTTGGAAACATTGAAAAGCCTTCATATCCATCTCGATAAGAAAATCATTGTGTTGAAATTAAAAAGAAATTAAACTTTTTAATCCCATTCTTCACGGGAATGAATCCACAAACTTCTTTGAATGTGGAATGAACTAGTAATGTTGTTCATGAAAATTTGGCTATCTTTGAACTTTCCACCGGCATATCCGCATATTTCCTTCCCTTTGAGGTGCTTCTTGGAATTTCAAAACCATTGTACCGCACTCCAATAATCTTTGGATTTATCGGATCATCTTCGGAAAAGCCTTCATATCCATCTCGATAAGAAACTCGTGTGAATTAAAAAGAAATCTTTTTAATCCCATTCTTCGATGGAATGTGGAGGGCTTTGACTTCTTTGAGATTTCTTTTATCTTTCCGTTGGCCATCTTGAACTTCCGAATTCGGATGGAATATGGAGGGCTTTGACTTCTTTTGAGATTTCTTCTTGAGCATTTTTGTAAGTGGAGCAATGTATGTAGAGACATTAGGGATAAAATCTCTAACATAATTAATCACACCTAAAAAATATATGTAGAGACCTTCTCGAGCCGCTTCGTTGTAAAATTGGTGTCCGGAATTTGAGCAAAATTCTTGACAAATATGTGGCCCCGGGTCGTATGCTCCATGAACAAAATGCATCCCCAAAAATCAATCTCCTTCCTAGCAAGAATCATCTTTTTCTGTGAGAGCATGATTCCATTCTTCTCCACTAGGTCATGGAATTGTTGCAGCAACGTGAGGTGTTCTTCCATAGTATCACTAAAGAGTAAGATGTCATCAATGTAGACTAGTGATGTATGGAGGATGGGTTGAAATAATTTTATCATGGCCTTTTGGAACAATGAGGGTGCCGTTTTCAACCCAAAGGGCATGACCTTCCATTGAAAGTGGTGATCGGGTATACAAAACCCTATTTTTGGTCTATCTTCTGGGTGTATTCCCAATTGCCAAAACCCCGATTTAAGGTCAAACTTGGAAAAGTATTTAGCTTTGGCTAAGTGTGAAAAAAGGGTGAGTTTATTTGGGATAGGGAATTTATCATCTTGGAGGAAATAGTTAAGAGGTTGATAGTTTATGACTAATCTGAGTTTACCTCTTGTTTGTTCCGCCCGTTTATTAACATAGAACGCCTCGCATGCCCATTGCGAATTAGAGGGCTCGATAAGTCCAAACTCCAAGAGCTCTTCGCATTCCCTTTTCGCAAGCAAGATGATCTGGATTCATGCCGGAGTGACTTGCCTTCGTTGGATTAATGCTTTCATTCTTCTTGAAGGGGAGTTTAATGAAAAACTCCTCATTTAGCCATAGAGGCTTTTTGCATTTTCCCATAAACTCCTTGTGAGAATCCGCACATGAATGCTCCACCAATTGCTTTTCTATCTCCTTGATCTGTTCAGCATTGTTATTTGGAATAATCGTAAAACATCTGTATATGGCTTGAATTGTTTTTTGAATGTTATTCCATGGGCTTTGATCTGGAGCTGATCTCTAAGCTTGCTGAAGATGTCAAATCCGACAATGAGATCTTTTCCTGGGACATCTGATCCAATCATCTTTGTTCGAAATTTCAACCCAGGGAAGAATTCAATTGTGATTGGATGCTTTGTGATGACTGTGGTGGTTAGGACTCCAGTCCCAGCAGTGTTGAAATCTTTGAAATGTGGAATCCATTGATCCTCGGAAGGACGGCCGGGTTCATCAATGAACATGCCGCTCCTAGTGTCCATGAAGGCAATAACTGGATTGGTTTATCCCATTTGGATGGATAAACTTTAAGCCGGACCTTCGCGGGATCACCATGATGCTTGTTGATATCTTCGAGCCTTTCCTCCGGGTTCTTTTCGAAATCCGTAATATTCATCGCCATATTCTTCGTACACGTCCATGGAAAAGAGGGTCTTCTCTCGTGGGTTCGTCCTCTAATGAGAGAACGGATTCAAGATCGCCATCTTCATCTAGATGGATACCGGTGTAGTCCTCTATTTCAAGAAGAAGCTTGATCGACCTTATCCGGATTGGGGACAATTTTTTGCATAATGCCCAATCTTAATAAGACACTTCCTTTAGTTTTTCTTTTCCTTTGGCTTTTGCCCCACAAAATATTTGCCACATTGTGATAACTGAAAGCAGTCTTGGGATAAAAATAGATTTGAACTTAGATTGACAATGAACATCCCACCAGAATTTGTATCACTTTGGTGCTGAAGCAAAGTTGATCATGATACTTTTTCCGTTGATATATCTCCACCATCCAAGTGAAGTAATCTTTCCTTTGGGGACATTTTGATGATTCTGGATGTCATCATATTGTTTAGGATCACAACAATAGCATTTTCCTTCGTATCAATCCCAATCCGTCATCCCGTCACTATATCTACCGTAGTTTGCATTTCCACGGGTTCTCTGGCCGTTAATAAAATTTTGAAAGGCAAATCTAGTATCCACAGTTTTTCGATATATCAAACTTCTCCGATTTCCTTCTTAAAAGCATCTATGAATCTTTGTCACCGGATCCCAGGGTATCATCCGATGTTATCATCTTCCACCTTGGTTTTCCCATATTGTCCGTAGTTCTCATAAAATCTAAGTTCTTTCTTCCGAATATGGACTTCTTTTTTGGAAAGCCGCCATAGAGTCTTTCCTTTCCCGGCATCATTTTTGCAACGTCAAATTCTCTCCATATCTTGTACCAAGTAATATAGAGCTCCAAGTTTGTCCAATATCAAACCCGTATGAGTTAAGGACACGGGGAAAATGTGGGTTTCGTTCCCACACATTTTGATTTTTATGTTGTCTCTATCTTCTAACATCATCTTCTAAGGTCAGAGCCCATTTCTCATATGAAAACAAGTGACCGAGGATGTTGTCTTTTGGACATACTTGTTCCACATGTTTGTCATCGCAATTCCAGAGTATTTGTAGTCTCCGTATTTGCAATCGAGTTTAGATGCTTGTTCTTTAGACATATCAATTAAAGATCTCAACTCCACCTCCTCCTTTGGCAAGCAATATTCAACGGAAGTGCTAATATTAGTTAACACTTTGTTTTGGTCGTTATAGCATTTTCGTATTTTTGTCCAGTTCCCGAGCATTGATTAGCTCAATTTTGACCTGCTGAGCACAACATTTTGCCTTCCAGGAATTTTCAGACCGGTTTGCAACTTTTTCAAATATAGGCCTAAAGGAAAAATGATTGACCCAAAGTTCATACTTTTGGGTAAACGAACTTTTTGGAATTCCATATAAATTTTGGAGAGGGTTTGGAGCTTGGGGGTTTGTACGAAACAAGGAATGGTATTTTCTGTCTTGGCTCCTAATGAACCGATAGATGAATCTCCTCTTCATACCTTGTTCGGAAAAATTCGAATTAAGTCCTTTTTTCTTTGATTCGTTCTCGGTCACGATGTTCATCCCATTCAATTTCATCGTCAGGCTATGAGCGCGTTCAAATACATCGGATATCCTTAATGGTCCGTGTCCCGTATGGACATTTGAACACCATATATCATGACCCGAGATTCATTATCGAATCGCTTAGAAAAACAGAGGATTCGTTAACTCATGCCCGATACTGGGAGACGGTGCGTTGGTCAAGCTCTGTGGTCATGTGTATTGTTGGCATACCGTTCGTGCCGGGTACATCCCAAATGAAAAGGTTGTTTTGCGGGTTTTTTAGGCGAGCAGTGGTCAAAGGACAACCGTTTTGGCTATGTCTCATTAAATGATTTAAATAGAGCTCAACAGTTCTTTCATCTCGATATTTGACCTGTATCGAAGGATTCTCTAACATGTTCTAGGGATATTTGGGAGGAGAATCATGGAGGTAAATCTGTGGCATTACTTTTAAGAGAAAGCATTTTCTAAATCATAGATCATCTTAGATTTCCTCCCTTTAATAAACCCTAAGCTATTTGGTAATGTAAAGAGGCCTCGGAAGAGCATCTTTATCTAAGCACTTTTGGACTTGAGTTTTAAATGATAAATTGATGATGTTTATGTTAAAATTGGAAACATAGTGATTAATCATATATCTTCCATTCCTAATGTTGAATTTCGGGTATCCAAATTCGATATTAGGATTTATACCTATCAAGGGGTTTTGCTTCAAATCGTAAATTGGCCTTTTCTTCCATGAGTTAAATCAAGAATTAAAATGGATAGCGGGGTGATCACCTAGATTTTTAATTTGGAATTTCATCTGAATTTCCAATTTTTAAATTGTGGGCCCATTTCCTAATTTCTAGAATAGGGTGTGACCAAGTTTTGAGGCACCAACATAGTATCATTCTTCATGATTTCTAACAGGAAATCATTTGTGACTTAGACTACTGTCTTTTTAGCAAAAGCAGAATATGCAAGCAAAGTGGGTAGGCTTGAGGAGACACTTTGTTTTCACTGGGCCAGGATATCAACTTCCATAAAGGTAGTCATATTCGTCAAGAAAGGGTTTTTATAGCTTAAGCACATATTTTATTTATATGCTAAGGACTTACAAGGGTCGGCTGATATTGTCTTATCGACCCCGATGTGTTTACTGGGACCAGCCCTCTCCTCCGAAAAGAGACGGATTGGCTCGATACCATGGGTGTGTAGAGGGCGTGAGAAACAGCAAGCAAGACGGATATTTAATTTAAATATTTTCATGCTTGTTTAATAATCACTACACGTGTTGGTATTTGTACTTGGCAGTTGTTGGAGTAAGCTCAGCAGCCGGGCAGTACTGTGAACCAAGTAGCTTATTTTTATTTGCCCAAAATCTATTTCTCACGTTTAAGTATATTATCCAACCTCAACTTAGTCGGGTATATGTTGAATAAAAATATGATGTAACATTGACTTAATTCCAAAGCATTGCACGCACTCATTTTCATGACACATTGTTGAGATATTGGACACCTCGTAGTTTGATGAAATACGTTAGGTGAGCTAACCGTTTTAATTATGGACACCCTGGAGTCCATCTAGGATAATCATTGATGCGCCTATCTTATGGATATCGTAGGTTTAGGTTCATGTAATAAGTTATGGAAAGAGATGGAGAACAAGGATCAATTCCGAAATCAGTTTTTTCATGAGAAAAATACGGGCAAGGTATCGTATGTTAATTTTGGTCTAAATTGAGAAAGGAATATCTCCTAGTATATCAGGCGATTTTGAAGTGAGACAAAGCCTAGCGGGCAAAGATCCGAAGTCCTAGTTTCTAATGCAACAAATCGCGCATCGATCCGACATCTAATCAAATGTTATGAGCATTTCTAAGACACTCGCCGTAAAGTACGAAATTAATTTCCGTCCGCAAAACACGCCGGGAGGCATGCGAACCGTACAGAGAAGCATACGAGCAACCCTCGTACACAATGCCCGAGCAATTTTTGAGTTGTATCGGAACCGATCAACACTCAATATAAGGGTCAAAACCCTCATTTTTCACAATCGGGATTAGATGCTCTACGTAGGTGATGACGGATACTTGGAATTGATTGCATTGCCTTATACTTGATAATTGGGTGACTTATAGCGGTGACTTTATTCTCTCAATTGTGTTATTTATGCTTGGATTCAAAGCCGTTGATGCCTAGATATTCGTTATTCTAGTAAGAACATGCACTTGAATCTCTCCTTATGACATTGATTTAGGTTTCGTTTGATCCAGCTATTAAATAGTCGTATAATGAATTAGTTAGTTGAGAAATCTGTAAACATTGCGTGGGTTGGTTTTATCAAGTATATTCCTATCGATGATGTCCTATTTATTCCGTAGACATAGACATTTTATGTATTAGTATTTTGTATTATTTCCTCAGAGGCTCTTGTATTATTCCGACAGACAAATGGAGTGTTTATTGTCATTCTAAAATGAATTAATTTTATATATATATATATATATAGTGATAATCCTAACAATAGTATGAATAGTTCCATTGATAGATTTTCATCCTTTTGAATATTTATTTAGATGGCTTGAGGGATTGGAAAATCGTGCTTAAGCAAAACGGGTCGTGACAAATGTCTTTCCTTCTTCACTCGTTATTCAAAAATGCTAAACACCGCATCATATATAGCACCTTTGAAGTCCGATGGGCGTAAAAGTAATGGATTACATGCTCAATAAACACCGTTAATCGCAATGTTTTCCTTTTCCTCCAAATGACAGAAGTCTTCCTTTCCAAGCTGCTAGTTTTGTTCTTCCACTTTATTGACTGTTCTTTGTTGTTGATCCCACTTTATGATAATTGTCTTCAAGGTGGAGATATGTAAATGAAAATATCCTCAGGAAAACCGAATAGGTTACCGACCTTACGTCATACTATCACATTTCAAACTTTGTTATTCTCTAGAAGGAACTTTTATATTATATTGATATATGCCGCTTCCGATATGGCGAGGCGTTATATACACATAACTACTTGATCATTTGGTATAGTATGATATCGTCCGCATAAGCAAGATGATCGAAAAGCATATATTTTACATTCCATAACTTCTGTGTCATTGTCCTCAAATAAAGAGTTCGAGGCTCCTGGACAACACTTCAAGTTATAGATAAACAAAAGAAGAGATTAAAGGATCCGAGTGATTAACACCTTTAGTTTATATATATATATATATATATATATATATATATATATATATATATATATATATATATATATATAAACATTCTGGAGACCTATTTTCTCGTAACTCTTGCCAAGAAATTACTTGATGAATAGTCTATCATAGGCCTTAAATATATCCAGGTGGGGCACCACATTAGTCAGGGTTTTATAAAGGACCTATGATAAATGATATGAACCTTCGAGTATATGAAGACATTCTCAAGTGATATCTTCCTTTACAAAATCCTATTGTTTTTGTTATATCACGCATTTGTAGGAACATTTTCAAGTTTATTCCGCATCATGGACAAGAGATCACTTTGTTAATAAAATTAATGAGATTTATGGGCCTCATATTTGCAAAGGTCTCAATGGTATTCTTCTTTGGGATCAGAAGCAAATTTGTATGAGTTATGGACTTTTGGCAGTGTCTGTCCTTCAAAGAAGACTTTCACTACATTATACACATCAGCCCTAATAATATCCCAACATAGTTGATAAAATGCTCCTATCATACCATCTGGACCACTTGAACTTATCTACGTGTGATCAAAAATGATAATCTTAACATCTTTCCAAAGTTGGCATGCTAATAAGCATCTGATTATTCTCCTGAGTAACCTTAGTAAGAACATATTGCAACAATGAAAAATCCGAGAGAGAGAGAGAGAGAGAAGCCGATGATGGTAAAAGTGAATTGCTTCTTCAGCTAGTGCATCATCCCCTTCAATCCAACTTCCATCATACTTTTTCATCCTTTTGACCTGCAATCTCTTCCTCCTACAGTTTATCGTGTTATGGAAAAACCTTGTATTCCTATCTCTTTCAGGGAAACAAGTAAAATGAGGTTTCTATCTCCAGAATTCGTCCTCATAATGCATATACTTCTTCAATTCTGCTTGTGCCAGTTGGAGTACCATCCTGTTTGCAGGAGATGGATCATCTTTAAAAATTGTATTCTTTAACTCTCACAATGTCTTCCCTTACTACCAGCTGCTTGAAAATATCCCCAAAAGTAGTTTTACTCCATTCAGATAGAACAGATTTAACCTTTTTAAGCTTTAGTTTAAAAGTAATGAACTCATCTGCTTCAAAATCTGCAGTCCACCCTTCATTTAACATCTCTAAAAAGGACTTATGTTCTATCCAAAACTTCAAAAATCTGAAAGGTTTCCTTATATGTTGAGATGAATCTCCATAGTAAGTGGAAGAGGAGCATGATCAGAACTAACCCTAGATAAGTGTTCAACTTCTATGTGGCCAAACCTATCCTGTAGCTTTGAATTAGTGAGTATTCTGTCCAACCTTTTAAAAGTACAATCCTTACCAGCTCTACCGTTCCACCATGTGAATAAACTACCTTTAAAAGCAACTTCAAACTGTTCATGTGAATTCAAACAGAATGCAAAATCTTCATACTCAGCAGGATAAACTGGCAAACCCCCTGTCTTCTCATCTTCATTCATAATAACATTGAAATCCCCTCCCACAAGATAGGGAAATTCCATTTGATCAACCAGGTTATACAAGCTATCCCATATATTAATTCTTTTCAAGGATTCACACTTTGCATAGATCATTGTAGTCATATTAACCTTATTACTCTCCTGAAACACCAACTTAACTGTGATCTATTGTTCTGTATCGTGAATCACCTCTACATTTATATTATCATTTATAAAGAACCAAATTTTACCATTGTAGTTGTGATGTGCATATCTCATGCCCAGTCTCCTTCTAAATCTTTGAATATGTCTAAAATGCTAAAATGGTTCCATCAATGCAATGATGGAGAATTTATGATGCCTATGTAACATCTGCACTATATGAAAGGCTTGATGTGAATTTACAAACGTGATTTTCCAAAAAAGACTCTACATAATGATTTATTCACATTCTTCCCATCTCTCATTTGTAATACTCTTATAGATTGAGTATCCACTACACTTTGTTGTTTGGATTTCTTACTCCCTTTGTGCATGGACTTTGGAGAAATATCAGCTTTCTTAGCTACATGATTAAGCACCTGCTCTATTTATTCCTCCTCTTCCACATCTTTAGCACTGCTATCTACTTAATTTGCTCAGGTAATGCCATATCTGATAAATTATGGGACACTATATCATGCAATTCCTTCAAAGGAGAAGGTTTCTTCAGAGATAGTATTTGTTGACCTCTATCCTTTTCCACCAAAGCCACATGCAAATCACCATATTCCTCTCTTTTAGGTGGAAAAGACCCCACCCTATAATGATTTATAAAAAACAGCCAACTGGTCCTCCTGTCTGATTACAACTGGAGAAGGAAATTCCTTTTGAGTATGCTCGTGATTCTTGGAGAATTTAGGATACTTTGCTCATGATCATCCTGAGCTAAATTATCCATACTCTCATTTAATTGCTGCTTCTCTCCCTCTTCTACATGTTCTTGAATATCTTCTACATTGTCTCCTTCATCACTAGCCTGTGCAGCTTTCCTTTGAGGATCCTCTACACTGTCAATCTCAAAACCCTCCATACTTGTAGAAATAACCACTTCAGTGCTTCTACTCTCATTTTCCTCCACATTATCATCCTGTATAACAGTATAACCTTCTTTAGATGCTTTAGTCACAGTAAGCACCACAAGTTTGGAATTGTCAGCATCATCTACCATATTGTTGGTTAAAACTTCTGAATCTTTGGATACCTCTACTGATTCAGTGGGTGCCATAGCTATTGTATTGTCATTATCCACCCCTTCTTCTACATTGTCTTTCAATACTTCAAATTTGGAAGTGTAACTCCTTCTAGTTGCTTGTCTTTCTCTGAATTGCCATCTTTCTTCCTCTTCTTTCCCTTGTTAGTAGCATTTGGATAAGTAACAACTGTCCCACTAGATAACACCTTAGGCATATATTTATGCACTGGATATCTCCATTTATTATAACTTCTATGCCTTCCTGGATGTTGAAATCCAGTAGATATTGTTGCTACTGCTTGTTACTCAATTGTCACTTCTGATTCCACACTCTTCTTCACTTCTGCCTCTCCTTCATTCACATCCTCCTTCTTATCTACCTTCAACTCAGGATGTAACACTCTGCATTCTTCATTTGCATGACCTTGTAACTTACATTCAGTACAATGCTTAGGCAAATGATCATACTGAATCTTCACTTTCATAACATTCACTTTCTTGGTTTGATCATCTTCAATCTCCATCATAACAAACTTAGGAAGATCAGATAAATATCCAGTTGTACCTTAACTCTAGCACAATTAGGCCTGGGTTTTATTAATTGTAACCATGTCTAATAATAAAGGTTTCCCAACTGCCGATGCTAAGGTAAACAAAGATTCCTTAACAAAGTAAGTAGGCAATAAATAAGGAAAAGATATCCATGCCCTTGCAATTGAAGTCTCTTCTTCAACCTTACAATAGCATGCTTTAAATTCTCCATTTGCTCCATTCTTGAGACTTATGATGTGGTCCAACGCACCACTGGAATACCATCAACATATTGAACCTCCTTAATAGTGATAGGATCAACAATGGGGTCGGATGTTGGGGTACGATTATGCACAAGAGTCTGCATGTAGTTTGGAGGGTTTGTTTCAGAGACTGAACCAATCGGGACAATTGGATAAGAAGCGGTTGGTTGCGTGTTGGTAAGGGGAGGGTAGTGATCTAGGTTGGATGTTGACGAAGGCTAGACAACCACTGTTGACGGTTGACCAGTGGCTGGTGTGGCCATAATTTGAAAGTAGGTTTAGTTTAGGATTTGCAGGGGATAGGAGGAGAGAGAAGAGAGCTACCTTTAATTAAACAAAAGAGGTAAGAGATGTGATTTTTTTTATGACTTGTAAACAAAAGGGATAAAATTTTGTCAAAAACTTTATGGAATATTTCAAAAAGGACATGTATTTGGATATTTTCAAAACTTATAAGGATAAAATGGATTATAACACTTTGCACCAAAATCCAGTTGAACTCTACTTAAGGGAGACTTAAGTGTGTTTTGGTCCGGAAAGTTAACTAAACCACTTAGAACCTTTATTGACATTTCTAAGAAGGACTCAACTCTTTTGAAAGAAATAAAAGGGCTCTTACTTTTATAAAACCATCATGTGATATTGTCACGACCCATTTTTACTAAGTCGTGCGGGCACCTACCTTTCCCACCTCGGTAGGTGAACCCTTATCCCAACAATCATAAAAACATAAATAAAGCGGAAGAAGATAGAATAACATAAGTCTCACGATAATAATATAAGATAATGCAGAAGTAAATGAAATACACCCCAAAGATCTGGTCTGGTCCTACAAGAGCATCTAAATAATACTGCAAGTAATAGTAATACATCAATAGTCTTAAAAATTATGTCTCAGGATGGAAATAAAAACATAATAAAAGGAAGAGTCCTTGGGCAGCGAACGTCCTCGTGCTCACCCTGAAAGAATCGAATCAACAATCCTCGAATATCAGCCACGAGGAGTAGAAGTCGATCCCACCTGGTACTCAACATTCATAAAAGAATGCAGCAAGTGCAAGTCAGCAAAAACAAGTACTAGCAGGTATCATTGGCCAACTAAGATTAGCTAACATATATAAAGACAACAAGCAAGATAAACACATAAACCAACAGTACAAGTCAACACGAATCCATATCCACAGTACCAGTCATCATCTATGTTTTAGAATTTAAACCCAACTGTGCCAAGTCTCAGTATAATCGATCCGAACCAGTACATCACAAACATATCACAACAAGTCATCACCTATGTTATAGCATCTAAGCACAACTGTGCCAAGTCTCAGTATAATCCTTCCAAGCCAGTATATCACAATCGTATCATAGGAAACCAAAAGGTACAATGCAATGCAATAATATATATAGGATGAATGCAATGCATATGCACCATACACATGTACTCCGACGATGGAACATCACATCTCGACAAAGATAATTCATGGGGGGCCCGTGAAGTCCATGTACCACTAGCTCCGAAAGTGACCTCGGATCACGAGCACTCTCTCGATCTCGACAAGAAACCTTAGGCATCGTACACTCGTTCATTCCTAACAAGAAACCTCAGGCAACGTACACTCAGTCCGCTCTAGTAAATGACCTCGGATCACGAACTCTCATCTTTCTTTTACGCTCTTCGCTAGAGACCTAGGAGGCTACACTCTCTCACTTATCATCATCAGTGCCATAACCATGCAATATCAATGTATCATGAAAATGAGTATGAATACGATGCAATGTAATATCAACAACCAATTCAATCCCAAACTGTACCACACAGGGCACACAAGTAATATCACTACTAAGGTTACACAATAAGCCACAATGAATTACAATCTCATCTCAATATCAATTATGTAAAGTACCACAATATCATAGTCATGATATGTCACTAGTCATACATGCCTAATATCTCAACGTGGAAACAAGACAATAAGTAAATAGATCAAGATAAGTCAGTCAACACAACGGGGTGGCTAGCCCCCAAATCATACAACAATGCCCAACCTAAGACAATATCCAACCCAACTTCATAACTGAAGGTTTACATGCATTCTCCGATAATATCATCTAAGCATTCTCCGACAATATCATCTAAACATACGCTTCGCTAATTGAAGCTTCACCATAAGGCAAAACATAACCTACCTGGAGAGCCGAACAACAAAGTCTCCAATAGTCAAACCTTAGTCTTTCCTTTCCTTTGAGCCTCGAGATAATGGAACTCTAATCATATCTGAATCATGAAATTAGAATTAATAAGAAACATCATTCAATCCTTACTTCTATTCATGACCCAAATCCCGACCTATGGAATGGGGTTTATGAACTAAAGAGATGAATTTAGGAATCTATAAGTGTCAACATGAAATTAATGTTCTAGGTGATCAATTCCCATCAATTGTAAGCTAGCAAAACTAACAAATCACTTAATTTCGGATTCTAGGCAAAATCCCCAAATTTGGGTATAAATCCTAACTTTTCAAATCACAAATTAGACTCTAATAACGGAAGATACAAGCTTAACAACTAAGAAGATATCCAATTTTAGGGTTGCATTAGCCAATTTCATCAACCAATCTCATTTAGGAAGCTAAAACCAAAAACTCCCCATTTCAACCTAGGGTTTGTAGACAACTAATTCATCAACCCTACATGCTTATAATTACTAAATAAGAATAATAAAAAACGGGGAAACATAAAACTTATGATTAGAAACTTACCCCAAGCCTTAGATTCGAAGAAACTTCTCACAAAATCTCCAAAGTAACCTCAAGAACTTAGAATTTGGAAATGGAAGCCAACTCATGGATTCTAGGGATTTACCACTAAAGCTACAGTAACACCTTCGTGATAACGGTCTGAGACCATGCGATCTTGAAGCACCGCGACTTGCCTACCCACGTGTGCGACTCATCGCTATTACGGGTCCACACCACGCGATCGCGAGGGACTTCCTCCCCAAAACTTCGCAAGCGCGCCACCTTCTTCGCGATCGCGAAGAAGGACACCAAATACAGAAGAACCAAGTTTTTTGGATTTTGGCTAATGTCAACCTGAAATCTGACTATCACCCAGGACCATCTACTCACAAACCATAAGTGCAGACATACATAAAAACACGCTACAAATGCACTCGTGGCCTCAGAATTCCCAACGGAGGTCTCATTGACCGAGTCAACCCCGGTACCTCAAAACTAATTTTCCAACCAAAGTCCCAAAATGCACCCGGGTGCATTGTGAATTGAACCGAATATACAAACAAGTTCTAAAAGACCATCCGAACCTCTCGAAATTGACGGATTCCCGAAAACAGTTCGTTTACCTAAAAGTCAACTTTGAGTCACCTCTTTTTTGCTTAAAGCCCAAATTTTCCACAAAATCACCCAAATCATATCAAAAGACCTCAGGGAACATGTCAACGGTCCTCTCGGGTCAAATGTGAGCTAAAAAAGATCAGGGAAGGGCCAAAAGTACCGAAAAGACTATAATGACCAAACGAATCGTTACATTTTTTACCAATTAAATCACCGCTCGTCCTCGAGCGACGAAGGGAAGGAATGAAAAAGTACCTGAATCGGCAAACAACTGAGGATATCGGCTACGCATGTTGGACTCTGTCTCCCAAGTGGCCTCCTCAACGGGATGATGCTTCTATTGCACCTTCACAGAAGCTATCTCCTTAGACTTTAACTTCCGAACCTGTCTATCCAAAATCGCAATAGGCTCCTCCTCGTAAGTCAAATTATCATCAAGCAAAGATCGACTCCCAATGAACAATATAAGTATCATTGGCATGATAATTCTTTAGCATAGATACATGGAAAACGGGATGAACGCCTACCAAGCCTGGTGGCAAGCCAACTCATAAGCAATATCGCTCACACGATCAAGGATCTCAAATGGCCCAATATAACTCAGACTCAACTTACCTCGCTTCCCAAAACACATAACACCCTTCATGGGTGAAATATTCAATAGAACCTGATCACCAACGGCGAACTTTAAATCTCGAACCTTCCGGTCCGCATACATTTTCTGTCGACTCTGAGCTGCCAAAAGCTTGGCCTGAATGACCCTCACCTTCTCAAGAGACTCTCTCAATAGATCCATACCCCAAGGTCGAACCTCAAATACATCATACCAACCAACTGAAGATCTACATCTCCTACCATACAAAGCCTCAAAAGGCGCCATGTTGATACTCGAGTGATAACTATTGTTGTACGCAAACTTTGCCAACGGTAAGTACTGATCCCAATGACCACCAAATTCTATAACACAAGCCCTCAACATATCCTCGAGCACCTGAATGGTCCGCTCCGACTGCCTATCGGTCTGGGGGTGGAAAGTTGTACTAAGATCCACTTAGGTATCCAACTGATCATGAAAAGCTCTCCAGAAATGGGAAGTGAAAATAGTACCCCGCTCAGATATGATAGAAATGGGAACCCCATGCAATCTCATAATGTCACGAATGTACAACTTAGCTAAGAAACTTGAACCGGAATGGAACGAGCAGACTTAGTCAACCGATCAACTATCACCCAAATCGAATCAAACTTACCCAGGGTCTTCGAAAGACCTACAACAAAATCCATGGAAATCCTCTCCCACTTATACTTGGGAATGGGCATCCTATGAAGTACACCACCAGGGCGCTGGTGCTTATACTTAACTTGCTGACAATTACCACACTTAGCCACAAAATTGGCTATATCCCTCTTCATATGACGCCACCAGTAATGCTACCTCAAATCACGATACATCTTAGTCACCCCGGATAAATGGAATATCTACAGCTATGGGCCTCAGCCAAAATCAAATGAATAAAGTTGCCAACATGAGGAACACACAAGCGCCCCTTAATCCTTAAAGTACCCTCAGAATCAATTGTTGCCTCCTTGGCCTCACCTCTCAGAACTCTATCTCAAATCTTACTCAACTGAGCATCATCAAACTGATGACTCCTGGTCTGATATAACAAGGAGGATCTCACCTCCACACAAACTAAAACTCTTTTCGGAGTTAAAATATCAAGACGAACGAAACTGTTGGCTAGAGTCAGAATCTCCATGGCTAACGGATGCTCGGAAACAACCAAACGGGCTAAGCTTTCCATACTCATGGCCTTGCGACTCAAGGCATCAGCAACAACATTCGCTTTCCTGGATGATAAAGAATAGAGATGTCATAATCCTTCAAGAGCTCCATCCATCGGCGCTACCTGGAATTAAGATCTTTTTGGGTAAACACATGCTGAAGGCTACGATGATTGGTGAAAACCTCACAATGAACACTATACAAATAATGCCTCCAAATCATCAAACCGAAGACCACAACAAACAACTCCAAATCATGAGTAGGTTAATTCCTCTCATGGATCTTCAACTAAAGGGAATCACAGGCTATAGCTCTACCCTCCTGCATCAAAATAGCACCCAAAATATATGGGATGCATCACAATATACTGAGAAATCCTTACCCTCTACGGGCAATGCTAGAATCGAGGCTGAAGTCAAAAGGGTTTTGAGCATTTGAAAGTGCTCCTCTCAATCATCAAACTACTGGAAGGGAACATCCTTATGAGTCAATCTGGTCAATGATGAAGCAATAGAAGCAAAACCCTTCACAAATCGGTGGTAGTAACTGGCCAAACCCACTAAACTACGGATCTCGATCACAGTAGTGGGCCTCGCCCAATCCCTCTCAACTTAAATCTTCTGAGGATCAACCATGATCCCGTCCTTAGACACAACGTGGCCTAAGAACGCCATCGACTCCAACCAAAACTCGCACTTCAAAAACTTAGCAAACAAACTATTCTTCTTCAACAACCCAAGTACAGTGCGAAGATGGGTTTCAGGCTCCTCTCTACTCTTGGAATACACTAAGATATCATCAATAAACACAATTATAAAGGAGTCAAGGAATGGCCTAAAGATGCCATTCATCAAAGTCATGAACGCAACAGGGGCATTGGTAAGCCCAAATGGCATCACCAGAAACTCATAATGCCAATATCTCGTCCGAAAAGCTGTCTTCAGAATATCCTCAGCCCTGATCTTCAGCTGATGGTAACCTGAACCCAAGTCAATCTTTGAGAACACTGACGCACCCTGAAGCTGGTCAAATAAATCATCAATACGAGGCATAGGATAATTGTTCCGAATAGTAACATTGTTTAGTTGGCGATAATTGATGCACATCCGCATACATCCATCATTCTTCTTTATAAACAATACAGGAGCACCCCAAGGGGAGACACTCGGTCTAATGAACCCCTTGCTCGATAAATCCTGCAACTGCTCCTTATGCTCTCTCAACTCGACGAGTGCCATCCGATAGAAAGGAATAGAAACATGGTGGGTGTCTGGATCAAAGTCAATACAAATGTCAATATCGTGATCGGGTGGCATACCCAGCAGATCGAACGAGAATACCTCCGCGAGCTCTCTCACAATGGGAATGGACTCAAAGGGTGGAGATGCAACAGTAGTGTCACGTACATGAGCCAAATAAGCTAAACACCCCTTGAATCTATGCTTAATCACCATTTAGCAGGGCTACTAGGACTTGGGTCTCTCTATTGGGTGGGGCGTCAAGTACATGTATCTTTATCGATTAACCGATTTCTAAACGCTAGAGGATATCCTAAAGAGATACCACTTCTGACTAATTTCTTTGCCTAAAGAAAGGAAATAATCTTCTTCAAAGCGGGACTAGGAGTACTCCTCCACTCAAGTCTAGGAATGCCCGACATGGCTTAAGTGACTGTCTTGGCATGACAGTCCAAGATCATATGATAAGGAGAAACCCAATTCATACCCAAAATAATATCAAAATCCACCATATCCAAAAGATCATCAAGTCTACCCACGTGTCATAACCCATAAAAGTAACTAAGGACGACTGAGAGACTGGATCAACCACAATAAAATCTCTTACTGGAGTAGGCACATGAATAGGTACCTCCATGCTATCATAAGTCAAGTCCCAACCAACAGCGTCATATGCAAACACATACAAATAAGTAGATCCAGGATCAAATAATACAGATGCTGCTTTATGTCGGACAGAAACGGTACATGAAATGGCCGCATCCGAGGCCTCCGTCTTGGGGCTACCTGGGAACGAATAACACTGGGACCACCCACGACCAGACTGTGATCCACCTCTCAAACTCTAGGACCCACCTCTATCGACCTGGGACCCACCCCTAGAAATATGTGGACTATCGCGGCCTGACTAAGTGTCGCCTCTCGAAGAAGCACCACCTTGGCAACCTGAAGCTACCAAGGTCCTCTGGGGCTGATAACCCTGCCTGGGTCGCTGACAATCTCGAGCAAAATGACCAAGCGCTCCACATGTAAAACAAGCCTTAGGAGGCGGAGTCTGATGAACCGAAACTGAAGACCCAGCTGCAACAACTGTGTCTGCTAGTCGAGAATATGAGCTCTCAGAAGCTCTCTGCCTAGATGGCTCACTAGAAGAAGCGAAGAATGTTGACCGGCAGGTGGTCGAAATAGGGAATCAGCTAAGACCTGTCTCCGCGCCTCGAGCTGGAACCACTATAACCCCCTGTTGACACCTAATTTTTGACCTCCAATAATTTATTTTAATTATTTAGAATTCTTGAAACTCAAAAGGAGTGGGATAGGCACTTATAAATTCAAAGGAATTTACAAAATTATTTCATTATTATTTTGATATTTCATTTAGCAAAAGAATGGCAAATATGTGTTGTAAATCATTTTAAGATTAATCACTATATTTCTATAATTTTTCATAATAAATAAAAAATGAATTAAGCAATTAATAAATTAATTATTTAAAATCATCAAAGGTTCAATTGACAAGTATTCCACCCCGTTTAACTCAAGAAAATTGATTAATTGAATAAATAATCATTTTACTTTTTCGAATGTTTAATTTTTGCATAATCAAGGGACATTGACAATTTTTAAATTAATCATGATTAATAAGATTTTTAATTATGGTTATATTTGCAAATTGTTTATTATGAGTAATTGTGGCTACAATTAAAATAATCAATTGAATTAGTCAATGAGGGCCATAATTGAAAAAAGCCAACTTCATGGTTCAAATCAATTAGGGTTGTATTAGCAATTTTAAGTCTTTTTAAAAGAAAATTAGCCGTGCCTTTAATTTAATTGGTTAATTAGTGGCACTTGGGCCATAATTGAAATGTTCAATCAATGAAATTTTCAATTTATGGCTATTTGCCAAAATGTCACGTTTTGTGCGTTCTTATATGCACAAGTATACATGAATGTACATGTATACCCATGTAAACAATGAATATAAGATTGGACCGTCCCCCTTCCCCTTTTAAATCACACTGCATCCAGGCCCAATGCCCAGACCCGGCCCATTTTCGTGTCCATAACAAACATATGCACAGGAAGTGCATATCAAATGACCCTTTAAAGGAAAGGTTAGGGTTTCGGGTGAACCCTATGCGCCGCCACCATTTTGCATTGTCTCTCTCCTCATCATCTAACCATTTTTGGCAAGATTTCAGAGGTGTAAGACTTCCTCAGGCTTGGCATGGTCGATTTGAGGCAAGCGTTAATTGCTTCTCCTCATGTCTCATCCGTTGCAACCCCAAACAAAGTATAATCTTTCTTTTACTGTAAATTAAGGTCAAAGGAGTACAAAACTCCTTAATGGAGTTTGTCTCGACCCATTTGAATCCTATAATCCTCATTGGTTCTTGAAGAACTAGTGAGATCGATCCAATTTGGGCCAAATCTAGCATTCATGCATTATTTAGCTCAAATCCTAGTCGTTGATGCTAGAAAGAAGGGATTGATTCCCAGAATTTTGCAAAAATTCAACATCTATGCTTTATGGTTTGACATCAATTTGGGGGTTCTATAAATAGAAACCCATTCCTCACAATACATAGGCTTGAACATTAATTTTTCCACAAAAATATACTTGAGCTTAAGTTTTGGCAATATTTTGCTTTGAAACGTTAAAAGCTTAAGTAAGTTAAATCTTAAATTTTTTTTCTTTGCATTTTCTTTGTGGCTGAGCTTTGGATTTGAGGAGTAGAAGATCTCTGCGTTTCAAATCTCGACAAAGGTTGCACAAAAGAAAAGTAATCTTCTCACCTTTATTTATTTTTAAGCATTTTATGTGTTTAGTATGGTTCAGTTTCATTATGTTCGTTAATAGCAGTTAGTTTGTGCTTATCTCTGTTAGTATAGCTTAGTTTCCATTATGTGAGTAATTTAGTAGTAATTGGCTCATGTTGTTGAGGTTTACATTTAGTCATGTATAGTCAGTTTATGATATGATTAAACTAGTAGTAAATTAGTAGCAGGTTAGTCATTTTCCCCCAATATACTGATACCTTACTGCCAAATGTCATATGTATAATCCTCCTTTAGCTCAGTTAATCATGTGATTTTTAGCTTAGTTGGTTAATGAGTCCAGTTTGCCATGTCTTAGTTTAGTATGACTTAAAAATTATATGTTAAGTTAACAACCATAATGATCAAGTTACTGTTGGTAAATGTTCAGGCATGTTTAGTCTAGGTGATCTATGTATGTTAGTAATGTTATCATTAATGACCAATGTTGGATTATGCTTAGTTCAAACAGCCTTATGTATGTAAGTTTGCATGATAGACTAGGTCTTTTTCTCATTCACCCTGCATAAGCATGTCATTTCTGCATTTGTTAATTGAAATTTGATCTACAGAGTTTGTTTTAGTCAAATCTGTGATCTGCGTATTTTGGTTTGTTTATTCTGTCTTGTTGAGTTGGTTCATATGGTTATGTGTTTAAATCCAAATGAGGTTTAGTTAACCACTTAGGCTTTGACTTTCAAGAATGCTTAAACCTTACATGTGTGTAGTCATTTAAGCCTATCAGTAACTTAGTTCATATGTCTAGCTGCACATTGCTATGGTTGATTCTTTTATGTCATCCACCTGCCTGTTAGTCCATGTAACTCCTTATTTCCTGTGATCTGCATATAGAGGTGTTATCAGTTAATTAGTTTGGTTAGAAATCTTCACATTCATCACACTTGCTTAATGGTTGTGGAATTCCTTAATTTCTTTACATCATGTATTGTCTAAGTGACTCTAGTTGCTGCATGTCGGTCCAACTCCTGATACACATGTTATGTGTTTGTCTGAACTTCTGAATATGTTAAGGGTCCCTATGAATTTACTAATGTCTAAAATAGTCAAGCCTGAACCCCTATCTATACTAAAAATCTATTTGCTTGTCTACTGCCTGTGTCCTGGACTTATCTTACCTTAGTTTTAAGCCTAGCATGATGGGTGATTGAATCAAAATTGATATGTGTTCCCTACAATCTCCATCATGTTCTTTGCCATGGCTATAATTAATATATGAAGCCATGCTATAGTTTTAACAGAAGATAAATGCATTTCATGTTAAGATTTTGATATATGTTAAAGATGCTCTGCTTTGTATTCTGCATTAGCCTTCTCTGTGGAATTTTTGTTTTAATATACATGAAATATACAAGGTAAACACAGCCCGTATACATTTCAATGTATACATGTAAGTATATCTTGTGTATTACGAAGGGAAATGTGGGATTTTCAACTGATGTGTCTTGTTGTATTGTTTTGGGCCTATCTTCCTCCTATGTGTTGCATCATACTATTGAATGGGTTTGTCTTACATAAATTGTTGTTTTGAACTTCCTTTCCTTCACTATTTGTAATTTAGGCCCTTATCTGTGTGTTTTGGGCCTATCTTCCTCCTATGTGTTGCATCATACTAAGTGTATATGATATATTAGGCATCCATGCAATATTGATCGTATGATTTATCCCACAATATCCCAATTAGTTGAAGTTAGGTCATGATACTCTCTAATCTCATTTTTCTCTTACCTCTTTGTTGCATGGGGTTTGCTCGCGGGCTATTAGGACCGTTGCATTCTCGTATAAACCTGTTGGGCTGAGGCCTAACATCTCTTCTTCATCGAGTCCGAAAGAAATAATGAAAGGGAAGCTAATATTTATGAAGACCCAACCTTGGGTGAAAATGATGAAGGCTATGGGTGAAAATAGACAACTGGTGGGCTTAGGTAGGCCCACCAGCATAACCTTGCCTCATTTATTCATTTACGTGTATATGTAAACACTTGAAAAAATATTGAAACTCTTGTGGATGTAGAACTTAGGAAATATTTAGTATTTTAGGAAAGTTGTTAAAATCATTTTCACACTCGGACAACAACTACTTTTGCAAGAAAATTGGAACTTATTCATGGCTTTTAAGTTTAAGACCACGGCTAAGTATAAAAAAATGGGATTTGGTTAAGTCAAACCTAGATCATTTTTTTTAAGGTAAAAACCACTCTTCAAAGTGATTATTAACTAGTTTTGGGCCTTAAGCCCGTGAATGAGTAGCAAAACTGTTTTCTTGGACTGACGCCGAACTGAATTTAAAAATGAGATGATAATTTGTAAGGCAATTCTACGATTTGTAATGAAAAACTGATTGAGAACAAGAAGATCCTGTTTGAGCCAATGTTTGAGATAAGATGGAATCTGGACTCAGACTGCGGATTGATTATTGAGCTTCAACGATAAAATGGACTTGAAACTAAATACTTGTATTTTCCTTATATCTATACGTGTACTAAACCCATTTTATTAGGACTAAAATAGTAGTGACTCTATTTGGGAGAAATCCCAGGTCTGTCTTAATCCGACAATAAAGTAAGTCTTATGTGGATTTTTGAACCCAAGACCCTCTTTTCTAAGGGAACTTTTTGCCAAATATTTCTTAACTTATGATATGAATGAAATGACTCTCTTTTGCAGAAACTTAAACATTTTTAAGTAAATAATTACAATAATCACACATTGAAGCTCGTAGGTCAACCGTATTCTACGGATCCTTAATACTTGGGTGCTTAAAACATTCTCTCGGGAATCACCAGCACCCTTACCTCAAACTCTGGTCCAAAAGGATTTTTCTCTTGTTTGATAAACCCTTTTAAACCCACTTTTCCTAGTTATCCTTTAATAAATTAGGTGGCGACTCTAAAATACTAAAATCCAATTAGAGCACCAATAGCCTCTTAGTAGCTTTTATGTGCCCGCGTAAAAGTGAACTCTCACAGATGGCGACTCTACTGGGGATTTCCTAGGTTCTAACTATTACGGTTTCAATATAATGTAATTTTAATTGTATTATTTTCTTATGTGTGTAAATTTTCGTAATTTTGAACTGTCATTCATATCATATCATAAACTCCGCCACTCCTAGCAAAAAACACGGTTTCAAAGAGGGCACGCGGGATCGTGGTCTAGCCTTCGCTAAAAAATCTGAAACACCCTTTCTTTGGAATACGATGAACGTTAAGTTGGTGTGCGGTCACCACAACGGTTCGCCCCGAGTAGCCCGCTTGGGTCTAGGGTCAATTCGAATCCACTCTTGCATAAGCCTTGGTTAGAGACAAGACAATTCCAAAGAGGAAGTAGACCGGGTGATTTGGATATTTTAGACGTATCCAAACCCGACAGGAAGACTACCCTGTGTCAAGTATGGTCTATGACTCAAAAAACACTACATCTCATATTATGTGCTATTTGAAAACGTATAATGTGCCTATGAGTTGAACCATTGCCTATTTTTTTTTTTGGGGGGGGGGGGGGGGAGGGAGGGGTGGAAACTAACCTTAGCTTCTGTTTTGTAGATGTCAATCGACTTGAGTTTTGACATGATTTTGACTACACCAGAGTTGCTACGTATTTGGTGGGGCCAAATGTCCCAGGATGAGAAGAAGGGTATTTCGTGTCATTCAGGAAATTTCACATCCATTATGACTATGACGGGTTGTAGAAGTAATTGTTGGGTTTTGGGACCGAGCTAGGATGTTTTTTCGATTTGGGAACTGTCACGACCCATTTTAGGACCGCGCGGGCACCTACCTTTCCTACCTCGGTAGGCGAACCTTCTCATTAATTTCACATCAATTAAATAAAGAAGATCATTTAAAACAATTGATATTTAGAAATAATAGAGGAACGTTATAATAAATTCATAACCTCAGTAATTATATGATTACAACTGCTACATAATTACGGACTCAATCCAACTTCCTATGACCTGGTCTAGACTAGTATAAGAGCGACTAAATGAATTTCGATTTCCACTATATTCTAAGACTCCACTTTCATCCTGGAATGAAATGGGAGGAGGCCTTCTAGAGAGGCACCGCACATTTCTGCTCCGTATCACAATCAACTACCTGAAACAATCTACACCCAGAAAGGGTGTAGCAAGTGCAATATCAGTACAATCCACGCATACTGAGTAAGCATCATAGGCCGACAATGATTAGTAACATATATTAGTAAAAGAATTCACAGATAAACATGATAACAACCCAATCAAGCCATACTTCTATATACCACACACTGTACATCAATACCTTTTAATCATTAATTTCACCCCAATAATCACCAGCCAATCTTTCAACAATCTCGCAACTCACATATCATTAAATTGTTCGCTTTAGTCTAGTAGTCAACTCATCATTAAGACACCTGTTATCATACATCACATAGAGATCAAGCATAACTAATCTTATGGACGGTCTATGAGATACTTCAACAAGTTCAATCAATAAATTCATATCCAAGTACACGTCATTGCCTAAGTAAGCATCTAATCTCAAATGTGCCAAGTCTGAATATATCAAGTCCGAATCTAACACCACAAGTACAACATCAACATCTCAAAATCAAATCATAATGCAATGCAATATAATAGTGTATGAATGCAATACAATGCCATGCAAATGCGGTGTACACATGTACTTCGGACAAAAATATCGACGTTTCGTTAGCACAACCCAGCGTGGCTCGTGAAGTCTAAGTGCCACCCATCCCGGATCTTTGCCCAATAGACAGATGGGACCCCAAATCTTTACCCACAGGGGTTCTCACCGGCACCACCCTAGGGGACCCGCGGAGTCCATGCACTAACAACGATTCCGAAAATATCATCGGAATCAGCCATGCAACAACGATGCCGGAATAGATCATCGGCCATCTCACAATTACTCAGGTAAAAGAGTTTATCAAATATCAATTTCATACAATCAACGATTCCGGAATTGATCTTCGGACATCGGCCTTCGTACAATCACTCAAGTAAAACAGTTTACCAATTATCAGTTGCATACAGTTAATGATTCTGGAACTGATCTTCGTACATCGGCCTTCTCCCAATCACTCAAGTAAAAGAGTTTATCAAAATATCAGTTTACTCAATCAACGATACCGGATCATCACCGGGTATCAGCCATGCATCATGAATGTGTGAGAATGCGTGCAATGCGTATATCAATCATCAACAATCAAGTTCAACATCACAAGTACCAATAATAGGGTACGCCAATAATGTATCATATCACAATACCAACAGTGGTATGCCAACAATATATCAAAATCACAAGTACTAACAGTGGGTACGCCAACAACATATCCAAATCACAAAACACCAACAGTGGGTATGCCAACAATATATCCGAATCACAAATACCAATAGTGGGTATGCCAATATTATATCAGAATCACAAATACCAAAAGTGGGTATGCTCACATTATATTAGAATCACAAATACTAATAGTGGGTATGCCAACATTATATCAGAATCACAAATACCAACAGTGAGAAACCAAATACTTTGATCAAGTCCCCATCATCCATGTTATCTTTTATGGCATAACCACAAATTGAGAAACCAAATACTTTGATCAAGTCCCCATCATCCTTTCCGACATGTACCGAGCCTTAGGCCAATGCCGAAACCATCATAGGTACTTCCAAGGGTGTAACCTGTTGCTACAATGGTAGATTATCAAATATTTGAACAAATTTGAGGGTCCTCAACACATAAGCAACAAAAATAGAAAAGATAGCCTTAAACCCCACTGTCCAAATTTTGGGTACCAAACCAAAGAGGGGCGCGCCTTCATCTTTTCAACACTTCAGGAGGAAAATATACAATGGATATTTCCAGACTTCATATCCAAGCGAGTCGTGCTTAGAGGTAGAAACTGCCCATTCTTGACGCTCATGTTAATATGAGAGATCCGCTTTTATGCACATAGTAGGGTCTTTAGATAGTTTGGGAGAAGACAAGTGATACCCCTAATAGGGAACATGTTAGATATGTGATCAAATATGAGGAGGATTAGATCCGAGATGTTGGAGAGATCATCCGAGAGTGGAACAGTCGATTGACTTTGGATCCCGAGACCATAACCAAGATAGGTTTCATCCTAGTTGTGACGAGGATTACAAGGATTGGCTGAGGGCGTATTTGGAAGGCACACTCACTTCTGGACCCAACCTTTACCATTGTGTCCAAGACAAGTCTTCCAAAGTCGAGATCAAGATGCTTCTGACCCAAAGGCGAGCTGATGATCGGGATGCTAAATATTTGGAGAAGATAGAACATGATCAAGCCATCATAGCTAGCTTGACCCATGAGTTAGAGTTCACGCATGAGTGCTTGGAGGACCTAGATGCTCGAATGAAGGAAGCGATGGATGAAACTGCTCCACTGACATTCACAGAGAAGGGTTTTATGGTAGATTCATTGTTGACATCAACACATCTCCAGATTCAGACCGCTCTTCGAAGGGCCAAGAAGGCTCAGGCTGACAGAGCATCATCATCTGCCATCGGAAGCCACTTCTGCTGATTTATTTACTTGCTTACTTGTAGCCCTTGTCAGCTTGCTCATATTTTGTAATCCTTTTGGGAGATATTATTTTTAAAATCATGATTTATGGAGGCAATGGTTTGATTTTAAAATTTGCACAATCATGTTTCAATACGATTAGAAAGACCTTAGTGCAAAAAGGTCTTAGGAACGCGCGTAGTATAATTTATTGCAATTCTTTAACTATGTGATTATGTGATTACATGCTTATGTACTTTCATGTATTCCTTCTAAATATTGATTGATTCAACATTCTGATCACTAACCCAAGAAATACACAAAAAACACCCAAATTACCAATGAGCATCACCTCCCAAATACATGCCATTTGCCTAATCTATTTTACACCTCTTAAAAGGTTGACTTGCTACCATGGATGTTCAAGATAGCCAAAGTTCCACTGCCTCCGTTGTCAACTTGATTAGCAAAGAGGAAAGAGAGCACTCGCATCCTGAGAGGGTCAATATGTCAGAAAGGAAGATCAATCTGGTTAAGGAAAAGATCAAGGAAGCTGACAGAATCTTGGACCTAGTGGGAAGCCCCCCGAAGGGAACCACGAAAACCAAACACTACAATGAGAACCTCTCAGACGAGGTCAAGGGGATGGTTAGAAGCATATTCCTCTTTCAAAAAAGTCGATAACTCCCAAGAAAAAGGCTGAGACACCCGAGGATGAGCTCAAACCTTATAAGGAGGAATAAAGTAGGCCATCTAAAAAGGCTGCAAGCGCTATCTTCGTTGTTATTGCGGAGAACTACGAGGTGCCTCAAGGGATGAATCACACACTATCACCAACATGGTGGGTAGTGGCCCTCAAAGCCCATGCTTATCCAGTTTGAGTCGCACCAAAAACTATGCAGTGTGTGGAATTATATGAGAAAATGAGGGTTATAGGGGCCACGTGTTCCAGTTGTGAGAGACTCCCACCATGTGCTCCAATCCATGCTATCAAGCGGTGCCCATTCTATAAAAATCAACCTAGCCACACTACTAATGAATGTGTTGCCCTTTGAAGGAAGATTGTGAGGCTGATTGATGAAAAGACAATCTAAAACCTGTGGGGACCACACTCTCTGTTGGTGCATAACCCAATCATCCCCAATGAAGGAATTATGCTGGACACCCAGATCTGGAGTTATGACTTCACCATATTCAAAGACTTAAGCACTGGGAAGATCCGCACAGTTGAGACTTCTTGGAAGCTATAACCCAATAGGCCAAACATAAAGGGAATATGTTTGTTTCCTTTTGGAGCACCTGGACATCACATCGAGGAATGTGAAGCCTTCAAGTTTGACTTGGAGCATCTGGTCCACACTGCGGAGATTTGGGTAGTAATCCCTCCCCGTTACTAGGAAGCAAGGCCATTGGCTGAATGCGTGGTTGTAAGGATGATAACTTGTCATGACTTCAAGGAGAAGTCATTTTTCGGGTAGCTTTAGGCGTCCTCCTTCTCAAATCAAATGTTATCCCTTCCTATTTATATATAAAAGGCACTACTTCCGACCTGATGTCCTAAAGAGTATGCGTAGGAATCCCTCATCGAGCCTGGTGGGGAACCATTGGGGTAAAGGAAAATTAAGGAATATTTCATGTAACTGAACTACAGAAGGGCCTGATTTCCCGTGGAGGGATACGTAGGCGGTCTATGTAAGACTCGATCCTTATATTAGCTAAAATATATATTCCCCATCCCCTTACGGAGGGCATCAACGGTTTTGCTTTCTGATCAACCCTGGCGACGTCACAATAGCAAGTCAACCATATATTCCCAAACCGAAATCCAAAAAACTAGAAATGCCCAGATACCCAAAACTCTCAGATTGGACGATCAATCGAATATTTGGATTGAATGCATGACTTTCTGTGCTCTATATGTTTATTTACAAATTGTGTATGAATATATTGTCTTAATTATTATCACCTAACGTACTAATGTCATATCACGCTAGCATAGTTCACAAGATCAAAAGCTGAGACAACAAGACAAAGGAAAATACAAAATGACTAGTACTTCAGAAGACGAGCGAAACAAGAATGAGCTCATCATGAGGGATTCAATATCTCCAGACACGAGAGAGGCATCACACCACGAGGATGTTATTGCCATTATGTTTGAGAAGGTTGTTGATCTTCAAAAGAAGGTAAAAAAGTCTAAACTGGCCAATGCTATCAAAGAAACATCTGCTGAGGCACGAAAGCCTCCACCGCCTTTACCATCTCTGAGTTATCCATTACCTGACCATTTTCCAGCCTACCTCTCTGGAATCACTTTATCTACTCAAAACCCATTTGCTGCTGAACATCACCACATTAGTACCTCCTACCACACTCTACCACCCACCAATACCACTAAATTACTTGAACTACCCACTCTGTACCCTCATACCAAGCACTATTACTTGCTCACACCAATCCCATCATCCGACCAAGCACTTCTCCCCAGAACACCATGAATTGGTCCACTATGAGAAGATGGAAAAGGCTCGGAGAGATGAACAAGACAGGCGTGATGAGAAAATGGAACAAAAGGTGATAGAGTTGGTCAAAATGTCTATGTGAGCTACCCAAAAAGTTACGGGTTAAGCCATGAAGATATTTGCATGCACCCTGAATTGGACTTTCCTGACGGCTTCAAAGTGCCCAAATTCTCAATGAATCGGGAAATCCTAAGGCTCACCTATGATCCTGCTATGACCAATTGGTTGGAGTAAAGAGAAACCAAGCTCTGATTATAAGGCTGTTTAGCTGAAGTTTAACTTGAGAGGCTTCCGAATGGTTTACCGCTCAAGACATGCGATGATGGACTATATGGGATGATATGGCGAAATCCTTCATGGAAATGTTCCAATTCAATGTGGAAACTGTACGTGATCGATACTATTTGGAGAAGGTCAAGGAAAAATCCATCGAAAATGTCACGACCCATCTTTCTAACTCCTAGTTATCTCAGTTCTCTTATTCTCACAGTATTACCGGTTATTCGACTAGTCAAGTGTAGTTCTATTCGGTATATCCTTTTTGGGCCAAATAATTAACTTATATCCCATTTGTTACACTAGCATCTATTTCTTGATTATTAGCCTTAGAGCTTTCTATTCGGTTCACTCGCTAAGGTATGACACATTCACGGAACATATTCATCACACTTCCATCAATACTGGGACTCTCCAAATCCATCAGACTAAATGCAGAACCCTGAAACTTAACAATTCATTCCTATCCAACACCTTCATGAATGATCAGAATCCCTCATAAAGTACCAAACAATTATTGGAGATGCACAGAGTAACGTAATAGAATGACAGCATGCAATATGAAGATATGAAGTTATATAATGCAAGGCAATGCAGTGACTCTGTACACACATGCTAACTGGTGTCATTGCCCAGAAGTCATGACCTGCAGGGCACCCATGGTGTCCATGTACCACTAATTTCGGATTCACTCCTCGGACTCGAGCTCACAACTAGGCCACATCCTCACCCCGATCAAATGTACATGTTCATATATGTATATATATCTATTTTCACATCACTTCCCATGATCGTCTATCAAGCAGTGCTTCGTATTCAATCAAACTCGGCCATAAATCGGATGACACACTGATACTTACTCAGACTTTTCATTCCATGCAGTGTCCAATAATCACATGCATCATGTGCAACAATGCTAATGAATGAGATAATGCCATGAAATATGCCTTTGACGGGCGTAACACTATTATGCCATCATTTCAACTTACCCAATGCAACCCTCTTTATTGACAAATATAATCAGTCGTATGAATATTACAAGTACCTCAAAGAATTTAATGGGAAATCAAATACACCTTGGACTGATTATGCTAACTTATGGGATAGCCCTTTTTAAAAATGACAAATAATCACTTCCTATCTGTAACACATAAGCATCAACAATTGTAGAACTTAGTACCCATTTATACATAACTTCCTTTGAATTATGAACATATCCATCCAAACTCCATGTGCGAAGACCTAATCATGAATTCTCCCGTCAATTCTATATGTACATACGATTCACTAATCAAAGTCTAACTCAAGTAAACTGTAACCTACCTCGATACCGAACAACTATTCAAACTTCCATGACATACTCGCTCTCCTAGCCCTTATCTGAATCCGTGAGAGATGATAGTTGAAGGGGGAGATGTGAAGAATATTGGAGGAGCCTCTTTTTTCTTGGTGTCAAGAGTTTTCTTCAAGTAAAACCTAATAGCGCCTTGGAGGGTCTTTTATTAAAAAGGACGGTGAAATATAAAACTAAGTGTGGAAAAATGCGCATTCTGATCCGTTATGTCCGGTGCAGCGGACATCAGTTTTGCTATAGTGAGACCATTGTGCAGCACCATGTCAGCTATGGCGAGATCGCTGTAGTGGTATTCTATTTGCCTCGACGGACTAACACCTGTCCAGGCCCACGATTTTTAACAGTCTCCGAAACTCATTTTTCCACTATTAATCATTTAGACACCCCATGGGGCTTCACATTTATGATCGTAGGCCTAGATCGGGTACGAATTTTGCAAAGTATTAAATAACAATCGGGCGTGTCGTTAAAGAAAACTATCGCGATGCGCAAGTAGGTGGAGGGCCGAAGTTGTCCAAGTACAACCGCCCATGAGAGAAGAAGAACTGGTCTCCATTTTCATCCAGTCACAAGAATCAGACTTCTATTAAAAATTATTGCATCTGCTATGCTCCAAAATGGGTTCAAACCTGGACGAGGCTTGGGAAGAAATTTGTATGGCATAGTGGAGCCAATCCCAATTCCTTATGAAATTTTTTTCTTTGGTCTTGGATATGTACCTAATGATGAAAAATCCTCCGAAACCAACAGAAAAGGAGGAGTCTTCCATGTTTGAGCAAGCCAATTCTGAATCTGTACTAGTCATTTCCAATCAGAATGCCGATTCATGAAGACGGAGGTGCTGAAGAAGGGTTAGAGATGTTGTTCCTAGAGGAAGACTTCCATGTGATCCTAGAGGAATGAACTGAGGCGCCCACCATCCGCGATGCTGATCTAGGCGAGCAACTATCCAACTAGACCTCTACCCCCCTCTTGGCTCCTCATCAGAGATGATGCATTTTAAAAATTTCCTAAAAATAGGTGGGAATAGGTTGAGGCTCGATTACTAACCATTTACATTTTAAAATACCCTCGTGATGTTTAAAAAAAAATAGAAATGGCTCAATGTTGGTCCGAGTCAGGACCACAATTTGTACTTCTTTTATCGAATTAATGAAGCCTCGGTTTATGTGAAAAATGGCACTTCTCTTTATATATGTGTGTGATCTTGTCCTAACAATGCTTTGCTTTATTTTCAGTAATAATAATAAAACAATCCTTAATGTCATGACAGTCACAAAATAAGTGAGCCTAGTGACATAGGAGAGGAAGAATACAGAGAATATGATGAGGAAACAATGTTGGCTAATGGTCTCGTTGAGGAAATGGAACAATGTGAAAATGAATTAAAACCCAACCTAGACAAAACTGAAGTAATTAATCTAGGGGATGATGAGACGGTTAAAGAAACCAGGATAGGCGCATATTTAGAGGAACCTCAAAGGGAGGAATTGATAGAATTACTAAGAGAGTATGTGGACATCTTTGCTTGGTCATATGCTGACCTGCTTGGACTAAGCACTGACATTGTGGCCCACTGATTGCCCGTCAACGCAGGCGGTAAAACAAAAAACCAGGCAATTCAAGACAGATCTGAGTATCCGGATCAACGACGAAGTTGAAAAATAGATCAAATCTAGAGTAGTGGAAGTGACATTGTACCTGACATGGTTGGCCAACGTCGTGCTGGTAACAAAGAAAGATGGAAAAATCTGAATTTGTGTGGACTACCGCAATCTCAACAGAGCTAGTCCTAAGGATAACTTCTCACTCATTAACATTCACATACTCATTGATAATTGCACAAAGCACGAGCTGCAACCATTTGTGGATTGCTTCACAAGATATCAACAGATCTTGATGAGGGAAAAGGATGCTGAAAAATGGCATGCATCACACTGTGGGGAGTGTACCACTACCAAGTAATGCCGTTCGGCCTCAAAAATATCGGTGTCACTTACATAAGAGCTAGGACTACCATCTTCCATGACATAATCCAAACTGAAATTGAGGTTTACATTGATAACCACATAATCAAGTCAAGCGAGAGTTTAAATCACATCACCCACCTACAGAAGTTCTTCGACTGACTTTGAAAGTATAATCTGAAGTTGAAACCGGCCAAATGCGCTTTTGGAGTGCCCATCGGAAAAATACTTGGGTTCATAGTCAGTCGAAGGGGCATAGAGGTAGACTTGTCAAAACTCAAGGCTATCCAAGATTTGCCTCGACCGAGAACTAAGAAAGGGGTCGTGAGTTTTTTGGGAAGGTTAAATTACATTAGATGGTTCATAGCTCAGTCTACGGTAATTGTTGAGCCTATACTCTAATTGCTGAAAAAGGACGTGCCGATGAATGGACTAAAGAGTGTAAAAAAGCATTTGACACATCAAGAAGTACCTTTCCAACCCACAGGTCTTGGTTCCCCATAGATCGGGAAGTCAGTTATATCTATTCTATACCTATCGGTATCAGACAACACTCTCGGATGCGTGTTAGGACAACACAATTAAATAGGAAAGAAGGAGCGTGCCATTTACTACCTAAGCAAGCAGTTCACCACCTGTGAGGCAAGATGCACCCTGGTTGAGAAAATGTGCTGTGCATAATCGACATGGGTAGTCCAAAAGCTGAGGCACTACATGTCGTCATACATTACCCATCTCATCTCCAAATTGGACCTGCTAAAGTACATCTTTTGTCAACCCATGCCTATAGGGAAATTGGCCAAGTGGAAAATGCTTTAAGAGAGTTCAACATCATATACATGGTCCAAAAGGACATCCAAGGACAAGAATTGGCTGACCTACTCGCAGAAAGTCCTGCCGGTAAGGATTTCGAACCTACTTCCCGGACGAGAAAGTACTAACGGTGGATGAAGACATAGCTGAGCCCTATTCGAGATGGAGAATGTTTTTTGACGGTGTAATCAACTATAAGGGTTCGGGATCAGAGCATTATTGTATAAAAAATTGGACAACATTACCCGATGGTTGCAAAGATCAAATTTTGATGCACCACTAACCTGGCGGAATATGAGGCCTGCATCTTAGGCCTCCGAATGGCCCGTGACATGGACATACATGAATTATTGGTAATAGGTGATTCAGAATTGCTAATTCACGAAGTAAAAAGAGAATGGGCCACGAATAGCACCGAAATCCTGCCATATTTAAACCTCACCAAAAGGTTGTGCAAACGGTTTAAGATAGTCTACTTCAAGCACACGCTGAGGGCTCATAATTAATTCATTGATGCTCTTTCTACCATAGCATCCATGATACAACATTCCAAAAGCAGCCATATTAATCTACTCGAGATAAGTTTGAGAGAAGAACACGCTTATTGTTATTATGTGGAGCGGAACCCATGGAAATACATGTTACACTGACATAAAGATGTATTTGGAGAAGGGAGAGTATCCCAAAAATACCACAAGCAATCAAAAGAAAACTATCCAGAGAATGGCTAATGGATTCTTCCTGATTAAGGAAGTGCTCTACAAAATAATGCCTGATCTTTGATTACTCAGATGTGTGGATGTCGCAGAGGCCACACAATTGCTGGAGGAGGTATATGCTGGGACTTAAGGACCTCACATGAATGGGTTTGTTTGTTAAAAGGATCCTGCGAGTAGGCTATTACTAGATGACAACAGAAACTCACTGCAGTAAGTTCGTGCAAAGATTTCACCAATGCCAAATACACGGAGACTTGATTAGAGTCCCATCCAAAGGAGGTTAATGCCATGAGTTCACCGTGGCCGTTCGTCGCTTAGGCCATGGATTTCATCAAACTCATGTAACTGGCCGCATCTAATGGACACTGATTCATCCTGGTTGCCATAGATTACTTCACCAAGTTGCTAGAAGCTACATCACACAAGTCGGTGATAAAGAAAGTGGTAGCCGATTTTATGCGCAACAACATCATATGCCGATTGGGATACGAGAGTCCATCATAACAGATAATGGAGCTAATCTGTCACGACCCAATTAGCCGTAAGTGGCACCCACACTTATTCCCCTAGTGGGAAAACCATCCCCTTAACCATTTAAATAATCATAAATCAACACCCAGAATTAAATCATAATTCTTGTCTAATCATGCCTTAAATAAATAAACTGTGGAAATCCTAACTATTACAACCCCAAAATCCAAAAGTCAACGTACAAGCACTCTAAAACAAGACTGTCTAAATAATGACCAACTGTCTATAAATGTAAATAATGTCTGGAATGAAAGTAGACATCAAATAAGAAAGATCTTCAGGCAGCATGGACTGAATAGAAGCTCACCCTCGGATCTGGTCAGGAACTGGCCTCAAGCTAAAATGAGGTCTGGACGAAGACTGCGCACATAATTGGCACTCAAATAAAAAGTGCAGTAAGGTAGTATCAGTACAAACACTATGTACCGGTAGATATCATAGGCCGACTATGATTAATATCATGCATACGTTCATAAAATTAACAAGATAGGAAGATAGGCACAAGAACACATAACCAAATAATGTCCTCAACAGAAACCAGCCAACACAAATATAAGATAAGTCCAGCCACAACCATCAACAGGAATAATACAAGTCCGAGGCAATGCAATGCAACAATGATCGTATCTCAGCCGTGCACACACATGACAACTCTAATGTTCGCCTAATTAGCCATGACCTGCAGGGGACCCATGATGTCCATGTACCACTCGCTCCAGAATTGACCTCGGATCACGAGCCCATAACTAGGCCACATCCTCACCCCATGTCAAATATGCCTTTCTATATGCATTCTTTTTGTATCTCATCAAAATATGAATCTCAACGTATTTCCAGTCCAACAGTCAATATGGAATATGATCAGCCAATAATTTTTTGTCTAGAATGACAAGGCATCAAGCCACAAGTCATATTAAGACTCAAGTAAGTTAGCTCATCACCATAGTGAATATGTAATCATCTTAATCAACATGAAAAGTATATATGAACTCCTTTCTTCTTATAACACAATAATTACACCTCACGTTTCAGTACATAAAGTAATGGTGACAAGCCCACATAATCAATCAATCAGTACCAACCTAGGAATTTCCAACCAGACTTCATGTCCGAAGACCTATACATGCTTTCTCCCATCAATTCTATTACATATAGATTCAACTAATCAAAGTCTAACTCTAGTAAACTCTAACCTACCTCAAATGCAGAGCTAGAACGAGACACGCTACTCCACAAGAGCTTTTCCTTTTAGCAAAGCTTCAGAATGTTCAAAGTCTAGCAATATAACACTAAGTGAGTAATTTACTCAAAGAAGAACAACAATTGGGAAAGAAAACGCAATTACTTCTACCATTTTCAAATGGTGTAACCATCATTTAGTGATGAACTTATCATAATTTCAATCTCGATAATCATACCATTCCAATTCACATGTTTCTAATCAATTCTACCCCTTTCAAACATATTTTAGGCTAAAGGTTCCATTTTTATTAGAACCCTAAGTCTCAATATGCAATTTCCACAATAAGTAATCAATTCTCATCCTAGAAAGTGATATTCTACACTCCTAGATGAATAAAAAATGATACAATCAACAACCCATTCAATATTCAAGGGTTTACTAATTCTAGTGTCTTGATCGTTTCCCTTACCATTAGAGGACCTTAAACTATTAACGGAACTTAAAAATGCCAATGCAATGAACAACAAAAGGGTTAAGTCTTACCTTCAGATAGGAGTTTCACCCTAGCCTTAGAAATTCGCCTCTCACCTTCTTAGGAATTGTTTTTCGTGTTATGTGGGGAATGACTTCAAAATTTACAATATAAAAGTCAGTTTTTGCCTCCCTCGACTGCTATAGCAGTAATCTCTTCACTTCAGCGGTCTCGCTGTAGCGGAAAACCCCACCGCTACGGCGGACCTCATTAAACCCGAAACCCCATGGTGGCTACCGGCGACCCCGACGGCGGAGTCACTGCAGCGGGTGTAACAGCACTGCAGTGGTCGCATCCGACCAGTGAACTCTGGTTTTTCCCTAGTTTTCCACCCAAAATCCCAACATCAATTCAAGGCCCTACCGAGCCAAACCAAACATGCACATCAATGTAAAAACATTCTACGGACTTACCCATGGCCTCGAAATTCCAACAGAGGTCAAATTACTAAGTCACCCCCTAACGAAAATAAGTCAAGTTTTCAAACACGTGCACACTTACAATCAAAGGCCTTTATTTTAGAATTCTAGCTCCTTAAATTATCACTAGACTCGCTCCTAGTCTTGGAAAGGAACTAGCAGGGGTAAAAATGGCCTAAATGCCCATAACGACCTAGCGGGTTGTCCCTTAATCTAAACAGTCATCTAATGAAGGACATATGTGAACAATTTTGAAGAACCCATCTATAATCCACTACCTACCGGTCACAAAAAAATAGAGCCGTAGAAGCAGCCAAAAAGAACATCGATTGGATATTAAGGAAAATGACGAACAACTACAAGTGTTGGCACGAACAGTTGCCCTACACATTGCTAGGGTATCGAACGACAGCTCGAACTTCAATAGGGGCAACTCCATACTTGCTGGTCTATGGCAGTGAAGTGATCATACCCACCGAGGTGGAAATACTATCGCTCAGAATCATCCAAGAAGCAGAATTGGACAATGCAGAATGGTTTTGAAATCGATACGAGTAACTAGCTTTGATCGACGAGAAAAGAACAACTGTTGTATGCCACTACGAACTGTACCAACAAAGAATGGGTCGGGCCTTCAACAAAAAGGTTAGAGCTCAACTTTTTTAGATAGGACAATTAGTACTCAAGCGCATATTCCCACACCAAGATGAGTACAAAGGAAAATTCACACCCAACTAGCAAAGTCCATATGTGGTCCGCAAGGTACTCTCCGAAGGAGCGGTGATTTTTGCAGAAATGGACGGCCAAAAGTGGCCCAAAGTAAACAATTCAGACACAATCAAGACATATTACGCGTAAGGACATGCTTTTCAAATTGTGATCGTACCTTTTGTTTGTAAGCACTACATTTGACCTATCTCTTATGGCAGAGATATGTAGAAAATCCATATCGGATTTGGTCTTCCTTTTGTAATAGAAAAACCTAAAGATATTCCTTGTAATATGAACTACGAGATGACCTGATTTCCTAAGGTGGGGTACGTAGGCAGTCCATGTAGGAATCGGTCACATTATTTGAATAAATCAATCATTATGTTCCGAACTATGTTCAACCTAATTCCTGCTACAACAAGATAGGTAGGCGCTCCTCGAGCTCGATCGTACCAATAGAAAAACCCAAGAAACACTAAGGAAGCCACTAGGGAAAAAGTTTTGAGAGGACATCAAAAGTTCCTTTACAGAATTCGTCACAAGAGTCAGCCAGCCCAAGCCCTCAAACTGAGGCAGAATTTTTGAGAGGATCTAAAAAAATTCCATGCAAAATTTGGCGCAAGAGTTAGCCGACCCAAACTTTCAACTAGGGCAGAATTTTTGACATCCACTCAAAAATTCATCACCACCATTGGGCACGAGTAGTCGCCAACACAGATTTCAAATCGGGGCAGAATTTTTAAAAGGGCCTGAGAAATTCCAGCAGACAAAGCCAGAATCCCGCCACAAGACATCGCAGACAACCAAGATTTGTCAGTCGAAATGCACTTATCATGAATAAATATTTTTTGAAAAATTATATACTTCGTTTTATGATCAACACTTTGAAAATTTTATTCTATTTTTTAAGAATTTTCACCTCTCGCATTACCAAATCCAAGACAGGTCAGAGCGGAGGAGACAACCAAGTAAATGAAGGAGCAACATAAAGGAGTCAATGACACGGATCGACCTCATTTGAAACTAACACTTTTTCTGTGAATGCAGGTTCCCAATGTCGTCAGCAGGACGACCACTTATTCTACTAACCCATTTGCTCATGATGAAAAACAGGTAAGATGCGACTTATCTGTCACGACCCAACCCCGTGGGCCGTGACTGGTGCCCTACTCAGGCACCCAAACGAACTAACGAACCAAATCATCAAAATAAGGCATGCTCAGATTTAACAGACATAACTCGTACCGAAAATCAAAAGCTGATATCATACAAATGCTACCCTAGCGGTCGCCGTATCAAAATATCACATCGAGAATCAAAGGCGGCGGAATGGACATCGCCCAAACATACTCACACAAACATGTGGGCCATATCGGCCGTAGTAACGTACGGACCGCTTAAGGGCGCAAAACAAAACTATATACGCACAATCCGGATCACATACAAAAAAGCGGACCCACGACCCACAAATATGACTACGAGCCTCTACAAACCGAACAAAACATGTGAACATATGGCGGGACGGACCCCCGCCGTACCGAACGATAGCAAATGTACAAAATATACAACGAGAAAAGGTATATACCAAAAGTGTGAGCTCGGATCAGGGAGCAATCCGGACGACGAACGAGAGGTCCTAAGCCGGTGGCGTACCACGCGAAGCGTCTGTACCTGCGGGCATGTAGCGCAGCCCCCGAGGAACAGGGGGTCAGTACGAAAGAAGTACTGAGTATGTAAAGCAGGAGGTACAATAGCTCAAATCATAACTGGGTTTAGGAGATACAGAAACAAATGCAGACGTAACCGATCAAACCTGTGCGAAATGCAAATGTACAAGAGAAAGTAAATAAAAAATCATGCATAAAGCTCGAATACGTGGTCACCCCCCGATGCCGGTGCCACGACACATCATACTCCAGAAGCTTTCAAATCTCCGTACATCTCCGAACACATCATACCATCACACACATCACATTATCAGGATATATCAGAAGCCATATCACATCATAACACCATAGACGGTAACCGGCCCTATGGCGAGGTCTCGAAACCGTAACACATCATACTGCCGAATATGTCATAATGCGCACGATCACGTGGCCCGGCCGGCGAACGAAACCATAGTAAATGGCACGAGCAGAGTAGTGCAGAAACTATATGCATATCAAAAGTAACTTTCCAGACTCAGCACATAATTTCATATATATATATAGTAGCCTCAGAAGGCTCAAAACGAATATCGAGTACATCAGAATTAGTATACAAAAATTACGAACTTTTAACTTATCAATTTTCTCAAAAATACACCGTAGATCATTTTCGAAAAATTTTAGCATCATTCATAGTAACGAACTTTCAAATATCATTATCGGACATTTCAAACGGACCTCAATGTCATAAGCGAACACTTCTTTTCATATCGAACAAAACGAGCCAAACAAATCAAATAGGAGAAGTCTCGGGACTTGCGGGCCCACCTCGGGTCGAGTCGAGGCGGCGAACATAATTTACAGACATTAGGCTCCGTAAAGTCATCCAAGAAAGGTTCGAAGTGATTCGGAGTCATTCACAAAAGATACAAAGGTTTACGTACTCTTATGTCCAAAGGTGAGCATTATGAATCAATTACGGCGAATGAATAGTAACCAAAATCAAAATCGGATTTCTAGGAGCGAGAATCATTCCCGAGGTTCCGTTTTCGGCCTAGTAGGTCTAAGACATGCCATATGAAGAACGAGTAAGCTTTACATACCTTACGGACGTCCTATGCTCGCTATATCTCCAATCCCGTTTCGCCTAGAATCTGCAAATGGTCACATTTACCAATTACTATTCATGCAAGTTAACATTTCAAGCTTTGGGTTATACTTGGCTACCGAAATTTCGGACTTCCCCTATTAATATGACACCCCAGAGGTTCAACTCGGCTCAAAACAACCAACAACAACCCAACAACAACATCAACAATATCAATAACACAATAAAACACATTAATCTACTTTCGACATAATGCATTAGTTTCCATTCCGACTTCACACTTCCAACTTCATATCTACGTTCTCATATTTATTTACTAATCCAAAACCATTCAAATACAAATTGGACATATTTCTCATATTCCATAAAATGTACAAAGTTTCCATCAAACCATAACTCCTCCAAAACTTTCAATTCTCAACATGCATATTCATAACATTCTTCCATCTCCCAATTTCATAAATCATAACCACAATTCACATCTAAGATCTTACTTTCATCATTATATAAAAATTACATCAAATTCACATAGATTTCTCATAACAACATACAACCAACTTTCAAGCTAACTTAATTCATTAAACCTTCCTTTACATCACAAAGGCAACAACAACATCATTAACATGCTAAATAAATTTAATTCATCTTCCCCCACCAAAGCACACATCACACGGCCACACATACTTGCACACACCACACGGCCTCATGCACACACACACAATTTCCATAATTCTCATTCCATTCCAACCATTATAACATACCTACATCTTCCATAACATAAAAGAACAAGATTCTTACCTTTTTCTTGAAATTTCCACTCGAAAAGCCGCAAACGTGGTTCTTTCGCCAAACTAATTGTACCACATTGAAGAGCGTCTTGAACTTGTTAAGAATTCACAAAGAACAAGAATTTTGGATCAAGATTGAAGGCTAGGAAATTTTCTTTTTTTTTCTCTCTTCTTTCTCCCTTCTTGGCCGATTGCTCTCTTTCTTTTTTTTCTCTTTTGTTCTTTGTTTTTCTTGCTAAATCTTGAAACTTCTAGGCTAATATAACATTTATCACATGGGTAAAAATTTAATTAAAACCCCATGGGCTTGGGCCATGTTGGCCGGCCACCCCTCTCAACTTGGGCCTTATTTCCCTTTTTTTTTTTCAAGCCCAATTCATCATGAATCATCTTTCATAAATTCCGAAACAAATTTTCAAAATTCCAACTTTGCCCTTAGGCCTTCTCCATTGTATCCGCATTCAAGTTTCCATAACCGGCATTCACATATTAAAAAAATATTCACACATGACCTTATTCCTTACAACCCAAGGTTATTTCCAAATCTTCCGAATATGCCAAAACACGGGATATAACATCCTCCCCCTTTAAAACATTCGTCCTCGAATGTTGAATTAACCTTACGGTCTCTTAAACGCTTCGGGGAGGCACACGCTAATTACATACTTACACTTGATCGAAGTAATTGTAAGAGCCTTCTATCATTTTTCCGGGATTGCAGTATTAGGGCTGTTCAGAATCCTAATTGGTCCAGCGGTTCGGACAATCTTAAATCGGATATTGAGCGAACAGAGTCTTTGTCAGAACCAGGAGATTAGAAATATGTCAGACAGAATCATATCCAGGATTGGGGTACGAAGTGTGGCGAGGCGGGACCGTAATGATACGTTATACTAAACGAGATTCATGATCGAAGCCAAACTCAACAGAAGCATATCGGACAAACTCACACTCAGAGTCAAATGTACTGAACCATACCGGATAGATCCATAGTCAAAGTCAAACATATGGAAGTAGGCCAGACAGATCCGTGATCGGAGTCAGACGCACAAAAATATACCAGACAAATTTGTCGTTAGAGTCGGACGTACAAAAATATATTGGACAAAACATATTCAGACTCGAAAGTGCAGAAGCATAGCAGGCATACTCATACTCCGAACATACAGAAGTATATCGAACAGATCGTAATCAAAGTCAGACATACGAAGATGTATCAGACAGATTTGTAATTAGAATCAGACGTACGAAGACACGTCGGATAGATTCGTAGCCAGAGTTAGGCGTACAGAGGTACATCAGATAGAAGTGTAATCGGATTCGAAAATATAAAGGCATAATAGATAGGGCTTCATCGAAATCAGGGGCGCAAAATGTGGTATACAGAATCACCCACAAAATTTCTCCTATTAACGATTCATTACTCCCTCTACTCTTCGTCGGGTTTCTGAGCACCCTTTATATACAAATTTCACTTAGGTTAACCCAAGTTCTTATTTGGCCCATATCTCCATGTTTGGGAAAATTTCCGACATACTTCCCAGGGGGGTCACCCATCCCAGAATTACCCTGGTTCCAGCACGCTTAACTTCGAAACTTTCACACATTTTGGTGCGTTATTGCCGATATAATGGCGTCGACTGCCCCACACGACCTTCGTCACGTAATTTAGGGCAGGTTGGTGCCTCAAGAAAATTTTCGAAAATTTTTTCATAGCGGGTCCCACTCCGGCCTAAGGGATCGTTTGCCTCCTGTCTATACGGTCTACCGTCTCGGCCATCCAAATTCCTTATATTCACCTGTATATATGTCCATCTCAAATGATCCCACTAGTTCGGGTTCTTACCTTACTTTTACCCACACGCAGAATAAGAAGATCACATAAAATAATGGAATATCGGTCTGTCAATACACACACTCAACAAGAAATGGTTAATAATATACCTGGGTCTACGTGCGGCGATGCCTTCGGGTTCTCCGCCGACCGCCAAAAGCATATATGCGGTTCGAAGGACCGCTAAGATCGTAACCTCCGCCACGGCCTGCCGCGGCTGCCGGCCGGAGCCGGCATACGCTCGCCCGCGGGCGCATGGCCGGGAGTAGATGACGAACCGAACCGAGCCTCGTCGGCTGTGCTGCACCACCAGAACTGCCCACCCACGGACAATCTCGCATAATATGGCCCTGGCGGCCGCAAGAAAACAGCCCCTGTAGCCCGGTAGCACTCCCCTGGGTGCGATCTCCCACAATGTGAACACCGGGGCATAGGCGGCCTAGTCTGACTGGGACCTCTACTAGCCTGAGGACCTGGGGCTCTGGAACTCTGGTCCGTCCTGGACGGTCCCGCGCCATCGAATCGCCTACCGGTAGACTGTACATCCTGACCTGACGGAGGGAAATATCCACCCGACTGCTGTGACTGAGGCTGCCCGCCTCTAGAATCTCCAAAATATCCGGCAGACCTGGCCCTCTTGGGCGGCCTCCTATCACGATCTCTGGCCGGCCGGTCCGCCGCGGTGCCGGTCCTCCATCCCCCGAGCGTAGGCTCCGTAACCCGGCAATATCCATATCCGTTCGCGCTGCCATCGACATACGTGCGTCAACCAAGTAACGATCACCCCAAGCACATACCCGTGCATCCGATCGACCATGTCCGCCACTATGGTAGGAGCATACCGGGCCAGAGAATCAAACTCAAGATTATACTCGCGAACACTCCGACCCCTCTGCTTTATCTGCAAAAACCTATCAACTCTCGCCCTCCGCAGCTCCGGGGGCAAGAAATGGCGGAGGAAAGCAGCTGTGAACTCGTCCCACGTAGTCGGCAAGCACCCTCACCCCGGATAGTTCCCGGACTCGTACCAATTAAGAGCAATACCCCGTAACCGTGTGAGGCTAGCTCGACCGACTCGGTCTCCGAGGCCCCGACCGCCCCGAGCGCCTCATCTCCCGAATGAAGTCATGGGGGTCCTCGTCGGGCTTGGACCCGAAAAACTCTGGGGGGCTACATGTCAAGAAATCACGGACCCTCAGACTGTCACGTCTATCATCATCATCGCCCCTCGGTCTGCGTCCGTGAGCCTGTCCTGCTACTATAGTCGTCAACAACTGCCTCAACGTCCTGTCCTCAGTACTCGGCTGGGGGCCTGGGGCCTGTGGAGCTAATGGTGGGTCTGCTCTCGGCCCCTCCGGTAGTGGTACGGTGCGGAGCCTACGACCGGGCACAACATCGGGCATAGTCCGAGCACGGGCCCTAGTAACCCTCTCGAGCCGGCTAGTCTCTCCCGTCTCGCACGCGCACTTTCCGGGCGGCCCGTCACCTTCTTCGGAGGCATTGCGAAAAAATATAACAATCGGTCGACAAGTCATCCCTAACGGCACGGCTATCGCACGATCTAAGATCCAAAGAAAAGTAACACCCTAAATGTCCTGTAGCCTCCTGTTTATAGATGTGGTGCACAACACACCGATAAACAAGACTCTACGAGACACGGCCTGTAGACATTCCGAGGACAGACTGCTCTGATACCACTTTTGTCACGACCCAACCCCGTGGGCCGTGACTGTTGCCGTACTCAGGCACCCAAACGAACTAACGAACCAAATCATCAAAATAAGGCATGCTCAGATTTAACAGACATAACTCGTACCGAAAATCAAAAGGGCGATATCATACAAATGCTACCTAGCGGTCGCCCGTATCAAAATATCACATCGTAATCAAAGGCAAGGAATGGACATCGCCCAAACATACTCACACAAACATGTGGGCCATATCGGCCGTAGTAACGTACGGGACCGCTTAAGGGCGCAAAACAAAACTATATACGCACAATCCGGATCACATACAAACAAACTGGACCCACGACCCATAAATATGACTACAGCCTCTACAAACCGAACAAAACATGTGAACATATGGCGGGACAGGGCCCCGCCGTGCCGAACGATGGCGGATGTACAAAATATACAACAGAAAAGGTATATACCAAAAGTGTGAGCTCCGGATCAAGGGAGCAATCCAGACAGCAGAACAGAGGTCCTAAACTGGTGGCGTACCACGCGAAGCGTACGTACCGCGGGCGTGTAGCGCGGCCCCCCGAAACGAGGGGGTCGATGACGAAAGAAGTCGAGTATGTAAAGCAGGAGGTACAATAGCTCAAATCATAACTGGGTTTAGGAGATACAGAAACAAATGCAGACGTAACCGATCAAACCTGTGCGAAATGCAAATGTACAGAATGTAAATAAAAATCATGCATAAAGCTCGGAATACGTGGTCACCCCCGACGCTGGTGCCACGACACATCATACTCCAGAAGCTTTCAAATCTCCGTACATCTCCGAACACATCATACCATCACACACATCACATTATCAGGATATATCAGAAGCCATATCACATCATAACACCATAGACGGTAACCGGCCCTATGGCGAGGTCTCGGAAACCGTAACACATCATACTGCCGAATATGTCATAATGCGCACGATCACGAACCGGCCCGGTACCGCGAACGAAACCATAGTAAATGGCACGAGCGGTAGTGCGGAAACTATATGCATATCAAAAGTAACTTTCCGGACTCAAGACATAATTTCATATATATATATAGTAGCCTCAGAAGGCTCAAAACGAATATCGAGTACATCGGAATTAGTATACAAAAATTACGGACTTTTAACTTATCAATTTTCTCAAAAATACACCGTAGATCATTTTCAGAAAATTTTAGCAGCATTCATAGTAACGAACTTTCAAATATCATTATCGGACATTTCAAACGGACCTCAATGTCATAAGCGAACACTTCTCTTTCATATCGAACGAAAACGAGCCAAACAAATCAAATAGGAGAAGTCTCGGGACTTGCGGGCCCACCTCGGGTCGAGTCGAGGCGGCGAACATAATTTACAGACATTAGGCTCCGTAAAGTCATCCAAGAAAGGTTCGAAGTGATTCGGAGTCATTCACAAAAGATACAAAGGTTTACGTACTCTTGTCCAAAGGTGAGCATTATGAATCAATTACGCACTGAATGAATAGTAACCAAAATCAAAATCGGATTTCTAGGAGCAGAATCATTCCCGAGGTTCCGTTTTCGGCCTAGTAGGTCTAAGACATGCCATATGAAGAACAGGTAAGCTTTACATACCTTACGGACGTCCTATGCTCGCTATATCTCCAATCCCGTTTCGCCTAGAATCTGCAAATGGTCACATTTACCAATTACTATTCATGCAAGTTAACATTTCGAGCTTTGGGTTATACTTGGCTACCGAAATTTCGGCAGCACTTCCCCTATTAATATGACACCCCCGAGGTTCAACTCGGCTCAAAACAATCAACGACAACCCAACAACAACATCAACAATATCAATAACACAATAAAACACATTAATCTACTTTCCAACATAATGCATTAGTTTCCATTCCGACTTCACACTTCCAACTTCATATCTACGTTCTCATATTTATTTACTAATCCAAAACCATTCAAATACAAATTGGACATATTTCTCATATTCCATAAAATGTACAAAGTTTCCATCAAACCATAACTCCTCCAAAACTTTCAATTCTCAACATGCATATTCATAACATTCTTCCATCTCCCAATTTCATAAATCATAACCACAATTCACATCTAAGATCTTACTTTCATCATTATATAAAAATTACATCAAATTCACATAGATTTCTCATAACAACATACAACCAACTTTCAAGCTAACTTAATTCATTAAACCTTCCTTTACATCACAAAGGCAACAACAACATCATTAACATGCTAAATAAATTTAATTCATCTTCCCCCCCCCCAAAGCAACATCACACGGCCACACATACTTGCACACACCACACGGCCTCATGCACACACACACAATTTCCATAATTCTCATTCCATTCCAACCATTATAACATACCTACATCTTCCATAACATAAAAGAACAAGATTCTTACCTTTTTCTTGAAATTTCCACTCGCCGCAAACGTGGTTCTTTCGCCAAACTAATTGTACCACGTTGAAGAGCGTCTTGAACTTGTTAAGAATTCACAAAGAACAAGAATTTTGGATCAAGATTGAAGGCTAGGAAATTTTCTCTTTTTTTTTTTCTCTTCTTTCTCTCTTGGCCGATTGCTCTTCTTTTTTTTTCTCTTTTGTTCTTTGTTTTCTTGCTAAATCTTGAAACTTCTAGGCTAATATAACATTTATCACATGGGTAAAAATTTAATTAAAACCCCGTGGGCTTGGGCCATGTTGGCCGGCCACCCCTCTCAACTTGGGCCTTATTTCCCTTTTTTTTTTCAAGCCCAATTCATCATGAATCATCTTTCATAAATTCCCGAAACAAATTTTTAAAATTCCAACTTTGCCCTTAGGCCTTCTCCATTGTATCCGCATTCAAGTTTCCATAACCGGCATTCACATATTAAAAAAATATTCACACATGACCTTATTCCTTACAACCCAAGGTTATTTCCAAATCTTCCGAATATGCCAAAACACGGGATATAACATTATCACGGGAAATCCTGATCAACACTGAATGTACAATCAGGACAAAAGGGCTATAAAAGGACAAGGCCCCATGAAGGCGGCACAATCGAGCCAAGAGGGCTATAAAAAGGACAAAGCACCACGAGGGCGGCACAATCGAGCTAAGAGGGCTATAAAAGGGACGAAGCACCACAAGGGCGACAAAATCAAGTCAAGAGGGCTATAAAAGGGATGAAGCTCCAAAAGGGTGGTACAATCAAGCCAATTGGGCTATAAAAGGGCAAAGCTCCACAAGGGTGGCATAATCAGGCTAAGAGGGCCTCAACGAAAAAAAATGTCACGAGCACAATGTTATCTGGCCAAAAGGGCCACATGACGAACAAAACAACATATCAGGCCAAGAGTGTCAAGGCCAACATAAAGCACGAAAGAAAGACAATCTAGCAAAACGGCCATATTTGTCAATTATTTCAAACATTTGCATGCCGAGAGGGCCATTCGTACAAACTCCTGAGAGGACCATTCATACAAATTGCCGAGAGGGCTATGCATACAAACCGCCGAGAGGGTCATTCATAAAAATTGCTGAGAGGGGCATTCATACAAACTGCTAAGAGGGCCATTCATATAAACTGCCAAGAGGGCCATTCATTCGTACAAACTGCTGAGAGGGACATTCAAACAAACTGCCAAGAGGGTCATTCCATCAAACAAATTACTAAAAGGGCTATTCATTCAAACAAATTGCTGAGAGGGGTATTCTTTTCAACAAACTGCCATGAGGGCCATTCATATAAACTATCGAGAGGGCTATTCATATAAACTGTTGAAAGGCCCATTCATTCATGCAAACTACTGAGAGAGCCATTCTAACAAATTGCCAAGAGGGCCATTCATTCAAATAATTTATCGAGAGGAACATTCATATAAACTACTGAGAGGGCTATTCATATAAACTACCTAGAGGGCCATTCATACAAACTTCCAAGACGGCCATTCATTCATACAAACAACTAAGAGGGAAATTTATACAAACAAACTACCGAGAGGGAAATTTATCCAAACAAACTACTGAGAGGGCATTCGTTCAAATAAACTGCCAAGAGGTCCATTCGTTCTAACAAACTACCAAGAGGTCCATTCATCAAATAAACCGCCAAGAGGGCCATCCATGAAGAAATATCGATAGGGCCATTTCATACGAGCAATGACTAAGGGGGTCACATGAGTCGAATGGTGCCAAGACGGTCACCTATTTTTTTAGAGTTAGTCGAGAAGGCCACGTCATCAAAACCACGCAGGGTTGGTAAAACGAAAAATACACACCGAGAGGATCATTTGAATCAAACAGTGTCAAGAAGGTCACCCACGTATGAAGTTAAACCAAGTGGTTACAATGACGAAACCACATAGGGGTGGTAAGATAGAAGACATAAATTGAGAGGGTCATTCAAACCAAACTCTACCGAGAGGTTCACCCACATGCAAAGTTAAAACCAAGAGGGTTACAGTTATGAAGCCACGCAGGGGTGGTAAAAGAAGAAAACACAGGCCCAGAGGGTCAACCATATCGCTACCCAGCAGATGGAAGAAGGTACGAAGTCGCCAAGGACAGGAGTAGGCTGATAAAACCAGATCCAGACTTATGCCGAGCAAACATGGAACTTTTGCTTACGCATCCGATCGAGACAAGGTGCAAATGAGAGCCAAGCTCTCTGAACAGGAATTGGGGACCGCTCCATGCCACACTCAGCCAAAAAATTGATCTGCTAATTTGTACTTTATTTTATTTTCTTTTAAAAATCCTGCAACCAGTCGGGCACACAGCGGAAGGTTTTATCTAAATCGAACAATGAGACATTTGAAGTCTTTGGAAATTATGTTTGTGTACACTCTCACCCATAGGTGTGAAGCGCACTACATTCATGTTACACCTCGGGAAATTTTCCGTTGATGCACAGCGAATAGACTGACGAAAAGCAGGAAGTGTATGGTATTTCAATAAGTAAGGAATGGCATTTGATGACCCTAAGTAAGATCTCAAAGACATTCGATGTTAGACGAGAAAGTTGCCAGGAGAAGGCAAGGCATACGATATGTATTGGAAAGGATTTACGAGTAACAAGTTAATGATGATTTAATGGTGCTTTGGAGAAGAGTTATAACGTCTCTTAGATTGTTAATGAGGTGGTAAACAAGTGTCAAGAAGGTTCTATAAGGATTGGAGATCAAACGAGTCAACGAGAACAAGTTCGGAATGACTGGCATTATACGGCCAAACATACTGGCCGTATAAAACATACAGACCGTATGTTCAGCCGTATAACCAACCCAGAATGACACCCCTCTCTGGATAAAATCTATGGCCAGACATACGGTCAGTATAATTTATACGGACCGTATGTTGGTCCGTAGAATATGGTCGGGACTGAATTGTGTTATTAATAAGGGATTCAAGTTTCTTTTTATTTCATTTCCCTTTCACACCCCTTCTCTCTAGAACATCTCTCTACACTTCTCCCATAAGATTTCAAGAGATATTAGTGTTAAACTTCATCAAACCAAGTGAATCAAGTGTAAGAAAGCAATTAAACTTCATCCAAAACAAGAAATCCAAGTGAAGGTGAAACTAGGATTTTGCTCAAGTGAAGTGTTTGCACCCAAGGTTCATTCCTACACCATATAAGGTAAGTTTTATGATATTTCCATGTTGTTTAAGGTGTTTTAAAGTTGAAACACTTGGATTGTAGAAGGATATAGAAAATGGGTCATGAATGTGAGAATAGTGTCACTTTTGAGTAAATGTTTAGATTGAGTCATGATTCTCGGTACAATATGATTATAATCATGTTATAAATGATATTGAGAACATGGGATAGATGTTGTATATGAATGAACGTAATCGTGTGTTATGACCATGAATATGGGTGATTGGAAGTGAATCGAGAAGTAAGGATAATGTAGGTGAATAAAGGCTATTGTTATGATGTTGTGAATGTTCTTATAGATGTTTGGGAGTTGATATGTGATATGGAGGAAGTCGTATAAATAAAGGAGATGCTGTCCAATTTTCTCTAGCTTTAGTCATATATGCTATGTCATCGATTTTCTAACGATAGTATAACTCTAATAAAGGTAGAAACGTGAGCATTGAAGGAGAACGTGCAAGTTGATAAAATAATGGAGCGGAAAGGTATGTAAGGCTAACCTTTCTGTTCAAGGTATGGTTCGAGGCCAAATATCTATTCTTCTATGAGCCTATGATATTCTCCAATGATTCTATCTCTAAAAAGCTACCAAGTTCATGATCCTCGATATGTTATGATTGTACTAAATTCCTTATAAGACGAGTAATCCTCTAGGGATAGATGAAATGAACGATGATAGTAATGATGCTAAAGATGCTTATGAGCTTATATGTATATGTGCCTATGTATGGCTATTATGAAACCCCGAGATTATATGGCCGGGTAGAATATAGTAAATATGTATATATATAATGCGCGCGCACCACTGCAGTTGGGTACTGGATAACCCTGAGCCTTGGTAGAGCCAGGTATGTATGACACTGAGCCTTGGTAGGGCCAGGTATGTGAAACACCGAACCTTCGTGGTCGGGTATGCTATGTAAATGCTATATATATGATATCAATATGAGTACGAATATGCTAAGTCTATGCAATGTATGTGATACATATATGATATGAATATGAGTATGAATGGAAATATGACTACGAATACGAGAATGGATACGAAATGTAAATGAGTACGGATAAGGATATGGATGTATGTACACGGATACGCAATAGAAATGGAATGTCCCTATGAAATCCAAGTAAGTGTTATGACGATGATACTATTATCTCCCATCCTATGCTATTTCATATGTTGACTATTACGCTTTCATATTGATGTTGATCATGCTTACATACCGCACATTCTTCGTACCGACGTCCTTGTTTGTGGACGCTCGCGTTATGCCCAGTGGCCGGGAGACGTACTTGATCCATAGCTTCATTATTCGGGGACTACATAGCGGAGCTCCATTTCATTCGTAGTTGCGCCTTTTGGTACTTATTCTTTGTGTACATAATTATGGGCACGGCGGGGTCTGTCCCGCCTATATGATATGACATACTCTCCTAGAGGCTCGTACACATGTGTATATGGTTAGATGTGTTTGGCCTTGTCGGCCTATATTTTGGATATCATTTTGTTAGCCTCGTCGGCTTATGTGCATTGATATGGGCACAGTTGCTAACGATGATATAAATGTATTGTTGCCCAATGGGATTAGTATGATTGATGAATGAAGAGTATGATTTAGCTATGTGGCTCACCTAGATGTAATATGAAAGTATGTTAAGAAGTGCCCGGGTGGGTTAGCACCGGGTGCCCGTTGCAGCCCTCCGGTTGGGTCGTGACAATTCAATGGCTTATAGAGTACAACCTTCTTTTCCGTTCAGATTTCACTTATTTTAGAGTCTGGAACCCAAGGCATTCCCGCATAAAGGATACCCTTTTAGCCTATTGAGTCGAACTATAAGTGACTTGATTCCCGAGACTAGGGATATATAGGCGGAATTAATACTAGAGAGTTGGTCATATTCCAACAGATCTTTCCAGGGTCTCTCAGTTCTGACACTGAAGGATGCTAGAACTGTTTTATGAAAAATTGCACTAGAAGTTTAATTGAGTTGAACTAAAAGAGAACTGAATTCTCACACAACTTGAGATATGTAGGAAACCTATAGACCAGGGTCCGACCATAATTTTTTAAAATTCCATAAAAAGAAAGAAGTATTTTGACTTTGTTGGTAAAAAATCTGGTTTGTCAAATTTCGATGCTCAGTTATGGCCTCGCTATCCCCAAACAAAGAAGGGGCAGTTGTTTGCATCTAATTTTTCCCACCAATATTTAATTATTCAAAGTTTTTTAGTCACAAAAGGAGCGAAATATACATTTTGACAAGTCGAAATGATTTTATAAAATTATTTCGTTGATATTTTGCCATTTCATTTGAAAAAATATCATCAAGTATATTATTGTATATCATCCTTTGTATTTTGTATATTTTTTTCTAAATTTGAAACATATTTATCAAAACTTTAAATCAAAATAGTGAAAACAATTATTTAGTAAATTGTTTAAGAGCTGTTAATGATTAATAGATAAGTGTTTTACTTTGTTAAATCAAGGTTTAAGTGCCCTGAGTTTAGATAGGGTAGCCCACACTCAGGTTCTCAAGTTGCTGCACCTAGGTCAGGGGCAATGCCGGCTAAAGACAATGCATAGTATGGCAAAGGTAGTTCTCATTCTGGTAGAGATGGGACTCAGACCGGCCATGGTGGTAGTCGTGGAGGTTCTCAGACCGAGGGTGGCAGTGCTCATTTCTATGCATTTTTGGGTAGACAGAGAGGCTTCTGATGCGGTCGGTACAGGTATTATCTCAGTTTCTCGTCGGTTAGTTATGATATTATTTGATCCAGGCTCTGCATTCTCCTATGTAACGACCTATCGGGCCGTTACCAAAATTTCCTCGAGATTCATGCCCTAAAACATCATTGATCAGTGCGAAGTTAGTCTCGCAGGAGAATTGTCCTATTAAAATTAATCTGAAATCGAGTTGGAAAGAATTAAAATCGTTTAGGGCCACTAGGGCCCAGTAATGTGCTACAGCGGGTGGATATGCCACCATGGCGCTTCCGCGCCAGCCGTCCTCATACCCACTATAGCAGGCGTGTCTATTTTCCAAGAGCCATCCACAGCGGACTACTCTACAGCCATAGCGTGTCCGCAACAGTGGACCTACTGTTCACCGCAGCGGTCAATGCAAAGCTGGCCTAGTATTTAAGTCCCATTTCAAGATTTGACATAATTTTTGTTAAAAGACTATTTCTTAGCCGCCACCTTGGGCATTTGGAGAGCAAATCTCATGGATTCTTGGAGAAGGTAACCCTTCTTCCTTACTTATTTCACCTCCTTTCATCTATTGTTTCATTTATTAATATTCATCTACTAGAGCTAATAAAAATGGAGGCTTCCAAATTGTTCAAACCCTAGGATGATGAAATGGAATTTCTAAGCTTAGAATCTTGGATTTGTTGAAGATATCTTTTAAATTCATACTCTAGATATACTAACCAACCTATATTGCTAATCTTTCCTCTATTTTACCAAGTGGGTTCTTGAAATAGGGATTTTATAAGGAGAAGAATATTATTTATGGTTTTTTGAGTAAAATTAGTAATGAAAACCGGTTCATTATTTACAAGGAACTTAGAGAAGTTAGTTGAGAATAGATTCTGATTTTACCCCTTTCAAATCCGAGATTTTGTATGAAATTCCTAGAAACTGACCCTTGTTCTTTTGGACTCATTGACATTCCTAGACTCTCCGTCTTGAGTCACGGTTCGAAAATGCGAAGATGAATATCAAAAGGATGTTCGTGGCACCCGCTCGGCCTCGAGGTAGGTTACGACTTACTTGAGTATATTCCAATTAGCATTTCATAATTATGCAATAGAAAGTGATGGCGAAAGCATGCCTAGGTCTTCGAAAAAGAAGTTGGGATGGTTATTCTAGGTTGGTATATATTATTCAAGTTTGTTATGTGTAATATTTCATCTAGTTTTCCTTTCTAGTTTTGGGTGTTGGTTGGTATTATTTCGTTAAGTTCTTTCCATTAAATATGTACTATTAGTGTTTCTTGCTTACCTTTTTGGTTAGATTTCGGTTTGCGAATCATATGTAGAGCTAGTGATTATTAGAGAAAGCATGTGAACCTTCGGGTATGGAGTTGGGATAGAATACTTAGGTTGGTATTGTTGTTGACTATCGCTTGTCGTCTTATTGTGTTCTATCAAGTTGTTACTTACCAGTGTGTTGTTGGCTTGTCGCCATGTGATTGATTCTAGAATAGATGCTTAGTGATTACCTTATGTTTTGAAGAGCATATTTATAATGTCTAAGGTATTTGAAAAGGGGAATTAAGTTTATGATATTGATATTGTGATTGAGACATGTGTCCATATTTGACAGTGTTACGTCACGTGCAACCCGATCCAAGTAAGTTTTGCGGCGAGCAACCCGATCCTAATATAAGTATGAATGAGTGAATGCATGATAAAATTTCCAACAAGTGTAAATGAATAAATGGTTCCACACAAGAACACATGTCTCAATCACAATATCACTATCATAGCCTAGAAATGACATTTCGAGTTGTGTGGGAAGTGTGACCTTAAGTATATTCTAGCTAGATTTTCCTTGGTAGGTGTGTCGGTGGAACTAGGTCGGTATTAAACGTATTAGTAGTTGTACTGGAGCCTTAAGTTGTGCAACATATTGGGAGTGTTAGTGATTGACTCTAGTGTTGGGCTAAAGATAAGTATGGTTGAGATAGCGTTGGTGTGTGGTAGATCGTGAGAGAGCCTTGCTATTAGGTTAGGTCCGGTTATGTTGGGACTTGTCCTAAATGGGTAGCCTTTTGGGGTAGATTCTTCCTTGGTGAGTATTTGTGGAGTGGAATGATGTTGGAGATGGTTAAATTGGTTGTATTGTAGCTGTGTAAATGGTAGGATTCCCTTTCTTACAATTTCTTTATTTGACTAAATTGTTGCCTAAAATACTTATTCGTTATTATTTATTGTTATTATGATTTTTTAATCGTTGTCGGCCTATGATTCTTACCAGTATGAGTGTTGTACTGATACTACTCTTGTTACACCGTTTTTGAGGTATAGGTCTGTTTCAGGTTGAGCTCAGGGTTTATTAGCTCCAAGGAATTACCAGTGCTATCTCGAAGACTCTATTACCTCATTCCAATAGAGTTGTCTTATTTTATTTTATTTTGTTTAGTTCCAGTTATAACTTTGAAGATCTTGTACTAGTCCAATTCAGATTTTGGGAAATATGTGTAAAGTCTTGTATACGCTTTTACATTTATTAAATGATAAAATGATATCGATGAATTCTTTATATTGTTCCTTTAAGGTGTGATTGGGAAAGGAAAGGGTTCTCCTACTAAGTGGAATATGTAGGTGCCCCCATGGACCCGAATTTGGTTGTGACATCCTTACTTATTTTGCTTCGAGTCTAGATATGATGTGTAAGTCGCTTGATTTCCCTGTTATTATTTGTACACCCGTTGGGGAGTTCGTAGTGGTGGATCGGGTGTACCGATCTTGTCTTGTGACTTTGATGGCGTATGATATCTGGGTTGATTTGATGATATTAGATATAGTAGATTTTGATGTTATTCTTGGCATGAGTTGGTTGTCTCTGCATCATGTGATTGTCATAGCAAAACAGTAACCTTAGCTATGACAGGAATCCATAGGTTGGAGTGGAAGGGTGATACTAGTCGTGCATTGAAGAAAGTGCTATCATTCCTTAAGGCTCGTCGAATGGTTGAGAAGGGGTGTTTGGCGTATTTAGCCTATGTTAGAGATACTAGTGCTAATACTCATCCACTTGAGTCTGTACCGGTAGTGAGAGAGTTCCCCGAGGTGTTTCCTACAGAACTTCCAGGTGTTCCCCTGAATCGTGAAATAGATTTCTGCATTGATTTGGACCTGGGCACGAAGCCCATTTCTACCCCGCCATATCGGATGGCGCCGGCCGAATTGAAAGAGTTGAAGAAGCAATTGCAAGACTTGTTGAGCAAAGAATTTATTTGACCGAGTGTTTCTCCTTGGGGTGCTCCGGTGTTATTTGTGAAGAAGAATGATATATCTATGAGGATGTGCATTGATTATTGACAATTGAACAAAGTGACCATTAAGAAAAAGTATCCCACTTTTAACGACCAGTTTTGTCATTTAGGCATTTTACTCTTTTACCCCGTTGACCTTTCCCCTAGCCTCATTAGAGCGTGTTTGACTTGCAGGGAATGGGTAGCATAGTTCCTGAGGTGATCGGGCTAGTCTTGTTTGATTTTTGAGGAAATTAGAAGTTCTAAGTTGCATATGTGAAAAACCTTTGGCCAATAGTTGACTTTTGGGTAAATGGACCTTTTTTCGATTTCCTTTAGTGGAATGATTAGTTCAGTTCCCGAGGCACTCATAAGCATTTTGGCCCTTGGGTTAGAAACTTGGCTTTGGCCGTTTCGGGGTGACTAGGCCAAGGTGACCTCTGTTGGGAATACCAAGGCCTCGGTTGAGTTCGTACCGCGTTTTTACCAGTGTCCACATATTTGGTTTGTATTCCGGAGGTCTCGGATGGAGGTGAGGATTTTGGGTTAAACTTGGTGAAAACCAAAAAAATTTTGGTGTCACTACTGCGATAGGGTGACCGAGGCTGCAGGCCGACCTAAGTGAGGTTTTGTCCACAGTTGCGAGTTTCTTCTAAGTCAGTTAGTCTCCACACCTGTGAAGTTTCTTCCCAGGCACGGTATCACGGCGGGAGCGTTCCTCCGCATCGACGAGGATGCTAAGTCATTATTGAATTTGCATCTGCGGACGTTTCTTTGTAGATACGGGATTGTATAGGAGGACACGAGTTCCACATAAGCGAGATCGCTGATACCAGAAACCTTATATTCACCATTCCAAACCCACTTCTTCTATGAATTATAATTTAAAACCCAGAGAGTTCTAAGGGCGATTTGAGAAGTTTTGGCTTGATTCTTCACTTGGTAAGTCTCTTTTACCCTATTTGTGTTGTTTATGGTCTAAGTATAGACTCTATGGTGGAAAGAGATTAGTTAGGGAAGATGGGGTTGTAAATCGTAGTGTTGATTTTGTGAATCTTGTGCTATGAAAATGGGTTTTGTTGGGAAATCATATGAAATATGGTCATGAAATAATTTGGATAACTAGGCATTAAGTTGAAAACCTCTTTAATTCATGGAATTTGAGTATGGAAAAGTTAGGGTTTTTTTTTTTTTTTTTTTTTTTTTCTATTTTGGGAGTTCTCTATTAATGATGCAATTGATGATAAATTGAGGTAAAGTAGTGATTTAGGGGATTGTATTGGACATCCTAAGGGTTGGGTGAAAAGTTTTAACTTGAAATTCCAATTTTGCCCTTATGGGCTTGAGTTTCTCTTTTAAACCTGTATTTTTTTATTCGAATAAGTTTATGGCAATATGGGCATCGTTAGTCTTAGTTGCTAATGTAGATTAACTTATTGATTAGACTTCAATCGTTCAGAAGCTCTTCGTAAAGGAAGGCATCTAGCTTGAGGTTCGTAGCACCTTTTCGAATTTTGAGGTAGGTTATGGCTTACGTTTATTAGACTTTGATTAGCGAATCGCATGTGCTATGTAGTTATTGATGGGGAATGCATGATAGGCCTTCGAGTATGGTATTGGTGTTAAATCCACTAGCTTGGTATGATTTCTGATTATTTGGGCTTGCCGCCTACTTTATGCAATTATTGACATGTATTGTACTTGACAACGTGGTTCTAGTTGTATGGGCTATGCTAGTTTTATTTGTTGTGATTGGGATTTATTATTTGATATGTTCCCATGATAGTCTTGATAATCTGTGCAAGGGTGGAATTGTTATTGTGGTGCTTATGAATTTCCATCTGTAACAACCCGTTTGGTCGTTATTGCGTTTCCGACCCTTTTGATCCCTTTTCAAGCTTTATTAGCTCATATTTGACCCGCAGGGACCATTGGCATGCTTCCCGAGGTCATCAGAGTTGATTTGGATAAGTTTTGGGAAATTTTGCTTAAAAGGGAAAAATAGTGGACTCAAAGTTGACTTTTGGGTAAACCGACCTTTATCGAAAATTCATCGATCCTGAGAGGTCTGGATGGTCATTTAGAATTTGTGTGTGTATTTTGTAGGGTTCCCAATGTACTAGAGTACATTTTAGATTTGGGGTGGGAAGTTAGTCTTGAGGCATCGGGGGTTGACTCGGTCAACGAGGCCTCCATTGGGAATTTTGAGGCTACAAGTGCATTCATAGAGTGTTTTTATGTATGTCGGCATATATGGTATGTGAGCATATGGCCTCGGGTGATTGTCGGGATTTCGGGTTATGATTGTGGAACTTGGAGGATTCTGGTATCTGGTTCCTGCTCTGGCGGTACCAGGACCGCGGCAGCGTTAACGCTCCAGCAGGAGCTCTGCTGATGAAGCGACCATGTGGAATTGGGCAGGACCCCCGAAGTGGTCATGGGACCATAGAAGCGCTACCACTGAATGGTAAATTTGGGCGCAGATGCGGGTGTCGGGCTGAGTTGAGTATAAAGTCTTAAGTTAAAACCCTTATTTGCCTCATAACCTCATACTCGGTTCTATGGATCTTTTAAGGGCTTTTCAAGGTTCTTGGCAGATTCTTCTCATTGGTAAGTGATTCCACATGTTTACTTCATTTAATTCTTATGATCTACCCTAGCTAATCTCCATTAAATGCTAGAATTCCTTAGAACTTGGAAGAATAAGAGAGGGTTTTGTGGGTTCTTCATTTTAGGCTAGTAAATCTTGATTTGTTGATTTGGTTAGCTTCATTAAGCATGGAATCGATGATTAGAATCTATTATTGCATGATTCCTCTTTAGTTAGTGGTTAAATTATGGAATTGGAAGTTAGGGTTCATGCCCAAATTTGGGGGTTTACCTAGAACTTGAATTTAAGTGATTTGTTGGTTCTTCTAGCTTTTTGTTGATGGGAACTAATCACCTAGAGCTTTAATTTAATGATTGAAACCATTAGATTCTTAATTTCACCTTTCTAGTTCATAAACCATATTCCATAGGTCGGGAATTTGGATCTTGAACAGAAGTAAGGTTTGAATGACTAATTCTTCTTGATTCTAACTTCATATTCGGATATGGCTAGACTTTCATTACCTTGAGGCGCAACGAAAGGGTAAGGTGCACGATTGACACTTCGAGTTTGTTGTTCGGCCTCCCAGGTAGGTTACGGCTTAGCTCCTGGTTAGATTTCGGTTAGCGAAGCATCTGCATAGTTAGTTTGTTTTGGACAAAGAATGTGAATCTTTAGGTACGAAGTTGGGATGGATATTGTCTTAAGTTGGGTTTTTTTTTTTGTGTGATTTGGGGGCTAGCCACCCCGTTGCGTTGTTGGCTTATCTTGTTCTATTCACCTATTGGCTCTTTGCCACATTGAGACATCAGATATTGGTGATTAGTGATATATCATGGCTTTGATTTTGCGATACTTTACTTCATTAATTTTGAGATGAGAATTGTGGTTCCATTGTGACTTATTATGTAGCCTTATTATTGATTTTACTTGTATACCATGTGTGGTACTGTTTGGGATTAAATTTGTTATTGATATTACATTGCATCATATTCATACCCATTTCCATAATAGCGTTGTTATTGCATGTATACGGCACTAATTATGATAAGTGAGAGAGTCCAACCTCCGAGGTCTTTGCCGAAGAGCGTAAGAGAGAGATGAGAGTTCGTGATCCGAGGTCATTGATCGGAGCAGAATGTGTGAGCGTTGACCGATTTATCTTGCCGGGAACGAATAAGAGGAGATTGATATTGTGAGGTATTCATGTGCCGCACGTTGATAGTTGACATGATATCTTTTCATTGGCATCTTCATGCTTGCATCATACGTTGAACACTCATCATGAATATATATATATATATATATATATATAAGGCATATTTGATAGGGAGTGACGATGTGGCCTATGTTGTGAAATTTATATATCTATAAGGTACATTTGACATGGGTGACGATGTGACCTATGTTGGGACAATTCATATGTATATAAGGTACATTTGACAGGGGTGCCGATGTGGCCTATACTGTGACTGTGCACGTGATGTTCCGCTCGAGGCATGTGTGTGCACGGTACCGATATATGGCCATTGCATTCGTATCATTCATATCATTGCACTTGTTATTATCGTTGTGATTGGACTGTATTTGTGTGGTGGATACTTGATTAGATACTTGTGTGAATATTTTACTAGTTATGATGAGTGCTTGGAACACTTGGGATCAGATGCGTTAACAATAAACTTAATCGGATATGATGAGATTGGGAATACTCGGGTCTAGATACTACACTATAGGGTTGATCGGTTATGGAACCTTGTTTATAGCTGGTGATTTGAATGCTGCTGTGAATTGTTGATACTTGAGGACTCGACATCTATTAGTGAGATTGTATTATACTTGTCCTTGATTGTGAGCATGCATATCTTTCATTTACTTTCTTTATATATTTTAGCTAGCTGAGGACGGCCTATGATACCTACCAGTACTTGTTGTTTGTACTGACCTGCACTTGCTGCATTCTTTTATGAATGCAGAGTACCTGGATAGATCTACTTCTACCCCTCGTGGCTGATATTTGAGGATTGCTGATTCAAGTCTCTTCAGGGTGGGCATGAGGACGTTCGCTGCCCGAAGACTCTTTCTATTATTATGTCTTGCTTTCCATTCTAAGGCATGATTTTGAGACTATTGATGTGTTATTATTATTCAGATTTGTAATACTTAGTTAGATGCTCTTGTATGAGCAGACTGGATACTGGGGTAGATTTTATTTACGTTCTCACTTATTTATATTATATCTGTGAGACTTACGTTACTTTACTTTCTTTCGCTATTTTTCTATCTTTTGTGAATGTTGGGATAAGGGTTCGCCTACCGAGGTGGAAAAGGTAGGTGCTTGCAAGACTTAGTGAAACTGGATCGTCACAAGTTGGTATTAGAGCCTTAGGTTACCCGGTCTATAATACAAGAGCATGTCTACTAGAGTCTCGTGGATCAGTATGATGAGCTTCGTACTTATGTACGAGAGGCTCTAGGACATTTAGGAAACTTCACTTTCTTTCATTCTTTTGTGCTACTTTATTCAAATTAGTATGTGGACTTTATTATCTTGATCACCTACGGAGGGTGGAAACTCGTCCTTAATTCTTATGCAAATTGTTGATCTATGACGTGTCATGGTATGATATGAGATGTGTTATTTTGATTTGGACACGTGATCTAGTTCAGTCTCTAGTTATGGCCTAGGGATTTGATTGTGTGGAGTCACGATCAGACTCGATTGTTGTGTGTAATCGCGATTAGACTTTTTTATTGCGAGAGTTCGTGAGAAATGGGAAGATAGTTCAAA
>NC_081346.1:52663143-52685935 GCF_029784015.1 Lycium ferocissimum
CGGGGAGGGCCACGGGCAATGATGTTATTTGATTCGAAGGGTTTTGGGTTTTTGTGTAAATGGTTAAAGGTAAAAGGGGGGCTCTGTTTCCCCCCGGAAGACGGTTAAAAATTTATACTTTTTCCATGTCTTATATACTTCTTATGTTATCTTACATGCCTTACATACTGGGTACATTATTCACGACGTCCTTTCTTGTGGAGCCGCGTTCATGCCCGAGTAGACGGACCCGCCCCGTAGGTGCTTTGTCGGCCGGATTCTCGGGAGCACTCCACTTACTTGAGTCGATCTATTTGATATTGGTCTTTATGGTCACATGTATTCTATGTAGACGCTCGTAGACATGTGTGTACAGTTAGACATTTCATAACCCTACCAGTTCATATTGTGTATAGTATTTTAGTAGCCTTGTCCGTTGGTGATGCTGGATATAATTGTTGAAGATTATATATAGATATGCCATTATATTGCAATATATGTCCTTACAGATTATGATGTCCATGAGCTATCTTTATGGCCCACCCAGAAATTATTATGAGATGTATGTTTAGAGGTGCTCGGTGTGTTAGCTCCGAGTGCTCGTCATGGCCCTCTTGTTGGGTCGTGACAATAACCTTATACTCTCTTCTAAGGATATTTTAAGGGCTTTTCAAGGTACTTGGGATATTCTTCTCATTGGTAAGTGATCATTCTCATGATCTACCCTAGCTAATCTTCACTAAATGCTAGAATTCATTACAACTTGGAAGAATAAGAAGGGGTTTTGTGGGTTCTTCATTCTAGGCTAGTAAATCTTGATTTGTTGATTTGGTTAGCTTCATTAAGCATGGAATCGATGATTAGAATCTATTGTTGTATGATTCCTTCCTAATTAGTGGTTAAATTATGGAATTGGAATTTAAAATTTACCCCCAAATTTGGGATTTTTCCTAGAACCCAAATTTGGTTATTTGTTGGTTTTTTAGCTTTTTAGTGATGGGAACTAATCCCCTAGAGCTTTAATTTCATGATTGAATTTTTATTCCTAATTAAACCCTTTCGAGTTCAAAACCCCTATTCCATAGTTTGGGGAATTTAGGTCTTGAGTAGAAGTAAGGTTTGAATGATGAATTATTTTTGGGTTTTAACCTTAATAGGATAGGGTTAGATTTCCCATTCCCTTTGAGGCAAAAAAGGGAAGTCCCATGATTTTTTAACTTCGGGGTTTGTTTTGGGGGCCCTTTCCCGGAAGGTTACGACTTACCTCCAAGAATTAAACGGGCTAGGTATTGTTTTTTGTTTTGGAGGGAAGGGAACCTTGGGGTATGAAGGTGGAATGGATATTGTTTTGGGTTTGGGCTTTTTTAAGGGTTCCGGGCCCAAAAACCCGTTGGTTGTTAGCTTATCTTGTTCTATTCACCTTTTTTGGGTCTCCCCCCCCTTTTAGGGCATCGGATATTGGTAATTAGTGATATTCATGGCCATGATTTTGGATACTTTCACCATTGATTTCTATGAAAATTGGGGTTCCATTTCTTTTTTGTAGCCTTTTTTGATTTTTATTTTTATGCCATGTGTGGTCGTTTGGGTTTGAATTAGTTGTTCTATTACATTGATTGTTTTACCCATTTCCTAATAACTTGAATTGCGGGGTACGATCGAAATGAAATGAGAGAGGACCTTTTTAGGTCTTAAGGAAAAACAAAGAAAGAGAAAGAAATGATTCAAGTCATTTGGCGGGGCAATGAATGAGGGCCCCAAGTTCTTCGGGGAAAGAATGAGATGAGATTGATATTGTGAGGTGTTCATACGGGGTATTTGGGAGTTGATAGAATCTTTTTGTTTCGCTATTTTTCATACATTGAACACTCATCTTGCATCCATATATATGTATATATATAAGGCACATTTGAATGGAGTGATGATGTAGCCTATGTTGTGACAATTTATATATCTATAAGGCATATTTGACAGGGGGTGACGATGTGCCCTATGTTGTTATATATCTATAGGGCACATTTGACAGGGGGTGATGATGTGGCCTATGACTGATAGCATATATGTATATCAGGCACGTTTGATAGGGGGTGACGATGTGGCCTACGTGTGATAGCATATATGCATATAAGGCACATTTGACAGGGGGTGACGATGTAGTCTATGTGTGGTGGCATATATTTAGGTAAGGCACATTTGACAGGGGTGATGATGTGGCCTATACTGTGACTGTGCGCCTGATGTTCTGCTCTAGGCATGGGTGTACATGGTACCGATATTTTACACCTCGTAAATTTCTATGTCGTCGTACGAAAGCTAATGTGATTCCAGAGAGGCGATGATACCTCTATTAGGTTAAGGAAGGCTTTTAATAAGTGTTAAACAAGTATTTAAAGGTTCTGAGAGCAAACGAATCGAATAAATTAAGTTTGTCGAAACTTTGGAAAAATTTGGCAAAATTCTAGACAGGATTTTTGGTCCAACTTTAGGGACGTATATCTCCTAGAATATGAGGAGTTATGGAATGCATAACCTATGAAAATTGAAATTCAGGAAGTTATCTTTCCAATGCAATTTACAGATTGCAAATCTGAGAAATCCAGTGAAAGTTATGGTCTGTATAAAAAATTACGATTTGAGATACGAACCGTAATTTGAATTACGGCCAGTAATTTGACCGTAATTTGAATAACGGTCAGTAATTGGTAGACGTAAAAATTGAGGCAGTGAGTTTCCAAAAAAATATAAGTATGATCCCCTCTTCATTTTATGTCATTTTAACATAAGCCCAAGTCCTAGCAAGCCCTAGAAACCTCTCCAAACATATTCCAACATATTTCCAAGCCTAAACCAAAGATCAAAGTGAAGATTAAAGTGGTTAGGGTTTCCAAGTGAGGTCTACACTTGTCTCCTCTTCTTGAAGATACTTGGGTGAGTATTTTTAAGGTGGAGTAACCTTCGAATTGAAGTGTTCTTGAATTTTGAGGCAAGATTTCATCTTAGTTCTGAGTTTGTGAGTTTATTTGGTAATTATGTTAAGGTTTGAGGAGAAGAAATTGGAGGAAAAGTTCAAATGTGAGTTTGATGATATTTTGAGTTGTAAATTAACTTGAGCTATAATTATTAGTATGCTATGAGTATAATCTTGTTAGGAGGGATAATAATGATGGTGAGAAAGTGTTGTATGCAAGTGTATAAGGGATTGTGTTGATGTTGTTGATATGGATTGATTATGAAAAGAAGTTTTGGATTGATTTGATCTTTAGTTTAGGCTACCTTGTCGGCACGGGTACTTGATACTAGCTTGATGACGTAGATATGGTGTCCTAAAACACACCTATCAACGCTATCACAAGGTATATGAAACGCATCCAAGTATATAACGAAGCCGACAAGGTACGTGTTCCAAATTTATATAATTTCCGGAAAATTTTCGGCGAGTTTCCTTTGTTTTACGGACTATCCAAAAAATAACCCCCGCATGAAAATACCAAACGAGGCCACAGATAACGGCAACATATATACATATGCGGGCCGAGAAAGGGGGTATACAAACACAATTGTACGAAAGGCATGTACATGTCCAGTAGGCAAAGGAATATATGACGGGACAAGAACAAATATATACAATGCAACGGAATCATAATCGAAATGTAAATAAACAAGTGATCAAAGTAAGTGCGATTTCAAAATGTCAAATGTTTTCTTTCAAAATACAAATCATGCATATAAATCATGCGTAGGCGGGAATATGGTCGCCCGCCGTCGATGGCGCCATAACACAAGATAACACCGTAAAGTTTCAAATCTCCGAATCCCCGTCACATATCACAACACAGCATAACACCAAACACAGCATAACGCCAAACACAGCATAACACCGGAGTATATCAAAGTGCGCACGATAACAGAACCGGCCCGGGACTCGGCGAAAAATATCATAATAGTGGGCACGAGCAAAGTAGTGCGGAAACCATATGCATATAAATAAATAAATAAATAAATTTCTTTCAAACTCAATAGCCAAATATTTTTACAGACATCTGAAGGCTCAAAATAAAATTCGGGTCAATTGGAATTAGTATAAGAGAGTTACAAACTTTCGAAATACGGAATCTTCTGAAAATATTTCATAAGTCGTATTTAGAAATTCGAGTACCATTTATATTAAGAAGATTTCAAATAACATTATGAAGCACTTCAAAGGGAGCTTTAGAATCATACGCGCATATCCAAAATATACATATCCAAACTTTAGCCATATCAAATATTTTTCGGACATCATTGTGGATCACATATTCATACTAATAAACTTGCGGATAACATTATGGATCAAATCAAATGGGGACTTTAAGACCATATTTTCATATCGAAATATTCATCAAAGGCTTTAGTCTTCTCGTTTTCTTTCGAACAACATCTAGAACATAATAAATAGAATATTTGAACATCATAAAATATGTACCCAACCATATGGAATAGCTTATGGAGGTCAAAGATGTTAGCCATCCTAGTGGCTCCAAGAATAGGATCCTTTTTTTTTTTTTTATAAGCATACATATACATTTTGTTTCTCCCAAAACGGATCATGTCAAAAAGAAGGAACGATAGGCTTTACATACCTCGATCGCTCGCTAATCAATTTCCGAATCAAGTCTCGGTCCTCCAATATCTACAATAATATTATCAATTACCCATAAATTAGCTACTAGTACTTAGAATTTTAAATCCCAACTAGCACTTGTCTACGAAATTTCGGCAAATTTCCCTATATATTCGCCTATCCGAATTTTCAATTGTTCTCCCGTTGACACGTAAATACCAACAATAACATATGGACACAACCATATCTTCAATTCTTTTATTTCAACAAGAACAACAACATATCAAAACAGCCCCCAACTATAACATAGCGATGCCCGAAATTCTAACGAACACTTACAATACACCAAGCAGCCCATATACACTTCTTATACCTTATTCCATGCAATCTTTTCAGCAAATTTAATGAAATACTACAGCAGCTACACCACAACTACATCATCTATCCATATGCAAGTAAATCACGTTATTATCATTATAATCCCTACAACAACCCACAACAAATTTAACTCCAACTCTAACCATTAAATTCCTTCATTCTCATCACATAATCCATGATAACAACAACAATAATCATATGAACATAATCATACCCTCAATCCTTTCAATTCAGCAAGGATAACAACATGTCCATAAAACAACACAACTTTAAATTTAACCATTTAATTCCTCCATAATGCTACTAAAATCAATTCATCATTCTTACTCGAAACACCCCCCTTACACGGCTCAATTTATAATTCAACATCAACATACATAACCCTTTTGTATTTAACACACATCTACCAAGCTATACAAATCTAAACTACCTCCAAAACATGTAGAAAAGAATTAAATCTTACCTTAGAGACAAGCTCTAATTTTCACCATGTAATGTCTTCAAGAAAGCCATGACCTCCATATTTTTCCTCCTCTTGATCTTCAAATCTCTCCAATTAATTGTGTAGAAGGGGGCAAAAATGGGCTGGCCGTGAACAGTGGCGCCGCCCGTGAACAGTGGTCGAACTTCTCTCTCTTTAAGTTGAGAGCTTCTCTCACTAAGACCTAACTTGCAAGATTAATTTGTGGTATAAGTGATGACTTAGTCATCCACTTATGCTTATATATCATCTTTACAAAGTGGACATGTGTCAACTTTTTATTCAACCACCAATCAAATTCGGCCATGTGTTGTGGGCCCACTTGATCCCACTAATGACTTAATAATCTATATCATGGTAAATTAATCTCAAATTTCCATTAATATTTCCATACCAAATAAAATTGCAAGCAAGTCGTGCACTTACTAAAATCAGGGATTAAAATCCTTGTCTCATATCCAACAATAATCTTGTCATTGGATTTATGTTGATTTACTTACGAATAATCCGTGGTATAAAAATACGGGGTCTAACATCCTTCCCCCTTTAGAACATTCATCCTCGAATGTTAAACTAGCCTTATAAGCTCTTACAAAGATTCCAGGGAGTCTCTTTTATTGCGATAACATATAGTCTCATCCCCCAATCAATATAATCAAATGAGGAATTTTTGCTCACCAGTAGGCATAGGGAACAAGTAAGGACAACCGATTCTTCATCCCTTCTTTCTCCCCCCTGTGTCATCTCTTCCCGGTTATTAATTTGCCGCAATACGCTAATAATAGCCACGTCTTTAGTATGCAACATTCTCACTCGGCGATTAAGGCATAGCTATAGGGTCCTTCTCATAAGATAATTTCCTCTCGTTACTCCGGGCATCATCTGTGGGGGATTACTCTAAAAGAGTCGCCAATACGTTTGTGAAGCATCGACACGGAAAGACTGGATGCACTGCTTCTAAATCAGATGGTAGGTCCAACTCATAGGAAACCTTGCCTACCTTACGAATAATCTAATAAGGCCCAATATACCTCGGGCTAAGCTTTCCTTTCTTACCGAATCTCATTACGCCCTCATGGGTGACACGTTCAAGAACACTCAATCACCAACTGAAACTCTAAGTGTCGACGTCATTTATTTGCATATGATTTCGACTTTGGACTACTAATAAACTTTCCCGAATAAGCTTTACCTTATCAACAGCTTGCTCAATCGTATCTGGGCTAATTAACTTAGTTTCACCAACATCGAACCAAACAATAGGTGACCCGCACTTCCTGCCATACAAGGCCTCATACGGTGCCATCTGGATACTAGAATCATAGCTATTGTTATAAGCAAACTCGATAAGTGGAAAATGATCATCCCACGACTACCTCTGAAAGTAATAATACAGATTTGCAACATATCTTCTAGCGTCTGAATAGTACGCTCAGCTTATCCATCAATCTGAGGATAAAATGTTGTGCTAAGACGCATGTGTCCCAATCTTTTCTGGAATGATCTCCAGAAGTTAGCTATAAATTGAGCTATCCTCTCGTCCGATATAATATATATGGGAACCTCGAAGTCTCACTGTCCCCCGATATATAACCTCGCATAGTCCTTAGTTGAAAAGGTAGTCTCGATCGGGAGAAGGTGGGGTGATTTTGTCACCCTATTCACCATAACTCTAATAGAGTCATACTTTCGTGGAGTACAAAGTAAGTCTGTAATGAAGTCTATATTTTGGGAATCTTCGTCCTCATGTATTATTCTCGACTTCTTAGAGGACTTTAACTGGTATTCTACCTTCTGGCTTTTAATCTCAATCCTTATAGTTGGCTACCGAGTAGCGCTGGAGTTTCCTCATATAATAACTTACATAGCCGCTTCCGTACTCTTGTCTATCATTAATTGGTATAATTCTCGACGGATTTGACATATAAGTTCATCATCTTTTAGTAACCATCTAGTCCTGATCGTCTTGCTTAAGCCGTTCTATAGTTCCCTTAATCTAACTTGTAATACTTTAGGCATATTATATTTCTTTGTCCTTAATTCAAACTCTTCTATTGCCCCTTTATTCAGATTTTTTCTCTTAACTTTCCTGTCACTCATTAGGTTGCAATCTTTACAAGAATATGCGAAGGTTCCCAAATGTGTCCGAGAAATACCTTAGCGTCGTTTCACTAGTCTTTATGCTTTAACTTGGCTTCTCTTCTCTCTTATCTTACAATCGGTATCGGATAGATCCTTTATTCAACCATGGCCATGTCTTATTTGCCTTTTGGTGTTAAATCTTATATCAAGATACTTTGGCTCAACCCATCTTTTCCGTAATGTACCCCCAATATCACAATCGCATTGTTATTACTTGAATCCTTACTGCTCGCTCTTATTACGTACTAACTCACTTGGTAGCTATTTTGTCATACTCCTTTCCTTTCTTTACTTACCATTATTTTATTTTTCATATTCTACTATAGGAGATCCTCTATCCTCTCTCCTTTGCTACTTGTATATCACAATATCATTGGCCAATAACTCTATTGCCAACGTCTTAACTTCTAATCCAGTATCGCCTTGCTATCCCTTATAATATCCTTTAAGTTACTCGTTACCATTCTCTTGTCGTATTCTTCCTTTTTATAAGCATCCACCTTCTGATGTCATATCTTCCAAGGTCTTTACCAATAATCCTCAGCACTGTCTCAAATACCATCTTGGCTACTGTTCATTTATCGCTGGCTTTTAGATCTTACCAACTTATTTCAGCTTGGGATCTCACTTGAAGTTTGAGTATCCATATTGGATATATTATAGTGTCAATTGTTTCCATTTGTACTTACTTTGCTTTCACCCGCTTCCCCCCTTTGGGGTTGTGCTTACACCATGTCCAGGCCTTTTCTTTATCATTTATAACTTCGATTCTCCACGTGCGAAATCTTAACCAAATCCCGAGGCGATGAGAACTCTCAATATATTGTACAAAATCTTATTTGATGGTTGGTACTCGAGTAATGCAATTAATGTAGCAATTTATCCGAAGCCACATTCCCTTTATTCCGGTCAGTAATTAGCTAGTGCTTATAGTCGTTTCAAATTCTCCGTTAGTAGCACTTATATTCTAATTATAAGTGTCCCAAGCTTTCTTATAATACTATCTTTATCCCAACGAATATCGTATGTTTCTTCTAATAAATTCACAATGCATCAGTTGTTTCGCAAATCCACAATCCTTGTCCTCTAAAGATTTCACTATTCCCGAGGTGAAGTCGCATATACCTTTCGATACTCTTTTATGCCTCATACTCTTTCTCTCTTGTTGTATATCAAATGCTAACTTCTAACTTATCCAAAATCATGTCGAATTTGTCTTAATAGTGGTCTTGTCTTATTATCGTTTCGTCGCACTACATCTTTAAGTCCATACTATATGTTTCCCCTTTTTATTCTATATTCATACTCAATTAATTACGTCCGTCTTGGGTACTTCCTTTAGTATTTCCTTCGTTTCTCCCTATGTCCATCTTTCACGTTGTGCACGAGGAAGCTCATGCTACTCCTGTATCCTTGGAAAACACTATTTCTACATAACCCCTTTCTCATTTTCAAATCATGTTCTGTTTATCTCTTTTTTATTCTTATCACACCAGCCATTTCTGATATTTGTTCTGTCTTGTTGCTCGTCTTTTCCTAGATCATCTTTAGTACTTCACCAACAACACATGAAATATATGATCCTAAACGGCCCACAAGTTTAAGTTTTTATTCCACAAATTCCATCTCCAATTAGTCGATGAGAACTGATAAAATGTTACTATAAGGTATTTTCCAACCACCAGCAGAAGAAAGCTAGAGCCCGACAAGCACCATAACTTTTAGTACTTAATTCACATAGTTTATCCCCATATTTTTTTTTTTTGAGTCATGAGCGAATCATTTAAATTCCCAACTGCTTGTCACACGCTTTGTATTCTTCCAATAAGGTGAAACTTAATCGCCGGACATTTTTGCCCTTCAACATAGGCTTTTTCTAAAGCAAAATGTGGTTGGAACGTATTCTAGTCCGTTTAAATGAATTGCGAAGTCGCTGCTCGTATATGCTTTCTCGAAATAAAATTTCCCAAATAGGATGATGCTGCTTACGAATGACATGGAGGATATCTCTTGAGCTTCAATCCAACGTAATAATTTACCCTATCGGTATCGACTTTTAAGACATATTAAGAACTTATATCCCATTCTCCTTTTATATTTCCGGAAAAATTTGGGCGGAGTTCCTCTCGTACTTCTTACTATCCAAAAACACGCAGAAATACCAACAATGCCTCACGGGGCTAACATATATACGCATATATCATATCGTATCATAGCCACACAGACTAACAATTTCAAGTAAAAGTATAAAGATGTCGAGACTTACCTCACGTGTCCAACTCAAATTGCACCTGTTACACTTTCCTGTTTACTTTCCGTTTCAATCTTCAACTCTATATTTCAATCGTACTTCAAATACCTTACCCGACATACATCTTTTATACCATTGCTTACCTGTGTACTGTGTAGCTTCCAATATTATCAGTCACTTTCTTCGTTCGATGCCGTTCTTCAGCTGAAATCAAGGGTTAGTAAAAGGAATTTCATTTCCTATGGCTGGGCTCTATCGCACGATCTTAGATATCAAAGAAAGGTAACATCCTAAATGTCCTGTAGCTTCCTGTTTACACATGTGGTGCACAACACACCGATAAACAAGGCTCTACTAGACACGGCCTGTAGACATTCCGAGGACAAAACGTGTCGATACCACTTCCGTCACGACCCAACATCGTAGCCGTGACTAGTGCCCGAGTTGGCACCCAACACACCTATCCAATCCGATCACAAGGTATATCAAACGGGCATAATATATCACACGCTGTGTTCAAATGATATAATAATTTCAAAAAAATTTTGGCAGAGTTTCCTTTGTATATATATATATATATATATATATATATATCGCATATATATATAAAATACCAAATGGCGCAACGGCCCAAAACATATATACATATGCACGCCGACAAGGCGCCATGCGGCGAATGGAATCACCCAAACATATATCATACAAACACACACATGTATGAAGTAGGCACGAACCCACAAATACATGTCCACAAACCTCTAAACAGACAAACCGAACCATATGGTGGGACAGGCCCCGCCGTACCCATGAACAAATATATATACATATGCAACGGATGAATATATATACCAAAATATAAGCTCTGGAATGAGAGGAGCACTCCAAAGCGAAGAGGGTGTCCTAAACGGGAGGATCACCAAACTATGCGTACGTACTGCCGCGGGCATGAAACGCAGCCCCCCCCCGAAGAAAAGGGGGTCAGTACGAAATATGTACTGAGTATGCAAAGCAGAAAATGTAATATACAAATCCGAATCATAATCGAAATGTATATACGTAAAGTAAATGCATTTCCAAAATGTCAAAATGTTTTCTTTCAAAATACAAATCATGCATAGGGCACGGAAATATGGTCGCCCGCCCGTCGACGGCGCCATAACACAAGATAACACCGAAAGTTTCAAATCTCCGAATCTCCGTCACATATCATACAACACAAGATAACACCAAACACATGATAACCCGCCAAACAACATGAACACAACATAACACCGGAGTATATCAAAGTGCGCACGATAACAGAACCGGCCCGGGACTCGGCGAAAAATATCATAATAGTGGGCACGAGCAGAGTAGTGTGGAAACCATATGCATATAAATAAATAAATAAATAAATTTCTTTCAAACTCAATAGCCAAATATTTTTACAGACATCTGAAGGCTCAAAATAAAATTCGGTCAATTGGAATTAGTATAAGAGAGTCACAAACTTTCGAAATACGGAATCTTCTCGAAAATATTTCATAAGTCGTATTTAGAAATTCGAGTACCATTTATATTAGAAGATTTCAAATAACATTATGGAGCACTTCAAAGGGAGCTTTAGAATCATACGCGCATATCCAAAATATACATATCCAAACTTTGGCCATATCAAATATTTTTCGGACATCATTGTGGATCACATATTCATACTAATAAACTTGCGGATAACATTATGGATCAAATCAAATGGGGACTTTAAGACCATATTTTCATATCGAAATATTCATCAAAGGCTTTAGTCTTCTCGTTTTCTTTCGAACAACATCTAGAACATAATAAATAGAATATTTAAACATCATAAAATATGTACCCACCATATGGAATAGCTTATGGAGGTCAAAGATGTTAGCCATCCTAGTGGCTCCAAGAATAGGATCCCTTTTTTTTATTTTTTATAAGCATACATATACATTTTGTTTCTCCCAAAACGGATCATGTCAAAAAGAAGGAACGATAGGCTTTACATACCTCGATCGCTCGCTAATCAATTTCCGAATCAAGTCTCGGTCTCTCCAATATCTACAATAATATTATCAATTACCCATAAATTAGCTACTAGTACTTAGAATTTTAAATCCAAACTAGCACTTGTCTACGTAAATTTCGGCAAAGATTTCCCTTATATATTCGCCTATCCGAATTTTCAATTGTTCTCCCGTTGACACAGAAATACCAACAATAACATATGGACACAACCATATCTTCAATTCTTTTATTTCAACAAGAACAACAACATATCAAAACAGCCCCCAACTATAACATAGCGATGCCCGAAATTCTAACGAACACTTACAATACACCAAGCAGCCCATATACACTTCTTATACCTTATTCAATGCAATCTTTTCAGCAAATTTAATGAAATACTACAGCAGCTACACCACAACTACATCATCTATCCATATGCAAGTAAATCACATTATTATCATTATAATCCCTACAACAACCCACAACAAATTTAACTCCAACTCTAACCATTAAATTCCTTCATTCTCATCACATAATCCATGATAACAACAACAATAATCATATGAACATAATCATACCCTCAATCCTTTCAATTCAGCAAGGATAACAACATGTCCATAAAACAACACAACTTTAAATTTAACCATTTAATTCCTCCATAATGCTACTAAAATCAATTCATCATTCTTACTCGAAACACCCCCTTACACGGCTCAATTTATAATTCAACATCAACATACATAACCCTTTTGTATTTAACACACATCTACCAAGCTATACAAGTCTAAACTACCTCCAAAACATGTAGAAAAGAATTAAATCTTACTTTAGAGACAAGCTCTAATTTTCACCATGTAATGTCTTCAAGAAAGCCATGACCTCCATATTTTTCCTCCTCTTGATCTTCAAATCTCTCTAATTAATTGCGTAGAAGGGGGCAAAAATGGGCTGGCCGTGAACAAGGGCGCCGTGAACAAGGCTCCGTGAACAGGGCGCCGCCCGTGAACAAGGGGTCGAACTTCTCTCTCTTTAAGTTGAGAGCTTCTCTCACTAAGACCTAACTTGCAAGATTAATTTGTGGTATAAGTGATGACTTAGTCATCCACTTATGCTTATATATCATCTTTACAAAGTGGACATGTGTCAACTTTTTATTCAACCACCAATCAAATTCGGCCATGTGTTTTGGGCCCACTTGATCCCACTAATGACTTAATAATCTAATCATGGTAAATTAATCTCAAATTTCCATTAATATTTCCATACCAAATAAAATTGCAAGCAAGTCGTGCACTTACTAAAATCGAGGATTAAAATCCTTGTCTCATATCCAACAATAATCTTGTCATTGGATTTATGTTTATTTACATAATCCGTGGTATAAAAATACGGGGTATGTTGATTTGTTACGAATATTTATGGTGACCTTTCTTTGTATCCTAGATCGTGCTATGGAGCTGAGTCATAGGGTGTAAATTTTCAACCCTGACCTTTGTTATTTGACAATTTGACGATGGGTTTTTTAGAAAGGACTACGGATGATTCGAGGATTGTAATGATATCCTAGATCGTGCTATGGATCATAAAATTTTCAACCCCGACCTTTGTTATTTGACAATTTGACGATGGGTTTTTTAGAAAGGACTACGGATGATTTGAGGATTGTAATGATGACAGGGGGAGGATTAAGTTACTCGTTAGATGAGGAGTTAAGTGAGGATGTACCCTTCGGTGAGACGGACCCATCTGAGATCATATCTTCTATGGAAACAGACCCCTCGGAGATTTAGGATGAATCAGCGCTACAGGTCTCATCGACTTTGGTAAGTGTAGAGGAGCCAGGAAAAGCTCCGATGTCGCTGGCCAACCGGGCAAGGGAGGGAAAGGCCAATGTTGGGAATTGAACCTCAGTTTCGGATCGCGTTTGAGAGTGCAGGGCCTTCCGATCAACCGAAGAGTTTACAGCTTGAGGACCCTATTAACCAAGACTTGACGGTATCTTCAGAGCAAGGCTCAAATGAAGGTGGTGGTCAAACCGGACAGATTAGTATAGTTGGTACATTTGTAGAAGTTCCGGGTGGTCGTGAGCGACCGATAGAGAGACAACATGAAGAAGAATTTTTCCAGCCCATGTTAGAGCGATTCGTGCCAGATCAGGGTTCTAGAGTAGGGCCATGGGAAGTCCCACATCCATCGAAATTTCAGGACTAGAGCAACCAAGGATGAAAGGTATATTTGTCGCTTTGAGAAAGTGTTAAAATTAAGCAAGTATGATTTTAAAATGTTTTATGTTATACAACAACGGTAAGTCATAATGCCCCAACGACTATATTAAAGAAAGGAAAAGAGTAATATTAAAGAGGAACCTTGAGTGGAACTTGTGGTCATGCGACAGGTTAAGAGTGCGTCTGGTAACATGGCAATGGTACGGTTAAATAAGAGGGGTATGTATAAGACATAGTTGATGAAGAAATTACACCTATTGTATTACGAATAATGGGTGTCCAGAGGAAATCCGCAAGATATGAATAACTTGTACGTAAGAAGAGGTACTACAAAGATAAGGGGATGAGTGATGACGCTGGGCACAATTAGTGTTGTATTAATGTTTAAGCACCGTTGATGGAGGTATCGATATATTATATGCAATTCTGTTAAGATAATTTTTGGAGCATTACGGACGAGACTTAAAAAGAAAAGAAGTTCTGATGGAAATTTTCAGTTAGACCATAGCAAACTATCTTAACAGAATGTACGGATGATGAACCCTTTATTAATGAGACATCGATGTGATTAGGTGGGAGTTGTAACTTTCCCTCGAAATAAGACGTGAAAAGGATATGTATGTATTTAAATATGACTTTTGAGTGTAAATATGTTAACGATTTGTGAGCAGAAAGAGATAAAGTAGGAATTATGGAAATGGAAAAGAGTATCAGTTATAAGGATGATGAAGCTTAGTGTCTAAAGGGGGTAGGATATGGAATGTAAGATTCGCCAAGGATAGTTATTGTTTTGAATGTTAAAAAGGGATATGATTGGTTAGAAGAGGAAAAAGAACAATGTATTACTCAATGAGCTAGATATTGATGCGGCCTTCTTATCGTATAGAGTATATTGGCAAGGATGTGATACAGAGGTACGAGTATAAGGATATGTGAAACATGAGTTAATTCGCAGGAATGTATAAGACGAAGGCAAGACTAAGGTACGAAAATTCCCTCCAGAAGTTTTATTATCACAAGATTATGGAGTTAGAAACACAAGGCTGAATAGCTAATGGGGGAATGAGTGATGTTTTAAAAGAATCATTTGCATGGCGAGCATTGGATGAGTTTGATGTCGCAAATTGATACAAAATACACACTTCATTGATGGGACGAACTTGTAGTCTAAAAGAAACCTGCCTAAGGAACAGGAATGTATGTAATGAAGAATAGGAGGAATGTTAACAACCAGGGCAAATTTTTGAGAGAAATTTTGTGCTAGATACCATTATAGTGATGAAATGGGAGAGCGAGTAATAGGAGGAGATGATTTCTGGAAGGATGATAAGGAAATTTTGAAGATCTCCTTGATGGAAGATTAGGCCCATTCAAGGCCAGTACGTCTATGAAAATATGTGACCCGCTACAGGTATGTGTTATTGACCAGATGGATTTAGATGATAAATAGTTACGGCTAAGAGTAGTCGTGGAAGTTACTGGGAGTAAGTACTTGCGAAAAAAAAAAAAGAGTTAAATGGGATGTCAAATATAGGGTAGTGGATTAACTCCCTAAGGGGGAAAGACGAGATGATAAGTATTGGATCAGGAGTAAGCTTAGTAAGAAGATGGAGAGATAATGATAAAGGAATTGGAAACTATCTCAACGAGATATTACGCCAGCAGATCAATGAAGTGTAAGGACGATTTGATGATAAACATAACCAGTCAGTCATATGCTCAACTAAATAAAGATTGGAAGACAGTACACTAAGGAAGGGATCGCTTGGAGTTTCAAAGTAAGGGTGTGATAGGAAGTTCGATAATGAAGAAGCAGAGAAGGATTGAGTATGATGGCACTCGAAGTAAATAATGGATTAAGATAAAAATTTAAGTAAAATAGCCACCACGAGCTAGTTGTGTGGATACGAAGTTTCAACATTGCAGAACGGTTAGGGAAGCATTATATAGGAAAAGCCTTAAAGGCAAAAACATTCGAGTCAAAATCTAGTAAGGTTTTGTCGAAGGGAAGATGTGGAGTTATCAATTGAGGAGGACTGAATTGAAAATGAACTATTCGAAGGAACGCGATTATTTGACGGTAATAGCCTACGATGAAAAAGAATAAATGTGTATGATTATATAGAAGTGAAAGCTTATGATGATACGAGAATTCCAGAGATAGAATATTCACGACATAAAGGAGTTATAGTAGCATTGTAAGTAAATGAAATAAGATGGGCTTAAATAAGGAATTGAAGGCTAGTGGCGATAGTGAAAAGGATAATGGGACGGAAGTTCGTGTAAAACAGCTTCATGGCATTAAGATGAATAAGGATAGACCTGGTACCAAAATGAATATGTTTATTCTGGAAGGTAATAGAACCGTATACCATACCGCAGATGATAAAAGTATATTAGAGGCTTGCTATACTACGCAAGCTTCAACTAGAAGTGTAGCGTAGTCAAGGATAGCAACAAAGTAAGGTATGATATATGTTGGGAAACTTGAGCAAAGACATCGTATCATGGATATGGTATATCTCTTAAGTCAAAGCTCGAAAAAGGATTCAAAAAAAGAGTACCCCAGCAAGATGGATTCCTAAGATATCAAATCGACTTTATGTTAAATATAGCAATGGTAGATGGTTTGTTCAGAGTCGACAAAGAGGTATCATGACCTTATTGGATCGAAAAAAAAATATTGCAGAGTTCGCGGTCCATTAATAAATAAATAGGAGCCTAAAAGACCGAGGAAACACATGTTCATGTCATTGAGGAATGAAGGAATGAATTATCAGTATGGATTTTATAATTGTAAGGAATTAAGAAAGCTATATATGGAATTATTCGGCTACCTAATATTTTGGTTACCCAGTGAAGATATCAAGTTCTCTACTAGTACCTGAGGATCAATGTATTTAGAGAAACCTAAAGAATATAGATTATCCCAGTATTGCTTTCCACCTTGAGATAAGTGGGTAGGTAGAGCACACCTTTCAGACGCCCTAAAATATATTATGAGCATGTATATTAGACCTTTGAAGAAATTATGGCGACCAGTTAGTGGGGATTGAATTTGTATATGGTTCTAGTCACCTTTCCAATTTTCAGATGGCCTGTATGAAGCCCTATAAGAACAAAAGAATATCAGACGGCTTGAGACTTGGAATTTCATTCTGAAGAGATTTATGAGATTTGATAAAGAAGACAAGTTTACCTTGGATACTTTAGACTTCATGAAATTATACACAGGATGGGTCAAATTCAGATTGGGAATCTGTATATCAGGTCTTTCATATGTTTGTGCTTCACAAATATGTTGGAAGTCTTCCAGAGTTGTGCCAGTTGATGATTTTCGGATTACAGAACAATTATCGCTCGAGAAAGTTTCTACTACCCTATCAGACCACCAAGTTCCAAATTCAGGGATTTGGAACCAAAGAAGTAGCCTTGGTAAAAGTACTGTAAAAGAATGTGAACGTAAAAGAGATAACTTGAGAAGCCGAGGAAGACAGGAGATTCAGACATCCGCACTCGTTTTACCCCAGAAGGGATTCAGGCAGGGACACCATTGCCTTCAGGTCCATAGTGTTTTAATTTTTATGATTATTGGTCGTGTAAAGCCATTGTTGTTATTGCTTGATGTATCCCTGTGTGGCGTTGTATAACTTGGATTGTTGTTATGGGTTGATAGTACTATAGTTATAGGGGAGACTCTGTCAAAATTTATGTAGAATTCCTAAGAGTTTAATATTCGAGGACGAATGTTTCTAAAGGGAGAAGGATGTTACACCTCGTAAATTTTCGCGTCGTCGTAAGCAAGCTAATGTGATTCTAGAGAGGCTATGATACCCCTATAAGGTTAAAGAACTCTTTTAATAAGTGTTAAACAAGTATTTAAAGGTTCTCAGATCAAGCGAATCGAAGAAATTAAATTTTTCGTAACTTTGGAAAAATTTGGCAGAATTGTGGACAGGATTTTTGGTCTAACTTTAGAGACATATATCTCCTAGAATATGAAGAGTTATGGAATGCATAGCCTATGAAAATTGAAGTTCAGGAAGTTATCTTTCCAATGCAATTTACAGATTGCAAACCTGTGAAATACAGTGAACGTTATGGTCTGTATACAAAAATGCGATTTGAATTACGAACCGTTATTAGAATTACGGCCAGTAATTTGAATTATGGTCAGTAATTGGTGGACGTAAAAATTGAGGTGGTGAGTTTCTAGAATTATATAATTATGATCCCCTCGTCATTTTATTTCATTTTAACATAACCCCAAGTCCTAGAAAGCCCTAGAAACCCCTTCAAACGTATTCCAAGATATTTCCAAGCCTAAACCAAAGATCAAAGTGAAGATTAAAGTAGTTAAGGTTTCCAAGTAAGGTCTACACTTGTCTCCTCTTCTTGAAGATGCTTGGATGAGTATCTTTAAGGTGGTGTAACCTTGGAATTGAAGTGTTCTCAAATTTTGAGTTAAGATTTCATCTTAGTTCCATGTTTATGAGTTTATTTGGTAATTATGTTAAGATTTTAGGAGAAGAAATTAGAGGAAAAGTTCAAATGTGAGTTTGATGATATTTTGAGTTGTAAATTAACTTGAGCTATAATTATTAGTATGCTATGAGTATAATCTTGTTAGGAGGGATAATAATGATGGTGAGAAAGTGTTGTATACAAGTGTATAACGGATTGTGTTGAAGTTGTTGTTATGGATCGATTATGAAAAGAAATTTTGGATTATTTTGAGTCCATTTTGAATATAAATCTCTTGGCCATGGTATTGTTGATGTTGTTATTGTTGTTTGGGAGTTGTTTTGGAATTTGGTGGAAGTAAGTGATATAGGGGGGATGCTGCCCAAATTTCGTTAGGTCACCTGGTAGTCTAGTTTGATCTCCTAAGCGTTCCAATGACTTACCCTCAGTGCGAATCCTCTTGAATGTAGATTACAAGCTCCGGAGGATGGGCGCTAGATAAGTTAAGGAGACAACGTGGTATGTTAAGGCTAACCATTTCTTTCTTAAGGCATGATTCCTTTATTGTGAACTTACACACGATATCCATAATATCCTTATTCCTAAAAACGCTAGAAACTCATGATTCTCAAGGTTCTTATGATACTATTGATGAATGTTCTTTATGATGATGATGATGATTCCATTTCTAAAGATACCAAAGTTTATAGTTCTCGACTTTCTCTTGATATTATTGAGCTTGTTTCATGATTATTGAATTTATTCATTGTTGCTGATCTTATTTTATAATAATTATGTCACACCCCAACTTTTGATAGGGCATGATGGGCACCCGACCCTTACTTAGGGCCGAGCGAACCGCTGATCCTCGTGATGCTCTTAATCGTACTGGGCCCTTAAATCATGAAATGAGTGCATAATGTAAGCTTTTCAAAAAAACATGCTTTTCATCTTTCTCAAATCAAGGAAAATCTGTATACATATGAAACTTGTAACATAATGCATAATGACACATCGGCTTACGAGCCGCTTACAAGACCGACATGTTCTATACATTTACTCTATCCGCAAAGTCTCTAACATGACTCAAGATACCGTAACATAGATACTCCGACTCGGCAAAGATCTCCGGAAGGTGCCGAGTTCCGCCAATCCACCTGGAACATCTTCTCGCTAACATCCTCTACTCAATCGTATACACCTGCGCGGCATGAAACGCAGCCCCCCGAAGAAAGGGGGTCAGTACGGAATATGTACTGAGCATGTAAAGCATGAAATACAGTAAACAGGATCATACTGAAGTAAGGAGTATAGAGAATTAGTACAGTAACCAGAAAAACCACACGGCTTGCCTTTGAATCATAAATCATTCATCTCAATATCATATCCAATTCATTATGGGACTTAGAAACATAAGTGAGTAATCATCTTATACATATGCATATATAACGTGTCCCGGCCCTCTAGTGAGGGACTCGGTATATAAAATCATCATATCATCATGTCATCATATCATCATATATATATACCGTACCCGGCTCTCTAGTGAGGGACTCGGTGAATAGAATCATCATATCATCATGTCATCATAGCATCATATATATATATACCGTACCCGGCCCTCTAGTGAGGGACTCGGTGAATAGAATCATCATATGCCATCCTGGCCGCCATCCCCATATCATCATATCATCATGTCATCATATCATCATATATATATACCGTACCCGGCCCTCTAGTGAGGGACTCGGTGAACAATGCAGTGAAACTGTGCACGAATACATACCCGGCCCGGGACTCGGTGAAAGATGTAATAACAGTATGCACGAGCGGAGTAGTGAGAAACCATATGCACATAAATCATCTTTTAGAATCGATAGGTAAGTAGACAAATCAACGCTCGAGTATCCGAATAACACACTCAGGACTCTTGAAATATCATTACGAAATATGTCACATAACGTCTCAGGGATCATAAACATGTATCAAGCCAATCCGAGCCCGCCTATGAAAGCTACGGGCATTATTCGTTATAGAATCCTCTACGAACAAATCATAGCAATCCGAGACCTTATATGAAAGTTAGGGACATTATACGTTATAGAACACTTTAGGAATAAAAACACTTTATGCAACATTCATTATCCAGGCATACAAAAGACTCGAAGGCAATAGCTCGGCTACATTAAGAGTGCGAATGTCAAGAAGGGAATAAGAATCGTAGACATGCTCGGATCTTAAGAGTAGAGTTGCCCCAAGGCTCGTATCGTATCATACTTACATCTAGGACATGCCAAAAGAAAGAAAGGATAAGGTTTACATACCTCGTCCGCTTCCTAAGCTAATCAGAACTTAAGTCTCGGCTTCCCAAGATCTACAACAACGTCATTAGATACCAAACATTAGCCATAGGCATTTAGGAATCCAATTCTAAGCTAGCACTTCATTTACGTAAATTCAAAGATTTCCCTATAAATTCAACAAACCCCAGAATTCAACTTGGCCAAATCATCAACAACAATACCAACAACCATACTAACAACATCAACAATTAATTCAAAACGTATTCTAACGTTAGTAATTCCTTTCTATATAATTCGACGCATTTCATTTACGTTCAAATCAACCACATACAATCAAACCAAAGACCAATGCTCACACATTCAAGTACTAATCAAACCATTCAAACAAGATTCAAGAACACTTCAAACAATCCGCACAATATTCAAAACAACCCAACCAACATACTACACTACCCGAAACCTTCCAACTTCAATAGGAACAATAACAACACATTTCTTTCTTCCAAATTCATGAACTACACCAACAATCCACACGTTAACAACATCATTCTCACAAATACAAGAAACTATATTAAAATCACATTAGCTTCTAAAACAGCCCACAAACGTTTACAACTTCAACTTGAATCATTAAACCTTCATTTTCATCATAGAATCCACAACAACAACAACCAAAAATACTAAATAAAATCAATTCACCATAACCTACCAAAAACAGCCCCTACGGCCACAACCCAACACACATGATTTCATGAATTTCATCCATTTCTACACACTACAACACGCATAAACCATCCATGACACATGTAAAAGAAGATTAAACCTTACCTTTTCCACTTAGTTCTTCAACTTGGCTAGGGTTGTAAATTGCAAGAACGAATGCTTTGCTTGCTCCAACAACTACTCCACGTTAATAAGGACCTTCCAATTGGCTGAAAAACTAGAAGAAAGTTATTTTTTGATCACTTATCATGGACCTCAAATTGCCACCATGGCCGAATATAGCTCTCTTTTTCTCCAAGTTTCTCCAAGCTTCTAAGTGTGAAAAGATGATGAATATGTCTTGCTAGTCATCTAGTATCCACATATATAATTCATCCAAGTGTACCATGCCCCACACATGGTTTGGATCAATCAAAATTAGCCAAGCCATGGGTGGTAGCCCCACACATGCCACACGGCCATATATGGCTATGGTTCATGAAATAATAACTTTTCTTAATTCACTTTTAACCCCTAATCTTCCTTGATATTCCATACCAATAAAATTATAAGCAACTTCAGGCCTTAAAACAAAGTCGGAGGTCAAAAGTCTCTACCTCGTATTCCAATATAGTCTTGTCCTTAACTTTTCACGGTTAGCTCGGAATGTCCCAATGTACAAAATACGGGATATAACATCCTTCTCCCCTTTAGAACATTCATTCTCGAATGTTAAACTAGTCTCATAAGGTTTTATAAGGGTCTCAGGGGGGGGGGGGGGTTCTTTATTACTATAACATGCAGTCTCATCTACCAATCATATTCCTTCTTCATCTCCTCTTCAGCTTCCCAAGTCATCTCCTCCCTATTATTGTTCCGTCACAATATCTTAACAGAAACCACCTCTTTAGTACGCAGCCTCCTTACCTGACGATCCCGTATAGCTATAGGGTTCCCCTCGTACGATAGTTCTTCCGTCACCTGGACATCATCCACAGAGAATACCCTAGAAGAGTCACCAATACCTTTGCGAAGCATAGACACATGAAACACTCGGTGTACTGCTTCCAGATCAAAGGGTAGGTCCGATTCACTGGCAACCTTGCTTACCTTACGAACAATGTAATAAGGTCCAATATACCTCGGCTAAGCTTCTTCTTCTTGTCGTATCTCATTACATCTTTCATGGGTGATATCTTCAAGAATGCCCACTCGTCAATCTGGAACCCTAAGCGTCGACGTCGATTATTTGCA
>NC_081346.1:52686035-52715738 GCF_029784015.1 Lycium ferocissimum
TTGGTGATCCTCCTCGATGAAGCCACACTTTACGCTATCTTGGTGCTCCCCTTTGATTCGGGGCTTACTTTGGTATATAACTTTGTCATGTACATTCTTATGTCTGGTTGGACTATTTGGGTACGGCGGGGCCTCGTCCCCGTCATGATTGTTTGTACGTACAGAGGTCTGTGGACATATTCGTAGGTTGTGCCAACTTCCGTGTGACCGTGTTTGTGCTCTTGTTGTGCTTGGCGATTCCTTTCGCCGCGGCGACGGTCCGCGCGGTATATGATATTTTGTTGGCGGCGGCGGTCCGCATACGTATATATGATATTCGTTGGCCCCTGTGTGGCCTTTGCTGGTATTTTCTGCGTGCAGGGTTATTTCGGTTGGTCCATGAAACAAAGGAAACTCTGCCGAAAATTTTCTGGAAATTAGCTAAATTTGAAATATAGCCTTATCGGCTTCTGATATATATTTGATCGTGTTCGTTATGTTTGAGATAATGTTGATCGATACGTTTGGGTGCCCAGATCGGGCACCAGTCACGGCCTACGGGGTTGGGTCGTGACAGACCCGACCTCCATGGAAGGCCGTGTAAACCCCATTATGGCCACCCTCACGCGCCATATCGGCCTCATGCGCTCTGAGTACCCGGGGTTTGTACCCGACCGCTCTGCTCTGGTGCGGGCCACACGCCGTCCTTACGTCGCCGAGCCGGTCCTCTTCCTCTTGCCCTCGCACGTGACCCTTTGACCTTCGTAGGTCAAAGGTAACATCTCACTCCATATAGCGGTCCCCAGGCCCCGTAGGCACCCCGACATTACGACAAAGATGGGTAATCAAGGAGGGAAACATCAAGCTCAGGGCAGCCTTGGCTATAAAACCCCGCCACTCCTTGATCACCTGCATATCCACATTTACAGGCACAACATCCAGAATGCAAGCCACTATGAGGACCCTTGGGTAAGTGACATCAGTAGTATTGCTCGAGAGGCGAACCCGCCGGGCAATGAGGTTTAGCCACCTCCGGGCCTCAGTAGTAAAGTGTCGGCTCTTTATAGCCAATCATGCGATAACCCAAGTAGCCTTGTTCCTCTTCCATTCTCGTACCAACATCCTTACCAGCCACGGCCCGTTACCTTCAACATCCTTAGCCCGAAGCTCATCTTGTGGTGGGTTGGGCAGCCCGTGAATGGCATTGATGGCCTCGATAATCACCATCACTGCGACCCCCGAATATTAATCTGCCGCTGCAGGGCAGTCCAATCCACAGTGGGGAGCATAGCATAAAACTCCCTGACCCAGTTGCAGTTGACATCACCGGGCTCCTCAGCTAATTGGGCCCAACCAATACGATGTAGGGTCTGGTAAAATTCCGGGGCCATTTCTTTGACCCGATCCATAACAAAAGCCCTCTGATGAAGTAGACCCTTGGTCTACTGCTCCATGAAATGCCGCTTGTTGTTGGGGAACCTAATCTATACAGGGGGAGCCGTGGGTTGTTGCCCTTGTTGTTGTTGATCCACCATGATAATGAGAGAGTTAACCTAAAAAAGTGAAAAGCGGAGTTAGAATAGTGTGGCGTAAAGAATTAACGGTCATAGGTCATGCATGAAATAGTAGAAAAAGCTAAAAATTTGATTCTACCTGAAGCAGCTCCACTGCTGTGGTGATATAGTCGCTACAGCGAAGCTGCTATAGTGGTAAGAGGGCAGCTATAGCGGCCAAGGCGTTGCCATATCATTGCTTTGGCGCTGTAGCGAGCTCGCTATAGCGAGCAGGTAACTGCTATAGCGGCCACCTCCCAGACTTGATGGGCCGTTCCCAGCGACAGTTCCATCGCTACAGCGGTACTGCTGTAGCGGTGGAAGGACCTCCGCAGCGGTCCCACTGTTACACCTCTCGCTTTCATGGTGGGGAGAACTTACGATTTTCTAGCCAAGTATTCCTTGAAATGAAAATTTATACCCGAGTATTGAGATGCTAAGCATTTTACCCCGTGTATGGAGGTACTAGTGGGTATTCCGGGTATGTTGCGAGATTAGAAGTTGAACGTGATTGAACCGACGTAGGTGAGCGAGAATCGGGGAGAATGCGGACACGGATATAATCGACGGACCGTCGATCATGTCGACTGGCCGTCAGTACGAACCGTCGTTGTGTTCTGAGAATTCTGATCTGCAGAAATCGATCAACGAGACACGTCGACAGACCGTCGACACGTCGACGGGCAGTCGATCGCCCTCGTCAATATGGTTCTGCAGCTTCTAATTCGCAGAAGCAGGTCGACGGAGCAAGTCGATGGACCGTCGACCCACTCGTTGAACCGCTCATCCGGAACATTACAGTTCCAGCTATAAATAGACGAGTTACACCCCCAAATTTCAAATTTCATTCTCTCTCCAAGTGTTGAAGGTTCTAGAAAAATTCTCTCATTATATCATCACATATCCAAGGGAAATAAAGGAGTACACACCAAGAAAATATGGAATCAAGGGTGAGGATACTCTCTAGGGTTTGTGGAACTCAAGGATCTTTTCGTGTTGGAGTAGGGTTTTCTCCAAGTGAAGAAATTCCATTTAAAGTCCATTCCTACATCACCAAAGGTAAGCTTATTGTTTATTTCATGCTATTAAAAGTATTGACAGGTTGAAAGACTTAGATTATGAAAAGGAGGAGAATATGGAGTACAAATATGGAAATAATAATATTCTTGAATCATGACATAACTTGAATCATAGTTCTTGACATGTAAGGAGAATAATCTTGCTGTGAATAGGATTAAAGAGGTTGTAGAGGCATTGTGTGGGGACGGCTACGGTATGGTGCCATAGTTAGGGTTATAAAGGTGTTTGATAGGGAATGTTGGGAGATTGACAGTGTCTAGCTTGATGAAGTTATTGATTGAGATATTATGGGTGTTGTTATTGATGTTGGGAATCGTTTATTATGTGAAGGAAGTCATCGAAATAAAGGAGATGTTATCCAATTTTCGTTAGCTTTAGCCTAAGCTTAAGCATGTCTTCGATTATCTAATTTTAGTACGAACTTCCTTGAAGGTAGAAACGTGAGTATTGGAGAGAAGCATTCTAGTGTTATAGTAGCTAAACGAAAAGGTATGTAAGGCTAGTCCCTTTCTCTTCCAAGGCATGATTCCTATGACATGACTCCCTTTGTCTCTCCATGACTTTCTTACATTCCGGAAAATATGAGTCAACGTTATATAGGGCTTCTTATGAGATAAAACAATAAAAGATATGTTACAAATACGGTAATGGTAATGATGAACCTAAGTCTAGAGATTCTAAAGCCTATGATACGATATTCTCACGATGTTCATGCTATGAACATGACATGACATTTTACGAGGCTAATGATCATTATATGATTCCTTGATGTATTCATTATTGCTAAACCCACTGTATAATGCTAGTTCTTTCAAGGTGAGGTATGATGATTACGATTACTCTATAATGGAATCGGGGGTTCTCGACCTTACGTCACCTCGATATGGTTATAGATTACCTTCGAATTCTAATGCATGCTTTATAATAAGTTTATGATAAGTATATGATGATGATGATTACACCGTGCCTAGATGGCCGAACATATCACCGCGAAGGCGGCTGCATATGATTCCACCGTGCCTAGATGGCCGGACATGTCACCGTTAATGCGGGCTGCTTATGATTACACCGTGCCTAGAGGGCCGGACATGACACCACTAGTGGGCGGCGTATGATGGTTACCCGAACGCGGGTTAACGACGATGGTACATATGATATGTATATATATATATGTGAGATGCATAACACGTGTTTACTTTTAAAGGTTGATCAGGTTATACCCTCATCTCATGCTTTATGATTTCTTATTTTGCCAGTATTATTCATGTTTTACATACTCAGTAAAATGTTCGTACAGACGTCCTTTCTTTTGGACGCTGTGTTCATGCCCACAGGTAGACACAGAGGTGACCCAAATTCATAGTAGCTGATCAACGGACTTACATGAGCACTCCATTATTCCGGAGGTGCTATTTCGTTTTATTATTTTGTGTACATAGGTTTTGGGCATGACAGGGTCTTGTCCCGTCCTTTTGTATAGTACTCTAGTAGAGGCTCGTAGATACGTGCGTGTGGGTAGTAGATGTCTCATGATGACTACGTTGTATATTTGCATATTATTTTGATAGCCCGAGAGGCTCATGTATATGAAAATAAATATATTTGTGGAAGTGATAATGAGTTTTCCTACAATTAGAAGTATGAGAGTTAGCAAACGGATGCAGGAGAAGAATGATGAGTAATAGAATGGGTGGTTCTCGGTAGTAAGCTCGGGGTACCAGTCATAGCCCCTAGTCGGGTCGTGACACCCACCTTATCCGGACTGAAAAGCTCCTACCCCAATCCTATTCCAAACCTAAAATTTTCACCATGGTTTCCCCGTTGTTGTCAAGGATCAAGTAGTATGATAGCATGCATCAGTTTTATAACTTGTTCTACCCTATTTCAACTCTCATAAATACCAAAATTTTGAGCAAGAACACCAAAATTTGCACCACTAAAAATCGTCCCACCCCAACATAAAACTACCCCATATTTAGCAGATCTTTAGTATAAAGTGTTGCTAAGAGATTCTGAACGTGAATCAACCCTCCATGATCAAAGGAACTACCCTCCCCAAGGACCAAAAACCCTTTTTTGTCTAAGAAAACTGAATTTCTTCCTAATCTAGCAAGCTAAGCAAGGATTTTTTGAAATAAATAGCCATATACAAGTTATACGTTAGTAAAAGAGAGCATATACCTTGACATGGGGGGGGGGGGGATGCGCAAGCACGGCACGGGAAAAATGAATTTTTTGATATAGAAGAAACCTTTTCTTTTCAGATTTTGTGTAAGGATTTTGGTGAATAGTAAGGGGTCGGGTGGTTATAAGGGAGTGGGAGGGATATGAGGGGTTGAGAAGTGAATAAGGGGGGAAGAATTTTCGTGGGAAGGGGGGAAGAATTTTCGTGGAGAGGCTTTCGGTTATGGGCGTATGACGGAAGTGGGAGTTCACCTCCCTTTATTTTTTTTTTATTCTGCCCGATGACTGATGTGGACGGCTCTTGGACTGCTGCAGCGGTACCGCTATAGCGTTCCTCTGGCCACTATAGCTGTGGCAGTGAAACATTTTCGTTTCATTTGTTTTGTTTATCGTTCATGTTTTCCTCATAGCAATGGCTCGAAACCCTGTTCTCATGGGGTATGACCCAGGAAAGTGACCCTTACCTCACCTCACCCGTTCGAGGACGAACGGTAGTTTGATTGGTATCTGGTGTAACGAACCGTCCGGTCGTTATTTAATATTTCGGGAAATCATGCCCAATCTAGGTCGAGGATTGTAAATAATAAGCTCCATGATGTGTTTTAATAGTAAGAGTGGAAAAATCAATTTCGGAAGGATTTGGAAATTTCAGGGCAGAAAATAAAGCAGACCACTATAGCGGTCAGTGGACTGCCAGAGCGGTACCTCTATAGTGGCTTAGCGACCACCGCAGTGGTCCACGCAGAACAGTAGCCCGAATTTTTGTACTTAGTCTATTTTTCTCTCCCTTTTCAACAAAAGACTCTCAAGGGCTGTTCTTAGGGTTCCTCATGAAAGAAAAACCATGCACCCAAGAAAAAAGGAACCCTTCTAATTTCTTTTCCACCCTGCCCTAACGAACATTATCGCTCATGGAATCGGATAAAGGCTAAGTAGACAAGAAATTCTTGAGAATCAAATATCTGTTCATCAGAGAGGTAGGTTATGGTTTATTTTAGTTAGACTTTAATTAGCGAATCGTAAATACACTTAGAGTCGACGGTAGAATGCATGCTTAGGTCTTCAGACACGGATTTTGGATGGACGGACTTGTTAATGTGACTAAAATATGGTATAATTATGGCTATAATAATAGTGATTTAGTTTAATTAGAAATGATGTTGTCGCGAAGGAGATACCTCGTGTTTACTTTTATGCAATAAGGGGGTGAATTCCATTTGTATGTCCTATTTTGTTAAACGTTCATAAGGTTGTTTCCTTGAAAATAAGAGGCCGTATTAAAGGAATTATATTGATTTGGGTTGACATTACGCTTATCAAGGGCTGGAATTATGATTGATTTGTCATGTAGTTTCGTGCATTGCATTGCATGGTTTATACGGACATAAAAGTAACAGGCAAGGCTGAGTATGGGCATTGTGTTATCTGGCCTTGTGGCCGTTGAGCTGAGTACATGAATTACATATATGTATATGATTTGGATCCGCGACCGAGGTTCGTTCCGGGGTGGAGGTTTGTGCTCGGGTCCGAGGAGTATTCAGGAACGAGTGGTACATGGACACCATGGGTCCCCTGTAGGTCATGGCTACTGAGTAAAGACATCAGATAGCGTGTATGTATAGTGTGTTTGGGCCCTGCATCGCATTTGCATTGCAATACATCTCATGATTTTATGTTATACAGGTGTGTACTACTATCCTTAACATTGCTCATTTATTCCATGTGTGTTGTTGAAAGTCTGGTGGAGAGGGAGTTACACAAGGTAAGTGTAGGGAATGGCTATGATTTAGTAGAATACCTTATATTTTGGAAAGAAAAGAAGTGAGCTTCGAGGGTAACAAGTCACGTGAGTTAATGTTGTAGCAATCTTTATTTAGAATTTTGAGGCTCATTGACTTAACTGCTTGTCTTATTGACTTTATATTGTGTTGCGTGAACTATTCTTAGTCGACCTATGATACTTACCAGTACGTGTGGTGTACTGATACTACTCTTGCTATGTCCTTTCTAGGTGTAGATGTGTTGTAGGTTTTAGCTGAAGTTTCGCCGAGTGGATCTATCGGATATTCTCCTACAGCTTCGCCTATCTCATATTCAGTGGAGGATGTGTCATTTATTCTGTCTTCTTGTATTTTAGGAGCTCTTGCACCTGTCTAGACTAGATCTCGGGGATTTATTTCAGATTTTATTACATGGAAAAGAGCCTGTAAGAAGTGTCTATTTTAAATCTTGTAATTTTTTTAAAGATGGTTGTCGCATGTTTTTAAATGTTGGGTTGTCAGTAAGGGTTCGCCTACTAAAGGTTAGTAATACGGTAGGTGCCCGTACGACCCGCGGCTTGGGTCATGATATACTTGAGGACTCGACATGTATTGATCAAAGTGTATTATACTTGTCCTTGGTTGTGAGCATGCCTATCTTTCATTTACTTTCTGTATATATGTTAGCTAACTAAGGACGGCCTATGATACCTATCAGTACTTGTTGTTTGTACTGACCTGCCATTGCTGTATTCTTTTATAAATGCAGAGTACCTGGATAGATCTACTTCTACCCCTCGTGGCTGATATTCGAGGATTGCTTATTCGAGTCTCTTCAGGGTGAGCATGATGCAAGCCCACTTGCCTCAAGGCCATTTACAAGGAGCCAAGCCCAGGAACTACAACACTTGCAAAGCCTATTCATGATGCGGGAGGCTCTTGAATATACTTTTGATGAGCTCCTTCGATCCCAAGCCCATTTATTGATGAAGATTGCTTGGAGAGAAGAAGAGGAAATGGGAAGTCATCACAATGGCTAAAAGATGAAGAGTTGGCTATTCTTGCAAAGGAGATTTCAAGATTTTGAAGAAAGAAGAATAGCCAAACAAGGCCCTTGTCTCATTAAGGGTGTTTATGTCATTTTGCAATCTTTTATTTCTAGCATAGTATAAATAGTTCTCTTCTTCTTCAAAGAAGACTTAGATTATTTTGATGAGATATTGTAAACTTGTAAAACTCTAGAATTGAGTGTTTGAGAGCTTGCTAAGCTTTTGGTTGTTTGAATTGTTGAGAAGGTGGTTAATTGGGAAATCAATCCCTTTTGGTCTTCTTAAGAGTTTGGTGTTTTTAGATAATCTAATTGAAGGTCCTAATCTTTTATGGTTAGGGTTGTCTTTTAGTCTTATTCAACTGTGTTAATCTATCCTATCTTTATTTCTTGTCTATTTCTTGTTTATTCCTTGTTATTTCTTGTCTTTCCTTTTATTTTTGTATCAATTAATATTAGATCCTAAATTAGGTTAGTTCCAACAAATCAAGCTTGGGATTTGATTTAACAAAAAAAAAAAAAAAAATCGAAAATTTTCTTGTTGATTTTATTGAATCTAGTGTTAGATTAGAGTTTCTTAGTGTGTCTAGAGTCTAAATCTTCCTTTTCAAGTCAATTCGGAGTTAGGGTTTGTGTTCCACCATTGTTGAGCTTCAAGCTTCAAGAACAAGCTTGTTGGTTTTGAAGAAGGAGAAGAATTGAAGGGTTTAGTTGATTGGGGTTTGTTCTCTAGTGGATAAGGACTCTAAATCCGAAATTTGGAGGTATTTGACCAAGGAATTAAGGATCTACGATTTTTGGTATTTGAAGCTTTGAAGAACTCAAGAACTTGAAAAGTGGGTCTTTTGATTTGGTTGAAATTGAAGGCTCATTTCTAGTGGGCTTTGTTCTCCATATCAAAGAGAGCCTAGATCCAAAATTTGAGCGAATTCGGAGTTGAGTTGAAGGTAGATGAAATTTTGAATTGTTCTTGTGTTCTTGAGGTTGTTCATATCTTCAAAGGAAGAAGGTGACCCAAGAAAGGTGTTTGATCTTCAAATTTTTGGTCAAAGTGTCAAAAGGTGTTAAAGAGGTCCAAAAAGGGAAAATACTAAGTTTGAAAGGGTCCCACAAAGATCAAAAAAAATCAGAATAATACGCACAAAGATCAAAAAAAAGTTTCCAGGGATCCGTGCGTCGCACGTGCGTCGAGTGAGCAACGCGCATGGACAAATCCCTGTCGGACCAGCGACGCGCCTTCAACGCGCGTGTGGTGCAGATTCAGAGACGAATTTCTCCGCTTTGGGCCCGCGACATGGGACCAATACCTGATAAAAAAAAATTCATTTTTTTTTTCTAAGTGTCCTAAACGGTTTGAATCTTTCCTAATCTCTTTTCTTTGATTCTTACAACCAATTAACAACTAGTAATATATCTTATTAGTTGCTAATTAGCTTTTGAGTCCGAATTCATTTCGTGCCAATTCTTCTTAAGCTTTTCTCGTTTAAATATCGTTGAAACTTTCTTGATTCAAGTGCGTTTTTTTAATTGAGTCGTCCGTCCTTCTTGAGTCTACAAGAATCTATTCCGACCAAAAGTAGCATTGAATCCTTTGAAACTAATCGACTTGAACAAGCTTACAACCTTGAGCCGAAGCAATTTGTGAGGCAATCCACAAGGTACATTTGAGTGATTGTGAGTTGTTTTATACTAACCTAACATGTTTGCTTGTTTTATTGAGTGTCATTCATAGGTACTATGTCGTCGGAGGATGGGACATCCGTTCCCACCGGGGAACTTACTCTCATGGATCTCATGAGAGAGTTACAAAGCATAAAAGGCGCAATGGGAAACTTGGGAAGCCGGGTGGAGGCCTTGGAAAGTGGTAGTCGAGAGGTGTCCTACTCATCTCAGGTGATATACCTAGGAGGTTCAAGTAGGGATAATCAAAGTCCTTTACATACGATCACGCCCGGAACATTTCACCAAATGTACAACTCTACTCCCCAAACCACACCTCAAAATATACCCATCCACAACCCCATTGTTACCCACCCAAATAACATTCCGATAGGTCAACGAAATGAACCATTACCATAAGAACCATCCCTAAATGAACCGCACCACCAACCAAATGAGCCACATCCAAATGACCCTGACCTTTCACCTCACCAACAACACAACCGGGATGATCGTTCAAATCATGAGGATGAGATAGATGAGGCGATGCATGAACGGTATGGGAACCAAGGGATGGGCCAACGGGGCCAAGCACAAGGTGGAAATTGAAATAGAGGCGAAAGACATGGCTATAAACCTCACATGGGTAGGCAAGGAGGGTACCAAGGTCGTGAAGGGTACCAAGGGCGAGATCGCCAAGGTTATGATTTTGATGGTGAATATGAGGAACATCATGGCCATGGGGGAGGACGAGACACGAGTCTCCATTCTATTAATATGACTCTTCCCCCTTTCAAGGGAGCTTGTGATCCCGATGCCTTTCTTGAATGGGTTAAGCAATGTGATAGGATATTCGAAACAAATGACATGTTCAAAGTGAAAAAGGCTACCTATGCCATATATCAATTTGAGGGTTATGCTTCAACATGGTGGGAGATTCAATCGAGGGCTCGTAGAATTGTCAATTTGCCAATGCCACCCACTTGGGGTGATATTAAAGAAATCATGCGGAAAAAGTATGTCACCGAGCGATATAAGCAAGAACAACTCAAGAAGGTGTACACTTTGAAACAAGACAAGAGAAGTGTGGAAGAATACTTCCATGACTTTCAACTTGTCAAGATCAGGATTGATTTTCAAGAAGAAGACGTGCAAGTAATGACTCGGTTCCGGGCCGGGTTAAATAATGACATCACCTCCCAAATGAGGCTTTATAACTATAGGAACATTCAAGAAACGCTTGAAGCGGCTATTGAAGTCGAAAATTGTCTCAAAGATGACAAATCCAACAAATCAAGGGGCTATGTGAGCTCATGGAACAACAACAAGGAAAAGGGAACTTCTTCCTCTTTCTCCAATTGGCAAATGAACAAAGGTTCCATGCAAGACACCAAAAGGCCTATTGAAAAAAGTGCTCAAGTTGAGAAGCCAAGTGACAAGAAACCTCCAAGGTATGCAACAAAAGAAGGAGGTACGAAAACTCCTGTTCAATGCTTTAAGTGTCATGGTTTTGGTCATAGGGCGAGTGAATGCCCAAATCGGAGAGCATTCTATGTGAGAGAAACTTATAGTGATGATGAGAGAGAATGTGAGGATGGTGATGAAGATGTTGATCATGAAAATGAGGGACATGATAGTGAAGGGAATGGTGTTGAGGGTGATGATGAGCCTATTATACCTCTCTATGTGGTGCGGAGGACCATGATAAGCAAAGCAATGGATGACCCAAGTCAACGGGAAAATCTCTTCCATTCCAAGTGCATCATTAACTAAAAAACTAGCATCATGATCATTGATAGTGGGAGTTGTGCCAATGTTGCTAGTACCACCCTTGTTGATTTCTTGAAACTTCCCACCACCCGCCATGAAAACCCTTACAAACTTCAATGGCTCAATGAATGTGGTGAATTGAAGGTGACTCGACAAGCTATCATCAAATTCACGGTTGGGAAGTATCACGATGAGGTGTTATGTGACGTTGTTCCCATGCAAGCGTGTCACCTTCTAATTGGCCGACCATGGCAATATGATAGGTCCATCAACCATAAGGGGAGAACTGACCAATACACCCTTGTCCACAATAGTGCCAAACATGTCTTGAATCCCATGACCCCCTCCCAAGTGGGTGAGATCTATAACAAAATGAAGGAGTTAAAGGAGAAGGGTCATAGTGCATTGCAAAAGAAGAATATGGGGGAAGAGGGTGTAGTGGAGGGTAGTTCTCAAGGGGTGAGTGGAAAGAATGGAGAGCTTAGAGGAAAAGCCAAGGTGTCTCTTTTGGCGAATTATGGGGAAATTAGGGAGGAAGTGGGAGCTTCAAAGGCAAGTGGATGAGCTCCTTGAAAAGGGAGTTGTGCGAGAAAGATGAGCCCTTGTGCCGTGCCCGTGATTTTAGTGCCAAAGAAAGATTGATCATGGCGCATGTGTGTTGATTGTCGTGCCATCAACAAGATAACGGTAAAGTATCGCCATCCCATACCTCGTCTTGATGAGATGCTTGATGAGTTGAATGGTTCATGCATATTCTCTAAAATCCGGATGAAACCCAGAGATGAGTGGAAAACCTCATTCAAGACCAAGTTTGGTCTATATGAATGGTTGGTGATGCCTTTTGGCCTCACTAACACTCCTAGTACTTTCATGCATTTGATGAATCATGTGATGAAACCTTTCATTGGCAAATTCGTGGTTGTTTACTTTGATGATATTTTGGTGTATAGTAAAACCATGGATGAGCATGTTATTCATTTGAAATGTGTGTTTGAAGTGCTTAGACAAGAACAACTTTATGCAAATGTTGATAAGTGTTCCTTTTGTGTGGATGAAGCTGTTTTCGTGGGATTTGTTGTGTGCTCAAGGGGGGTTAAGGTTGATGAATCCAAAATAGAAGCCATAAGAGATTGGCCCACTCCAAAATCCATTGGAGATGTAAGAAGCTTTCATGGCTTGGCTAGTTCTATAGGAGTTTTGTTAAAGGTTTTAGTACCATAGCCGCTCCTTTGACCGAGGTAATTCGAAAGGACAAACCTTTTTCTTGGGGTGTGGAGCAAGCTAATGCCTTTGAAACTTTGAAATAAATGCTTAGCTCCACACCATTGTTGAAATTACCCGACTTTGACAAAATATTTGAGATTGAATGTGATGCGACCAAAGTGGGTGTTGGAGCCGTTTTAATGCAAGACCAAAAGCCCATAGCTTATTTTAGTGAAAAACTTAAGGGAGCGACTTTGAATTATACTACCTATGATCTTGAGTTGTATGCCTTAATTAGTGCTTCGGGTAATTGGCAACACTACTTGTGGCCTAAAGAATTTGTGATTCGAACCGATCATGAGTCCTTAAAATATCTTAAGGCCCAAGGTAAGTTGAACAAAAGGCATGCCAAATGAGTTGAATTCCTTGAATCCTTCCCTTATGTAATCCAATACAAAAAGGTAAAGGATAACGTAGTGGCGGATGCCTTATCAAGGAAACATGTTTTGATCAATACTTTATCTTTCAAATTGTTGGGTTTTGAGAGCTTGAAGACATTGTATCCCGAGGACCCCGTCTTTGGACAAATCTTTCTACAATGCGAAGAATGGAAAAGGGAAAGGTGGCTTAGAGATATATCTTCTACTCCCTATTCTAAGTTTGATGGTTTCTTGTTCAAGAACAAGCGACTTTGTGTGTCGATGAGCTCTGGGAGGGAGTTATTTATGAGGGAGGCACACAATGGGGGATTAATGGGACACTTTGGGATTGATAAGACCATGGGGATTCTTGAGGAGCAATTCTATTGGCCTCACATGCGGCGGGATATGGCTCGAATTTGTGGTCAATGCCTTGAATGCCGAAGAGCTAAATCTAGGCTCCAACCCCATGGCTTGTACACTCCCCTCCCCATCCCTCAACACCCTTGGTTTGACATTTCCATGGACTTTGTGATGGGCTTGCTAAGGACAAAAAGGGGAAAGATAGCATCTCTGTAGTTGTTGATCATTTTTTGAAAATGGCCCATTTCATTGCTTGCCATAAGGTTGATGATGCTCCCCATATTGCTTCCTTGTTTGTTGAAAATATGGTTAAATTGCATGGCATTCCCAAGACAATTGTGAGCGATAGGGATCCCAAATTCCTTAGCCACTTTTGGAAAGAATTGTGGAGTAGACTTGGAACGAAGATGTTGTTTTCCACCTCTTGCCACCCACAAACCGATGGCCAAACCGAAGTTGTCAATAGGACTTTAGGTTCTATGCTTCGAGCCATAGTAAAAGGGAAGTTAGTCTCGTGGGAAGAACAATTGCCTTCAGTAGAATTTGCATATAATAGAGTTATTCATAGCACTATTGGCATGTCACCCTTTGAGGTGTTGTATGGTTTTAACCCCCTAACCCCCTTGGATCTAACACCTTTGTCTCAAGATGTGGTATTGAGATAGATGGTAACAAGTGAGCCGAGATATGAAGAAGATCAATGAAAAGGCAAGGCTCTAACTTGAAAAGAAGAATCAAAAGGTGGCAAGAAGGGCAAACAAAGGGAGAAAAAGGGTGGTCCTTGAACCGAGAGATTGGGTGTGGGTGCACTTTCGAAAAGAAAGGTTCCCAAACAATAGGAAGACAATGTTGATGCCACGTGGAGATGGTCCCTTTGAAGTCCTTGAGAGGCTTAATGATAATGCCTACAAATTTGACCTTCCTCCGGAATATCAAGTTCACAACACCTTCAACCTTTGTGACCTATCTCCCATGGTAATGGAAAGTGATAAGCCATTAAATTTGAGGAAAAATTCTCTTCAAGATGGGGAGAATGATGCAGGGCCACTTGCCTCAAGGCCATTTACAAGGAGCCAAGCCCAGGAACTACAACACTTGCAAAGCTTATTCATGATGCGAAAGGCTCTTGAGTATACTTTTGATGAGCACCTTGGATCCCAAGTCCATTTGTTGATGAAGATTGCTTGGAGAGAAGAAGAGGAAATGGGAAGTCATCACAATGGCTAAAAGATGAAGAGTTGGCTACTCTTGCAAAGGAGATTTCAAGATTTTGAAGAAAGAAGAATAGCCAAACAAGGCCCTTGTCTCATTAAGGGTGTTTATGTCATTTTGCTATCTTTTATTTCTAGCATAGTATAAATAGTTCTCTTCTTCTTCAAAGAAGACTTAGATTATTTTGATGAGATATTGAAAACTTGTAAAACTCTAGAATTGAGTGTTTGAGAGCTTGCTAAGCTTTTGGTTGTTTGAATTGTTGAGAAGGTGGTTAATTGGGAAATCAATCCCTTTTGGTCTCCTTAAGAGTTTGGTGTTTTTGGATAATCTAATTGAAGGTCCTAATCTTTTATAGTTAGGATTGTCTTTTAGTCTTATTCAATTGTGTCAATCTATCCTATCTTTATTTCTTGTCTATTTCTTGTTTATTCCTTGTTATTTCTTATGTTTTCTTTTATTTTTGGATCAGAGCGTGAGGAGGTTCGCTGCCCGAAGACTCTTTCTATTATTATGTCTTGCTTTCCGTTCTAAGACATGATTTTGAGACTATTGTTGTGTTATTATTATTCAGATTTGTAGTACTTAGTTAGATGCTCTTGTATAACTAGACCGGATACTGGGTGGATTTCATTTACTTCCGCACTTATTTATATTATATCCATGAGACATACATTACTTTACTTTCTTTCGCTATTTTTCTATCTTTCGTGAATGTTGGGATAAGGGTTCACCTATTGATGTGGGAAAGATAGGTGCCCTCACGACTTAGTGAAACTGGGACGTGACCCCATCTCATATTAACTGGCATTAGTTACATGTGATTCCTCATTTCTTGCATTCATGCATTCATACATGATGAAAGAGTTATGGGTACGGGTTTTGAAGAGGAAAAAAATATAAAGAGGAAAGTAACATTATTATTGCTATAGTCCAAGCTCTGTACCGGACATATAGTGCCAGGCTCATGATCCAAGGTCTGTTTCATAGTGGTTAGTAACATTATTATTGCTATAGTTCGAGGTGTGTTCCGGACGTATAGTGGCAGAGTAAGGATCCGAGGTCTATTCCGGAGTGGCTAGTAGATGGATGCCACGAGTCCCCCATGCGTCATGACTATTAAAGAGAAAAATGCTTATAGCATGTGTGTACAAGTTCGAGTCATTAATCATGGCATCGCATCACATTGCATTACATCCCATTTGCATTGTACTCTTTATCATTGTATCACATATTACTCCATTGGATTCTTATTGGTGATTCTCTTGTGTTGTTGCTTGTGGTTGAGGCTTTCCTACAGACTTGGAAGAGTTGTGGTTTAGAAGCTTTAACCTAGACTATTTTTGGAAGATATTGAGACTTAGTGTGCCTATTGTCGTTGTTGACCATCTTATCTGTTCTACGCGTTGATTTTTATATTTAATATATGTTAACTAATCTTAGTCGGCCTATGATGCTTACCAAAGACTAGTGTTGTACTAAGACTACTCTTTTCCACATTCCTTATGGAGTGTAGATTTTGATTCACGTCATGTTCGAGACCTCGCTAGTGATCAAAGGCCTTTGAGAGAGACTCCAAGGTGAGCTACTGCTAAACCTGTAGCCCAGAGATTCTTCCTTTAAATATCTTGTCTCTTCTTTTATAATCATGAGACAATAGTTCTACTGTTGAGATTTGTAGTACTCTTTTTAGACTATGCATTAATTAGTATCTCTTGTACTAGCTTCAGACTAGATCCTTGGGGTGTAGTATTTTTCATTCCGCACCTACATTATTATCTTATATATCTATTGAGACTTAGTATATTTCTGTTTTCACTTCCGTGTTGATTTAATGTTTGATTATGAGGGAAGGGCTCGCCCAACAGGGGGGTTAGTATGGGTGCTCGTACGATTCACGAGTTGGGTCGTGATAAGTTAGTATCAGAGCCCTAGGTTACCGGTCTCACGAGTACAAGAGCAATGTCTAGTAGAGTCTCGTGGAATGGTCCGTAAACGTCCGTACTCATCTCGAAATGCTATAGGCCATTTGGGAAACTTCTATTCTTTCATTCCTTTCGTGCCACTTCATTCATATTGGTATTTAGTATATTTAAATTAGTATATGAATTTACATGTCTCATTCTCTCACTAATGGTGGGAACACGTTCTTGAATTCATTTAAGAGTTTCTTGATATGACATGGTACGGTAAGGTACGAGATGCGACGCTATAGCACTGGCGCATGGCTAAGTCCAATTTTCAGCCATGATTGGGACTCTCTGGTTTGGTAAGGAAGGTGAAGTGATAATACAGAGGACTGCATGATCTCCATGTCTTTAGCGGTGAGTTGCTCGAAAGTCGAGGGAGTAAATTATGGTTTGGCAAGAATGTTTTTCTCGAGGTATGATTAGTATGGGGATGTTTCAGCGTCGTCAAGTATAGCATGATAGATGTGCGGCCCAGCTGTATCAATGGCTAATCAATAAGTCAATGACAGAAGGGTACTGATGCCGATATCAGGAAATAGAGGTAACTTGGAGAGGATCGTCAGGTTCGACAAGAGGATAGTGACCGTGTTAAGATAATGAAAGGAGTTGAGGATAAGGACAAAAAAGGTGACTTTTATGATAACGTGTAGCGAAGTAAGATTTCATAGGGTATATTGGTTAGAGTAATTCTTGTCTTATGGGACGGATGTGTAAGGAAGAGTATTTGGATAGGTCAATCTCCGCTTTGTGAAGGGAACAATTGGTATCAGATGTGCTCGTCAGGATAAGGTTGCAAAATCTACGAGGGTGGATTAGTATACGGTTGTGAAAGGTCAAGTTGGACTTCGACATGACAGGATTTAAGTGGTAGAGAGAGAACTGGCAGGTTATGGGTTCCTTCAGGAAATAACTATTTGTTCTAGGTCAGAAGGTGGTCCTTCAAAGAAAAGGTGAGTTCGTTGGTTCATTCGGTGTTTCGAGGTTAGTGATAAATGGGATCATTTGAATCAAGAGTTTGTTTTGAGAGTTGTGCCAATATGATATAGTGTAGAATAGATGTAAGAGTTCATGGTTGTGCTGGTATGTTCAGTTATGTGATAGGCTAATAGAGGTTAGTGGTTGACTAATAGAAAGGACTCTAGTGATGGGCAAGTGAGAAGTTTTAGTACCCAATGAGTTATTGAGTATTGTATCTAATATTGGAAAAAAAGGGTGAGGGCATTGTATATGTTATGTAAGTCTAGTTGTTGCAACTTCTAGTGTTATGACTCTATAGAGTTGATCGAATGAGAGGGATAATCGCACCATTTGAGTGGAGGTGTTCTGGTTCGACAATTAAGGCAAGAACCGGTCTTAGCCGGTAAGCATCGTTTAAGGACCCTTAAGTGAAGAGTTGGACAATAAGGACATTTGAAATGGAAGATCAATGATAGGTTTGAACTAATTCAAGTTGTGGAGGACATTTCAAAAATCGAGTTAAGGGATTTTGGGCAAAGGTATATCGGTAGAGATATGTGAGGACCTTAGTAGGATTCTGTACTTGATGTGTTGGATTTAGGAAGTAATTAGTTTTGGAGTTGAGTGAGGTAAGGGAACTCTCAGTTGTTTGAGTGTGCGACATAATAGTATCTCCAGGATTGACTCAGTTATTTGGCAGGACTTATGATTTTGCAGTATACATTTGAGCGGATCCTAGTAATGGTCGGTCGGTATAGATGAGTGTGATCTGAATGGACTAGATAATAAAGGTATAGTTGATCGAGAATCGATAGGAATAAGGTATATTTTCAGGATTACTTGGGTCAGGTATGGATTGTGGTATTTTCTCTTGTATCTTCCAGAGGCGGTGTGATTGTTAAGTACGCTTAAAAGGAGGAAGTCTACAGAAATGGATTAAGTGTTATGACGAAGTTCCGTGAGGTTTCGTGATCAGTGACTGGTTAGAAGAAAACTTCGGGTGACTAACATGTTAAGATTTATGGAAAGTGGCTTGTGTTGTACCAAGATGGATTTCTTAGCACTCTTCAGTGGATGAGCTAGAGTTGTCTGACGGGAAGGAATTTTGGGTGGGCATTTTGGGATATTAGAGATTTGGGAGTAGCTGCGCAAGGTTGGTGCAGATGATTGTAAGATTTGATACTTTTTGAATTGTGATAGGCGTATCAAGGTGCTATAAATGGACATTCGATGTTTAAAGGTGTAATAAATAAGGCCGCAGGTTTTGCGTTGAAATGTTCGAGATGGTGACCAAGTTAAGAGGAAGCACGAGGGGAGTTTTATGTTTTCTTCTGAGTTCATGGGGTTCAGTTAGATTTTCGCATTGGGTAAAGGCTGAGAAATAAGAAGATTGCAATCTTAAGGTATAGTTCTTCGGTACTAAGTTGATGACTTTGATAGAACTCAGCTTTTGGATTCGAATGTGACATACATGGTTGATTATTCATAAAGGAAGAGATATAAGAGGGTATTGCAGATGTAGAAGAGGCCTACTATGTATTTTGTGGGGTTTCGGGATCAGTTCGGGTGATTATCGATAATTCACGGGTTTTATGGATTTCAGTTCAGATTTGAGGTATGATAGGTTTTACCGAGCGTTATCGAGGTTTGCGAGTGGACTTGATGATGTCTTACCGAGGGCAGCTATTTAGGAAAATTATGGTTCACGACAGTACTTGGTAATTGAAGATTTGAGAAGGTTTGAGCTATGATTTTGGCTAAGTGGTTTCAACACCGGGTTACAGAACTAACAGACTTGGACTAGTGCAATCGGCTTTAGGTAAGATCAGTTTTGATAAAACTGCTTAGAATTTTCTCAGATAAAGCAAGGATTCTTTTCTGGCAAAAAGATTTTATGATTTAGGCTTGTGGTGTGGGTCTATGTGCTTCTAAGGAATCTTGGTGCGAAGGATGGCCTGGGAAGGTGTGAGAGAAGGATTAGTTGAATTGGAATATTTTATCGCTACAGGTTGGACAATGGCTTGCGGCTACAACTAAAGGATAGTGGTGAGTAAGGAGATATTTGTGGATTCAATCAGACGCATATAGAGGCATGGTTATAATCAAATCAGGGAATTCGACCGGAGTCAGTTCTTACAGTCGAGGATCAGCTGTGAAAGAAATTTTGAGTATGGAAAATATGGAAATATGGGTCTTTGAGCTAAATTAAAGGAAGTTTGAATTGATAAGGTGAACAAGCAGTGCTATTGGCGTATTTCTTGCATGTGAAGCCTTCCGTGTGGTTATGATGAAGATTCGTTGGTTACCGTCAGCTTCGTACACTTTTTCATTGTTCGAGGACGAGCGATTGCATAATTGGTATTTGATGTAACGACCCATTTAGTCGTTTAGGCGTTTTACCCTTTTACCCCATTGACCTTTCCCCTAGCCTCGTTAGAGCGTGCTTGACTAGCGGGGATAGATAGCATGGCTCCTGAGGTGATCGAGCTAGTCTTGTTTTATTTTTGAGGAAATTAGAAGTTCTAAGTTGAATATGCGAAAAGCCTTTGACCAATAGGTTACTTTTGGGTAAACTGACCTTTTTTGTGATTTCCTTTGGTTCTATTAGGTTCGAAGGGTTGATTATGACTTGGTGGGACGATTGATTCGATTTCCAAGGCACTCGGGAGCATTTTTGGCCTTTGGTTAGAAACTTAGTTTTGGTCGTTTGGGGTGACTAGGCCAAGATAACCTCCGTTGGGAATACCGATGCCACAATTGAGTTCGTAGCATATTTTTGCCTATGCTTGCATATTTGGTTTGTATCCAGGAGGTTTCGGATGGAGGTCGGGTTTTGGGTTGAACTTTATGAAAAATCTGATTTTCTGGTGTGTCGCTTCTGTAATGAGGCAACCGAGTCTGCGGGCCGCCTCGCCTAGGCTTGGTCAGCAGATGTGATTTTCTGCTAAGTCAGGTATTCTCCGCACCTGCGAAGTTCCTTCTGTAGGCGCGTTATCCCGCAGGCGAGCATTCCTCGGCATCGGTGAGGATGCTGAGTCATTAATTAACCCGCATCTGCAAAAATTTCTCGACATATGCGGGATCGCATCGGCCGACACGAGTTTCGCATAAGAGAGATCACTGATATCAGAAACCTTATATTCACCATTCCGAACCCACTTCTTCCATGCACTAATATAGAAAACCAGAGAGTTCTCAGGGCGATTTGAGGAGCTTTTGGCTTGATTCTTCAATGGGTAAGTCTCGTTTTCTCTATTTATGTTGTTTATGGTCTAAGTATAGACTCTATGGTGGAAATAAGGGATTAGTTGGGGAAGATGGGGTTCTAGATCCAAGTGCTGATTAAGCTGAAAAAACCTCTCAGCGCATGTTAAGCCGAGACAGGCTAACGTGCACCACAAATGGTTCGACGGCGGAAACCAGACCCCATTCCGTAAAAATTCAACGGCAATGGTTACCTCTACTAGTGGAATCTTACAACCCCTAGCTCAACTGACGTTTGGAAGCTTCCTCCCTACTCAATTTGAATCTATTGCAGAGGAAGTGAAAGTTGGGGTCGACTCTGACTTGACATGTCGACCAGCCACTGGGGCACCAGTGATATCTCGCCGACTTTGATTTTCTTAGGCAAGCACTACTCTAAACACAATGCCAGTGATGGGAAAACCCTCATCCCCTAAAAAGGAAACGGATGCAGCTCAGGACAACAACCGAAGTTTGCAGATGGTAAGGTTTTGATCTATATCCCTCCGTCCCAACGTAACGGTAAGCTTGTTATAATGAATGAGGAAGATGACATTGGATACCAAGAGGATTATTGGACCACTGCTTTGATTGGTTATGTGCTAGGTGATACACCTTATGAATTCTCCATGGATTCTTATATCTCAACTGCGTGGAATTTTGTATGCAAACCCCAAATACTTCCCTATTATGAAGGCTATTTTATCTTTTGATTTAGTTCTATTACGGAGAGGGATTTGGTATTGCATTTAGGACCATATACCTTTCATAACAAATATTTTATCTTGAACAAACGGGAATGAGATTTTGTTTTTGATCCGGAATGCATTTGCAACATCTCTCTATGGGTTAAGTGTAACGACCCACCTGGTCGTTATTGGACCTTTCACTGCCCGTGTATAAAAACCCAAGGTGTTGTCACAGGTCAAGTCCCTGGGGTAGTTTTAAGTGTACTATTTGTTTGTAATTGACTAGATGCGAGTTAAAGAGTTGTGGGCCCAAGGGAAATGTCTTCGCTACAGTGGATAGGTGACCGCCATAGCGAGCCTGCTGTAGTGGACGAATAATTAGCTACAGCGGCTTGCGCGGACCAGAACCCCTGTTTAATGACTTTATTTAGGGATTTTACAATTTTTATCGACAAAACCCTATTCTAAGCCACCACTAGGGCATTCCCAGAGTAAACCACTGGGTGACTAGAAAGAGGAGGCTCTCCAAACATCCTTCGAGTTATCTTCCTTAAAGATTTCTATATCACGATTTTCGGCTCGAAGGTGGGATCGTGGATATTCCATGAACGTTCGTGATAGTGCTCGGCAACGAGGCAGGTTATGGTTTACTTGAGTTAGACTTTCATTAGTAAATCGTATACATGTTATAGAATTGATAGGAGAAAGCATGATTAGGTTCTCGGACACGGAGTTCGGATGGAAATTGTTAGGGTTAAGATGAATGCTGATCCCTGTGGGCCACGTGCCATTAAGTAAATAGGTGAAACTAGATGCGTAGTCGATATATACAAAAGGGAAGTGAGTGGTAATTATGGTTGTTTATTAATCTAGTTAGAGGGTATGTATGTGCAAGCACCTCATTGGCCAAAATAGGTTCTTGTTGTATCATGGGTGGAGGGTGACCTGTTGCTAAAATTGTAGGTGTCCCCATTAAGCATTTGTGTTGTCTTTATGCTATGCACTGAGCATGTGGGAATCGTTGGTACAAACTTCCTTGTAGATTTCGGAGTGATTCCTTATTCGTATCATAAATGAGTTGAGTCTGAGTCTGTGCATGGCTGTTGCCTGATATTGTGTATTCTTAATGTATGCGTTTATGTAGGATATCCCCAATTTTTAGGAAAGAGATTTCTTAAGTCCTATACGGTGGTCGTATCCTTGATTTCGATATGATTCATATTCTATGACTTACTTAATTATATGATGTATTGATATGAAATGATAAAGAAGAATTTCATCTATTCTCTTCTTGTTGACTTGGAATAATCCCTTATTCATGATCTTTGATGAATTGATTTGAGTCTTGATATGACTTCTGATATGGTGACTTGTGTTCCCTAATATTGATTTTGATTGTTCACATTCCTTATTGATTATGGAACGAAAATAAATTGTGACGAGAAAGATATATACATACGAAGAGGCACATTTGACGGGGGGTGAAGATGTGGCCTAAGTTAAAGGCTCGTGATCTAAGGTAAGATTTCGAAGCGAGGGCACATAGACACCATAAGTCCCCTACATTTAGCATGTGTGTATGGATACGATACTAACATTTATTGCATTATACTAGAGTGTTCATATTTTTGTGATTGTGGTATGGCCGATCCCGATTGAATGACTTATAGTTATGGTTATTCTGGTAAGTGCAATTGATCTCCTCCTGATTGTGAGCATGAGGCGTTCACAATTAATCTCAGAACCCGTTGTTAAATAAAGTAAGGTGGGTTGGGTTGACCCCGTTAGTAGGGCTAAGTGTTTGGGGATTATATGAAATTGCTATCATCGACTGCATTGTTTTACTATTCTTACTTGATACTTGATAAGTGGTTTGGGCATGGTGTCCATTGTGGGTTATGGGATGGATAAGTCTAATCGTTCAATTTCAAGTATGATAAAGTAAGGGAATTAAGATAAGAATTAGTGGAGTGTCGGTTGATAGGGAGGTTGAGTCTCCCCCGTACTTATTGGTATGGTTAAATTGACTTAGGTGTCCTTCGTGTTAATGATCGGTGTTGAACGTTGGTCTTTACTTCTAAAGTTGTTTGACGTGGTAATTAGTTATGAGCTTAGTAAGTCAAAAAGGGTTAATTATGAGTAAGATATAAAGAGGTGTTACGATTGCACTCGTCTGTTTATTCTTTGTGATTTTATATCGTATTGCATGAACTAATCTTAGTCGACCTATGATGTTTGCCAGTACGTGTGGTGTACTGATACTACCATTGCTACATCCTTTTTGGGAGTAGGCGTGTTTCAGGTTTTTGCTTGAGGGTTTTATAAATTGCGGTGGCGGATATCTTCCTTCAGCTTCTGTATATCTCATTCCGAAGGCGGAAGCTATGTCTTTTTAATTATGTTATCTCTCTATAATTTATAAGCTCTTGTACCAGTTTAGACTAGATCTTTGGGAAAGTGAAACTATTTTTGAGTAATTAAAGAATGCCCTCGTAATGTTTACTCTATTTATTGTTGGTTGTATTGGTTTCAAAATAGCGTTACGAAGTGGTTGGGTTGGTAAGGGTTCGCCTATCGGATAGTAATATGGTACGTGCCCGCAAAATTTAAAATTTGGGTCGTGACAGTTGGTATCAGAGCCTAGGTTATCGGTCTCACGAGTACAAGAGCAATGTCTAGTAGAGTCTCGTGGAGTGGTACGATGACGTCCGTACCTATCCACAAGAAGCTATAGGGCATCTAGGAAATCTCACTTATTTCTTTCTTGTCGTGCCATCTTAGTCAGTTTTACCTCTAAGTTGAATCCAATTGGTATCTGGACGATTCCAATTGGTATCTCCACAAGCCCAATTGGTATCGGTTCAATTCCGTTGAGTATTCCGTCAATGATTTTTGAGTTTTTTTTTTTTTTTTTTTTGTATTTTACATAATGTACAATTAGTTTCCTGGGTTGTACGATCCTGGTGGGCAGTAGAAAAAAGAACACTGGCCCAGACCCTTTGCTGCGGCAGTTCACCCACCGCCATAGCGAGTCCGTTATGGTGGGAGCTTGTCCTTGCAGTGTACCTTCATGTTCTAAGAGTCTCATAGGCGTGAAGCCTTAATCACAATAAGCGATGTGTGCCGCAAGAAGAATCACACCGTGCGCGGTCGAAAATTCCAAGCAACTTAACTCCTGTTAAAATAAATAAATTCCCAACTTGCGTAATTCATTCCAAACTCAAAGCAAAGCCAGAAAATTCCTAACACAACAATTTATAGTGACACCTAGCCCTAACGAGGGCAAGGGCCATTCAGTACTCAACATATAAACCAATGCAGAAAACAAAAAGAATTGTCAGAACCAAAACAACCAAAACAAAATGAAACCGTTGTCTTAAAAACAAAGCCCTACAAAGGCAAGGGAAATCATGCTAAATGGGGGGGGGGGAGGGGAACGCGAGGCCACTCCTCTACTGGTCGCCTCGTCACCTCCGATAGTGGAACTGCTGGAGTCGTCACTGCCAGCTCGTCACCATTGGGTTCAAAGTCTTGAAGAAGCCCTTGATGCCCTTTCACATCTTTGCAAATAATTTGTCCCGGGCTCGCCTCTTCTTCTTCTCTTTGTCCAAGTCTTCCCAAAGCTCTACATGGGCCTGGGCGCCGAACCATAAACAACCTGCAGGGTGTCCACGGACTCCTGTATCTTGGTATGCATCTCTATGTACCCTTTCACCCTGTCCTGGGTGAAATAGCCAACATCAGCACCAGCAACGGCACTAGACTAACCGACCTCCATGGAAACCCTTCTACCCTACTACTCATGGTCGCCAGCTCGACCGCCATCTGCTCTAAGGGGCCCTAGGGCTATGAAGAGCCATCACCATCTCTTTCTCCCTCCTGACCCTCACTCTCCTCGTTATCCGAGCCCATCTTTCTTGTTTTGGTGCGAGACTGTGAACCCTTCACCCTCAATGAGTCAAACTTCACTTCACACGCAACTGTCCGGTCTATAGGCTCGGTAGGCACATTTTCCCATCGACACAAGAGTGTAATAATCGAGGAAAAATCAGACTCTAGCCAACCCTGGCCGCAAAACTCCTCCACTCCTCAATCACCTGCCTACCCATATTTATGGGCACACCATCCAGTACGCAAGCAATCAAAAGAGCCGGGGGTAGGTGACACGGTGGTGTGTTACTAGGGGAAACCTCGAAAATAGATTCGCCACCTTTGAGCCTCTTCGAAATAAGTGCTCTTAATCCCGGTCGGCTAACAACCCAAGTGACCTTAAGCCGCTTGCTTTTACTCACCAGCATATTCACCAACCAAGGGCCATTACCCTTGTGGTCCCTAGGAAGCATCTCATCCTCGGGGGGATTGGGCAGCCTATAGATGTCATTAATCACTTCCGCCCCTACTTTCAACTGGAGACCCTGATTCCTAATCTTCGGGTATGGAGAGGTCCAATCAAGAGTGGGGAGCATGTCATAGAACTCCCTGACCCAGTTGGCATTGCAATTGCCGGGCTCCCACACCAACCTGTTCTACCTAATTTTCGATAAACGGTTGTAAAGGTTTGGGGCAAGCTCTTCCACTCGGTCCATGAAGAAGCCCCTCTCATACAACAATCCTTTGCTTTGTTGCTCTATGTATCATCTTCTGCACTGAGTACCGACGAACCTGTCATAAGTGGGGGCTGCTTGTTGTTGTTTTTGTTGTTCGGCCATGACATACTCAAACTGTGTACCTATAAAAAGGAAAATCACGTTAGTCCAATGATACACCAAGTTCAGGTAGCCATAAGGCATGGGTAGCCAAGAAAAAAAACCAACAAGACTCAACCTAGATGGGAAAATATCAGCAAAAACAAATTATGTCCAAATAGCCTCCGCCGCAATGAGCATACCGCCGTAGCGACGCCGCGCCGGGAAGAGGGTCCCGCCGTGCGGGACCCGTCTTCCCCAGCGAGGAAACCCCTGTTCCTAAAAAAATGGTGGACCAAAATTTTGTCCAAATTTCTCCAGATTTCGGCACAGAACGGGTGATAAGTGAGTATGTGTCTTGTTTACACACCGTGAAACATCTTTTTAACAATAATTAGATCTAAAATTTCATGGATTATCAAAAACACTCCTACCAGTTGCACCCACTACCCAAACATGGTTTTTCACCCATTTTCGAGTCGATCTTAGTTAATCAGTGGTGCTAAGACTTCCTGAATGTCGAAATAACATGCCATAATATGAAATCTCCTTTCCCCAAGGAATCAAAAACCCTAGTTTCAAGATCCCAATAACTCTACACTACCCAGCAACTTTAACATGTAAATTTTCAAAATAAGTGGGACTAACAGTCTAATAGAGGAGTAGATGAGTGTACATACCTTTAGTTGACAAGAGATTGTAAGAATTGCTCCAAAAATTTTACCTATGCTATTTTTCCTAAGATTTTCTGCCTTCTCCTTGTGTTTTGAAGTATAGAGGTAGAATGTAGTGGGTGGAGAGTTTAAAAGGGAGAAAGAAGGGGAATATTAGAAGACTAAGAGAGTGAATGAGGGGGGAAATCGTGGGGAGTTGAGAAGTTTTTGGAAAGGGGGAGTTATGGAGTGCTAAGGTGAAATATCACCTCCCCCGTTTTTAATTCTACCGGGTTGGTTCCGCTGCAGCGGCTACTGCTGGAGCACAGAGGAAACCGCTGTAGCGGCCATGTGTCATTTTAGTTCCCAGTTACGATAACGACTCGTGGTCACGCACATTCCGGCCATAGGGATTTTAATCTTGTATGAGTCCTAGGTTCCCCAGTTGTTCCAATTTCGCGGACAAAGATTTTCAGGTTTGGTGCCTCGTCCCCTCGTTAGTACGGTTGTTCTAGCGACGCATGTCCCGCTTGATCGGGATAGTGATGCCCAGTGGTGAGAGAGCTAGAGTAAGGTTTAAAAGCTTGCGATATTGCATGGGATGCGTAATTTTATAACGTCCCATATAGTATAACCTTGTGACCCAAAAATCGTCTGACGCCATTCGGGGACGAACGATTGTTTAATTGGTATATGAAGTAACGACCCGCCTGGTCATTATTGGACCTTCTGCTTACCGTGTATGAAAACCCAAGGTGTTGTCATAGGTCTAGTCCCTAGGGGAGTTTTAAGTGTACTATTTGCTTGTAATTAACTAGTTGAGAGTTAAAGAGTTATGGGCGTAGGGGAAATATCTTTGCTACAGCGGATGGGTGACCGCCATAGCTAGCCTATTGTAGCGGATGACTGATCTGATATAGCGGCTTGTGTGGCCTAGAACCGCCGTTTAATGACTTTATTTTAGGAATTTACAACTTTTATCCACAAAACCCTATTCTAAGCCACCACTAGCGTATTCCTAGAGTAAACCACTAGGTGACTAGGGGGAGGAGGCTCTCCAAACATCCTTCGGGTGATCTTTCTTAAAGATTTCTATATCACAATTTCAGCTCCAAGATGGGATGGTGGATATTCCATGAATGTTTGTGATAGCTGCTCGGCAACTAGGTAGGTTATGGTTTACTTGAGTTAGACTTTGATTAGTAAATCGCATACATGTTATAGAATTGACAGGAGAAAGCATGATTAGGTTCTCGGACACGAAGTTCGGATGGAAATTGTTAGGATAAAGATGAATGTTGATCTCTGTGGGCCTCGTGCCATTAAGTAAATAGGTGAAACCAAACGCGTACTCCATATAAACAAAAAGGAAGTGGGTAGTAATTATGGTTGGTTATTAATCCAGTTAGAGGGTGGGTATGTTCAAGTACTATGTTGGCCAAAATAGGTTCTTATGGTATCATGGGTTGAGGGTGACCTGTCCGTAAAATTGTAGGAGTCCCCATTAAGCATTCATGTTGTCGTTTTTCTATGCACTGACATGCAGGAGTCGTCGGCAACTACTTCCTTATGGATTTCGGAGTGATTCCATATTCGTATCATAGATGAGTTGCATGATATTGTGTATTCTTGATGTATGCATCTACATTGGATATCCCTAATTGTTAGGAAGGATATTTCTTAAGTCCAGTTGTGGTTCAGGATAGGGTGGTTGTATCCTTGATTGCGATATGATTCATATTCTATGACTAAGTTAATTATATGATGAATTGATATGAAATGATAAAGCAGAAGTTCATATATACTCTTCTTGTTGACTTGGAATAATCCCTTATTCATGATTGTTGATGAATTGATTTAAGTCTTGATATGACTTGTTATATGGTGACTTGTGTTTCCTGATAGTGATTTTGATTGTTCATATTCCTTATTGATTGTGGAACGGAAATACATTATGATGAGAAAATATATACATACGAAGAGGCACATTTGACATGGGGTGAGGAAGTGGCCTGAGCTAATTGCTCATGATCCGAGGTAAGATTTCGAAGCGAGGGTACATGGACACCATGGGTCCCCCTGAAGCTCATGGTAATGGGTCAAACATCACCATTTAGCATGTACGTATGGATACGATACTAACATTGATTGTATTATACTTGTTTGTTCATATTATTGTGATTGTGGCAAGGCTGATCCCGATGGGATGGCCTATAGCTATGGTTATTATGTTAAGTGCAATTGATCTCCTCCGAATTGTGAGGAAGAGATGTTTACAATTAATCTCAGAACCCGTTGATAAGTAATGTAAGGTGGGTTGGGTTGACCCCATTAGCAGGGCTAAGTGTTTAGGGATTATATGAAATTACTGTCATCGACTGCATTGTTTTACTATTGTTAATTGATACTTGATAAGTGGTTTGGGTCTGTTATCCATTATGGGTTATGGGATGGATGAGTCTAATCGTTCAATTCCGAGTACGATAAAGTTAGGGTATTAAGAAAAGAATTAGTTGTCCCACTGACTGTCGGTTGATGGGGAGGTTGAGTCTACCCCATACTTATTGATATGGTTAAATTGACTTAGGAGTCCTTCGTGATGATGATCATGGTTGACTGTTGTTATTTACTTCTAATTTTTTTTAGCGTGGTAATGAGTTATAAGCTCGGTAAGTCAAAACGGGTCAATTATGAGTAAGATATAAAGAGATATTACGATTGCACTCGTCTGTTTATTCTATGTGATTTTATGTCGTGTTGCGTGAATTAATAGTAGTCGACCTATGATGCTTACCAGTACATATGGTATACTGATACTACCTTTGCTACATCCTTTTTGGGTGTAGGTGTGTTTCAGGTTTCTGCTTGAAGTTTTCATAAATTGTGGTGGCAGATATCTTCTTTCAGCTTCTGTACATCTCATTCCGAAGGCGGTGCTACAGGTCGCTTTTACGCAGGTAAGGCATAAAAGTTACTACGAGGTTGTTGGTGCTCTAATTGGATTTAGTATTTTTGGAGTCGCCACCTAATTTATTAAGGAAAACTAGGAAAACTGGGTTTAAAGATTTTTCCAACATAAGTAGATCTTTTGGACCAAGGTTCGAGGTACGGGTTCTGGCGATCCCCTAGGGAAGGTTTTACGCACCCTAGTATTAAAGATCTGTAGAATACGGTTAACCTACGAACTTCAATGTGTGATTAATGTACTTATTTTTTTACAAATGTTTTGATTTTCCGCAAAAATGTCATTTATATTCATATCATAATTACCCCTTA
>NC_081346.1:52715838-52762607 GCF_029784015.1 Lycium ferocissimum
AAACATTTTCTTCGGTTTCCTTAAAGATTTTTAAACCCCAACCTTTCCAAAAGGACCGTTTTTTATTACGTCCGTTTTCCCGTATGCTTCCAATTTCCCAAAAACTCAATTTTTGCCTAAGGCTAAATGATTAAATACTTTTTGAAATCTCCGAAAGGGGAATACGGTCCGTAAAATTTATTCGTATTTCACTGTCTTCTTAGCATGCCATTCTGGTTCTGCTTATCCTTAAAGAAGCCCATGGAATACGGCCCGTATTTGAAAATACAGTCCGTATACTGAGTTTACGGCCAACTTCTGCACTTTAACTGTTTTCATTCCAAATTTGCTCCGTTACCTGAAAAGCACTAAAAACATATTAAATAGACACTAGCTTGCTTAAAAACAAGTAAAGCTTCTCTTAATAAGGCCTTGGATGTGCCATAAATATGGGCACATCACTAATCACTGATCATAGCCCTCGGAGTACCAAATCGAGTAAATATGTTCTTCTTGAGGAACGCCATGACACTCTTGGCCTCATTGTTAGGTAAATCCACTGCTTCTACCCATTTTGACACATAGTCCATAGCCACCAAGATATATTTCATGCCACCAGAACTCACAAAGGTTCCTATAAAGTCAATCCCCTGCACATCGAACACTTCTACCTCCATAACAAAATTCATAGGCATCTCTCGCCTCTCGCCATATTCCCTTGCCTTTGACATTGATCACAAGACCTCACCAACGATTTGCATCATGAAAGATAGTCGCCAAGAATAACCGTATTCAAGAACCTTAGTCACCAGCCTCGAAGCATTAACCAACTATGACTCTCCCTACCGAGAGTCACGCAGCCTTAGAATCGTCATCACTTCACTTTCGGAACACAACGCCGAATGATGTCGCGCGTACGTTTAGAACAAATAAGGCTCGTCCCAATAGTATTGACGAGAATTCCGCAAGAACTTCTTCTTTGGTAAGCTTTGATATCTTCCGGAACTATGCTCGTCACCAAATAATTAGCAATGTCAAAGATACCACGTGCTACTATCATTGACACAACCTAACACCCTCTCATCCGGAAACGCAAGATTCATATCTAGTTCATCGAAGGTCTCCACCTTTTCGCCGAGAAAGACGATCACAACTCCGATTCTCGCACTTTGTCCTTCACCTCAAAATCAAACTCTTGCCGCAATAGCACCTATCGGATAAGTCACGAATTTGCTTCCTTCTTCACCATGAGGTATCTTAATGCTGCATGATTAGTGTATACCATGACTTTGTGTTATATCCCGCATTTTATGCAATCGGATAATTCAAGACAATCGCGGGAAGACAATAAGCAAGGTCACATTTTATTTTGTTTGGCATATGAGCTGCTTGTGAAAATTTAGATGCTGGAATTAATGAGGAAGGTCAAGGCATAAAAGGAAATTCGCAATGTGACTCGTGAATTATGGAGAAAGACGAAGGTAAATTTGGAATGTTGGAGATTAGTTTCGAAAATTACAAAACATGACCGTAGCTAATTTTTCAACAAAATCAAAAAAGAAGTGAGGCCCAAAGTTTGTGGGTGGTATGAGGCTAGGCCCAAGTCCATGGAAATTATTCCACGTGACAAATTAATAAAGAGGGATCATTATATATTAATCAAGAAGCTTCAAGAAGTTAAAAGAGAAATCAAGAAGAAAAAGAAAAAGAGGCACTTCGAAAAAGAAAAAGAGAGAAGAAAGGAAAAAAAAAATTTCCAAAATCCTTGGTTCCATAATTGTGATCTCCACATATTCTTAGCAAGTTCAAAGTGCTCTTCAAGGTGACATAACTATCTAGGCAAGAAAGAGGTTCAAGGCAAGAAGAAGTTAGTGGAAGAGGTAAGATTTCATGTTTTTACTATGTTATAGAAAGTTATATATGTGTTGTGATATGTGGAATTGTATGAGCATCATGAAATTGTGGTTGTGCAAGTGTGTGCATGGCCGTGAGTGTGTTGTGGTGTGTACAAGTATGAGTTAATTTTATATGGTGTTCTAGTTATAGTTGGTTATGGAATCTATATTGGAAATGAAAAAGACGAATAAAAATTGGTTGAAGTTGGAAGATGGCATGTGGCCGTGTGTGTGCAGATATGTGACCGTGCATGTGTGGGCTAGTGTGGCCGTGTGGTTATGGTGAGATATGGAAGAAAATGAGTTAATTCTATTTAGTGTTTTGCTTGTTGTTATGTTGTGGACTCTATGTTGTTAATGAATGTCTAGGAACCTTAATAAAGTTGTAGTAATGAAGACTTGTTTTAGAAGTTATGTGAATGGAATGTAATGTTCTTGTATGTATGAAAGATAATATGATTAGTATGGTGTTGTTGGAATGTAGATTATGAGGTTGTTATTATTTTCATTGAAGTTGGAAAGTTTTTTGGAAGAAGTAGTAAATTGTTTGAGTATGGAATTGTTAGTGTTGTTGTTGGAATTGTGTTAATAGTTTGGTCGGCTTGAATTTCCGATTGTGTTGATGAGAATTTGACTAAATTGAATGTCGAGGATGGTATATTTACGGGAAGTGCTGCCGAAATTTCGGTAGCCAAGTGTTTTCTTAAGGTTCCAACTCTAAGAATCCTAATAAGGGTTTTGGTAAACATGACCAATTTGCGTATTTCGACGAAATTGCAACGTGAATTTGGAATAGCTAAAGGAGCGAAAAGAGGTATGTAAGGCTTTCCCTTCCTTTCTTGGCATGTCTTAGACGATAGGCTCGATTTCGCGCCTCGGGGACTTTCCTAACTCTAGAAATCCGCGATTGAAAATAGTTACTATTCATTCAAGAAGATTGGACCAAAAGTGCATTTAATTGCGAAAGAAATGTCCAACACCCTAGAACTTGCAAGGATAAGACCCGATTACCCTAAGACCTTCATGAGTAACGTCATGACACGTAACATATGTAGATGATATACGTTGCTATAAAAATGAAAGTACGAGAATGTTAGACCATGGTTGGATAACCCAATTCTATTATAGGTAAAGACTATTCTAAAGACTCTAAGTAATTATGCCTTATGACCCCGATGGATGTGTGTGCACCGACATACGTATAAGTATATGATATCGAATCGAGCGCTATAGACGCCGATAAATATACATGATATAAGCATAAGTATATGATAGCAGAATCAGAGCGCTATAGACGCTGGTAACCGTATATGATATAAGTATATATATATAGGACACAAAAAGAATTAGAGCGCTATAGACGCTGATATATATATATATATACGAGCATATGTATATGATGAAAGAGCCAGGGCGCTATAGACGCCGAAATTCATACATGGAATTTTCATATATTTACGGGGAAAATAGAGGTAATGGCGAGCGTTATATACGCATATCCACCGATCGAATTGGCATTACATGACTTGATATCGTCCGGACGCGGGATGCCGGACGCGGGATGTGTATATTTATGGTTAAATGGATCGGCTGCCGACGCCTCGGCAATATAATATATTCTATTTTTATGTATATATGTATATATATATATGTGAGTAAGAAAAGCTAAGAAAGCACGGCATCTGCCCATGGCACTTATATGTACAAAGTTATGTTTCTATCCCAGAACATGTGTTGTAATTCTTTTATGTCATTATACATGATTTATGTTTTCGCAGATTACTATTCATGCCTTACATACTCGGTACATTATTCGTACTGACGTCCCTTCTTGTGGACGCTGCGTTTCATGCCGCGCAGTCGGCGAGGAGGATTTGATCCTAGAGCCCCACCGCCGTATTTGCCGCTCCGGTTGTCCGAGCCATATCTTCCTCGTGGTACTATTTTGTGTATATATTTTTTAGGCACGACAAGACTCGGCTCTTTCTATGTATAAATGCACTATGTCTAGAGGCTCGTAGACGTATATGTACGATCCGCTTATGTACGGAAATATGCGGTATTTTGGCATCTTAATGTCGTTGTATGAAGTGATAGTGAAGCTAAACGAAGGCTATGTTCATAATAACGCTTGCTAATGTTAATGTTCGAGTTAAAAAAAAAAAAAATCGTTCATGCGACTTGTTAAGAGGTACGGGTACGATGATAGGTAAGGGGTGCTCGGTACAAGTATCGGGTACTCGTCACGGCCCCTGACGGGTCGTGACGAGAAGTGTTATTAGGCGATTCGGTCCCTAGGGGTTTGTCTACGAGCCGTGTCCCGATGAGTCTTGCTTATGGGTGTGTAGCGCGCCACATTATAAACGAGGAGGCTACGGGGCATTTAGGAAATATGACCTTCTTTGTATTCTAAGATCGTGCGATAGAGCTATGCTACCGAGTTTCTATATTCCTTTCCTAATCTATGTTATGGTTTCGGTAATGCCGCGAAGAAGAAAGCTAGGGGCGACCCATGAGGCGAACGACCGGGCCAGCCGGTGCGAGAGGCCATCCGGCTATTGACTCGGTTAGTTGCCGCACGAGCTCGGCGGCAAGATACGGACCGGGAGACGAGGCGTGCAGTGCTAGGGCCCGTGATTTTATTGCCCTACGACCTCCCGAGTTTTATGGGTGGAAACCGGAGAAGAAGACCCCAAAATTTCATAGATGAGAGACGCCGAGGACTGCGAGAATAATGCATGCTTCGGATACGGTAGTCGTGGAATTGGCATCGTACAGATTGCGGGATGTAGCAGTCCTGTGGTATGACAGTTGGAGATCCTCAAGGGGAGCAAATGCCCCTCCCCCGGTGAGAGTTCTGCCGAGGCATTTCGCGACATTTCCCGCCGCCGGAAGTTCGACGAGCTCGGCGATATGTTTTTAAACCTCGAGCAAGGAATATGAGCGTCGGGGAATACGGCCTCCGCTTTAACTCGGCCGGCTAGGTATGCCCCGGCCATGATCGCATATGGGAGATCATGTACACCGATTCGTGAGTGAGTTGGGGCCACATATAATTAAGGAGTGCCCCGACGCTTCACTCCGAGGATGGAATGACTATTGCCCGTATCCGGGCTCATGCTCAAAACCCGAGGAACAATGCCGGCTACGGGGAGGAGAGCGCTATCCGTACAGGCTCCGGGAAAGGGGCGATTTCCCCCGAGGCTAGAAGTGAATATGAGGACAGGCGCGGAGCAATCTAGGTATTCGGCCAACCGCCGGCCGCACCCCTCGGTTTGCGTGATAGAGCTTCCGAGTCCCGAGAATAGAGCCGATTCTGCGAGTAACGATGCCACCCCCGCCGCGTGCGCGCGATGTGGTAGGCCACACTGCGAGAGTGTCTCGCAGGCACATGTGCTTGCTATACTTGCGGCGGGTTGGCCATCGGATGCGTGATTGCCCACCGAGGTATGAGGGAGACCAAGCCCGGCCCGCCGGTCCGCGGTTGGTTCATCGTCGACCGTACGCCCTCTCGACGTACTTCCCAAGCTTCGGCGGGACGTGGCCGAGGTAGAGGAGGAGCACCGCTTCAGCCCTCCGCACCGCCTATATGCATTGACAGGCGACAGGACCCCCGAGCCTTCCGCGCACGCGCGGCCACGGTACTTTTTCGGCACCTTCTATGATATACGTGTGTCGCTGATTCGGATTTATCTTATCCTACGCCGCCTTGTATTGCCGGACATATTAAGAATTCGGAAATTAGGACGAAAAGTAGCCATACGTACAGGTAAAAGCGAATACTAGAGATTGCGGAGGGTAGAACTGTAAATAAAAGGGAAGATGTGTTACGCGAGCGTTTCGAAAACTGCTAATACCCCAACTCGTCCCCTATTAGGTGACATAAGTAGTGCGAGGGAACGGAGGCGAAGATACTAACGCTAAGACGCTGACATGCATTAAAGTTTCAAGGTTAAGCGTGCTAGGGTGAGAGTAATTTTACGATGGGTGACCCCCTGGGAAATATGTTGAAAATTTCATAATTGTGGGAAATGGGAACAAAGGTGAAATTAGGTAGCCTAGTGTAAATTACAATATGTGGAGTGGTTAGCAACCCTATAAAAGCCATGTAGGCGGAGACAGACTAAACTAGCAGGAGGGGCGGACATGTTGAACCTAAAATGGACCATGACGATTCAAGAACCAACAAGAGGGACTTGTTAATGTAAAGTCAGCGTACGGAGTTAAATCAAATGGCCTATGACTTGGAGGCAACCTAAGCTCCTAGAATGGATATGTTGAACGACATGTGAGATATCTACGAAGGAGACCTCCCCGAAGTATTATAATGCACTATGAGATCAGTTTAACATTCGAGGACGAATGTTCTAAAGGGGGGGAGGATGTTATATCCCGCATTTTATGCAATCGGATAATTCAAGACAATCGCGGGAAGACAATAAGCAAGGTCACATTTTATTTTGTTTGGCATATGAGCTGCTTGTGAAAATTTAGATGTGGAATTAATGAGGAAGGTCAAGGGCATAAAAGGAAATTCGCAATGTGACTCGTGGAATTATGGAGAAAGACGAAGGGTAAATTTGGAATGTTGGAGATTAGTTTCGGAAATTACAAAACATGACCGGTAGCTAATTGGGCTCAACAAAAATCAAAAAAGAAGTGAGGCCCAAAGTTTAGGGGTGGCCGGCCATGAGGCCATGGCCCAAGTCCATGGAAATTATTCCATGTGACAAATTAATAAAGAGGGATCATTATATATTAATCAAGAAGCTTCAAGAAGTTAAAAGAGAAATCAAGAAGAGAAAGAAAGGAGGCCTTCGGCCGAAAAAGAAAAAGGAGAGAAAGAAAGGAAAAATTTTGGAGCTTCAATCCTTGGTTCCATAATTGTGATCTCCACATATTCTTAGCAAGTTCAAAGTGCTCTTCAAGGTGACATAACTATCTAGGCAAGAAAGAGGTTGTGGAGGCAAGAAGAAGTTAGTGGAAGAGGTAAGGATTTCATGTTTTTACTATGTTATAGAAAGTTATATATGTGTTGTGATATGTGGAATTGTATGAGCATCATGAAATTGTGGTTGTGCAAGTGTGTGCATGGCCGTGCATGTGTGTTGTGGTGTGGACAAGTATGAGTTAATTTTATATGATGTTCTAGTTATAGTGGTTATGGAATCTATATTGGAAATGAAAGACGAATAAAAATTGGTTGAAGTTGGAAGATGGCATGTGGCCGTGTGTGTTGAGAGTGTGTGACCGTGCATGTGTGGGCTAGTGTGGCCGTGTGGTTATGGTGAGATATGGAAGAAAATGAGTTAATTCTATTTAGTGTTTTGCTTGTTGTTATGTTGTGGACTCTATGTTGTTAATGAATGTCTAGGAACCTTAATAAAGTTGTAGTAATGAAGACTTGTTTTAGAAGTTATGTGAATGGAATGTAATGTTCTTGTATGTATGAAAGATAATATGATTAGTATGGTGTTGTTGGAATGTAGATTATGAGGTTGTTATTATTTTCATTGAAGTTGGAAAGTTTTTTTTGGAAGAAGTAGTAAATTGTTTGAGTATGGAATTGTTAGTGTTGTTGTTGGAATTGTGGTTAATAGTTTGGCCGGGTTTGAATTCCCGGATTGTGTTTGATGAGAATTTGACTAAATTGAATGTTGAGGATGGTATATTTACAGAGGAAGTGCTGCCGAAATTTCGGTAGCCAAGTGTTTTCTTAAGGTTCCAACTCTAAGAATCCTAATAAGGGTTTTGGTAAACATGACCAATTTGCGATTTTGACGAAATTGCAACGTGAATTTGGAATAGCTAAAGGAGCGAAAAGAGAGTATGTAAGGCTTTCCTTCCTTTCTTGGCATGTCTTAGACGTATAGGCTCGATTTCGCGCCTCGGGGACTTTCCTAACTCTAGAAATCCGCGATTGAAAATAGTTACTATTCATTCAAAAGAAGATTGGACCAAAAGTGCATGAATTGCGAAAGAAATGTCCAACACCCTAGAACTTGCAAGGATAAGACCCGATTACCCTAAGACCTTCATGAGTAACGTCATGACACGTAACATATGTAGATGATATACGTTGCTATAAAAATGAAAGTACGAGAATGTTAGACCATGGTTGGATAACCCAATTCTATTATAGGTAAAGACTCTAAGTGCAAGGAATTATGCCTTATGACCCCGATGGATGTGTGTGCACCCGACATACGTATAAGTATATGATATCAGAATCAGAGCGCTATAGACGCTGATAAATATACATGATATAAGCATAAGTATATGATAGCAGAATCAGAGCGCTATAGACGCTGGTAACCGTATATGATGTAAGTATATATATATAGGACACAAAAAGAATCAGAGCGCTATAGGCGCTGATATATATATACGGTATGAGCATATGTATATGATGAAAGAGCCAGGGCGCTATAGACGCCGATATTTATACATGGAACTTTCATATATTTACGGGGAAATGGAAATAATGGCAGAGCGTTATATACGCATATCCACCGATCGGTTAGCATTACTTGACTTGATATCGTCCGGACGCGGGATGCCGACGCGGATGTGTATATTTATGGTTAAATGGATCGCCCGCCGACGCCTCGCAATATAATATATTCTATTTTTATGTATATATGTATATATATATATGTGAGTAAGAAAAGCTAAGAAAGCACGGCATACCCAAGGGCACTTATATGTACGGAGTTATGTTTCTATCCCCCGACATGTGCCGTAATTCTTTTATGTCATTATACATGATTTATGTTTTCGCATTACTATTCATGCCTTACATACTCGGTACATTATTCGTACGGACGTCCCTTCTTGTGACGCCGCGTTTCATGCCGCGCGGTCGCGTGACAGAGGATTTGATCCTAGGGAGCCCTACCGCCGTACTTGACAATGCTCCGTTGTCCGGAGCCTCATCTCTGTGGTACTCTTTTGTGTATATATTTTTGAGCACAACGATTTCGGCTCTTTCTATGTATAAATGCACTATGTCTAGAGGCTCGTAGACGGATATGTACGATCGATTATGTATAGTGAAATATGCGGTATTTTGGCATCTTAATGTCAAGTTGAAGTGATAGTGAAGCTAAGCGGGCTATGTTCATAATAACGTGCTAATGTTAATGTTCGATTAAAAAAAGGCACTGTTCATGCGACTTGTTAAGAGGTACAGGTATAATGATAGGTAAGGGGTACTCGGTACAAGTATCGGGTACTCGTCACGGCCCCTAGACGGGTCGTGACACTTTGGACCCCAACAAATAGGCCCAAAACTTCTTAAAAGCAAAAATTATGGCAAGCAGCTCTTGCTCCATCATTGTGTAATTCATCTGGGCAGCATTCAATGTTCTGCTTGCATAATAGATCGGATGCATAATTTTATTATGCCTCTGGCCAAGCACAACACCTATTGCGAAACCACTAGCATCACATATCAGTTCAAAGGGCAAGGACCAATCAGGAGCAACAATAATAGGAGTAGTAGTGAGATGCTGTTTTAACTCGTCAAACGCCTTCCTACACTTATCATCAAACACAAACTTAGCCTCTTTTTCAAAAAGCTTGCACATCGGGTTAGCAATCTTGGAGAAATCTTTGATGAAGTGCCTGTAGAACCCAACATGTCCCAAGAAACTTCGGACACCTTTGACTGAAATAGGTGGAGGAAGTTTTACAATCATATCTATCTTCGCTTGATCGACCTCAATTTTCTTTTCAGAGAGTTTGTGACTGAGGACGATCCCTTCCTTCACCATAAAATGGCACTTCTCCCAATTTAGCACGAGATTTGTCTCCTCGCATCTTTTCAGCACTTGACCCAGATGGCCAAGGCAATCCTCAAACGAATCACCCACAACTGAGAAGTCATCCATGAAAACTTCCAAGTAGTCCTCTACCATGCCAGAGAAGATCGACATCATGCACCTCTGAAAAGTGGCTGAAGCATTACACAACCCAAAGGGCATCCGGCTGAACGCAAACGTCCCATAAGGACAAGTAAATGTCATCTTTTCTTGATCCTCCAATGCAATGTTGATCTAATTGTAGCCCAAATAACCATCAAGGAGGCAATAATAAGAACGCCCTGCTAGCTGATCAAGCATTTGATTAATAAAAGGCATAGGAAAGTGATCCTTGCATGTGGCAGTGTTGAGCTTGCGATAGTCCATGCAATCTCTCCATCTAGTTAAAGTTCTCGTCGGAATCAGCTCATTCTTTGCATTGGGCACAACTGTGATGCCGCCCTTCTTAGGAACATATTGGACTGGGCTCACCCATTTACTCTCAGCAATCAGGTAAACCATTCCAGCATCTAACCATTTGATGATCTCTTTCTTGACTACCTCTTGCATATTCTCGTTCAATCTCTTTTGATTCTCTACACTAGGTTTGCTATCCTCCTCCAACTGGATTTTATGTTCATAGATCCTAGATGGAATGCCTCGAATGTCTGCGATGATCCAACCAATAGCACGCCTATATTCACGCAATACCTCTAAAAGCTGTAGAATCTGCTCCTCAATCAGTAGGACTGAAACAATCACTGACAATGTATTGTTCAGACCAAGAAACTCATACTTCAGATATGATGGGAGTTGCTTAAGCTCCAACTTAGGAGGCTCAATGATCGAAGGCTTTGCTGGAGGAGTTGTTCTATTTTTCAGATCAAGATTTAGCTTCTTTGGGTGGTAAGAATATGAACCCAACCCAACAAGCGAATTAACTGTCTCCATATAACCTTCCATGTCTTCAACATCAAAGTTCACAAGAATACCGGCTAGAGCTTCACCCAAACTTTCTTCTTCCATCTTGAACTCCACCGCTTCATCAACAACATCAAATGAATTAATTACCGAAATGCTCTCGTAACACTTGGTAAATTCACCCCCTTGCTAGCCTGAAAAGTAACTTTTTCATCGTTAACTCGAAACTTGATTTTATTTCTCTCCGAATCCATCACAGCTCTCCCCGTAGCAAGGAAGGGTCGCCCCAGAATAATAGGAATATCCCGATCAACAGCACACGAAGAATCACAAAATCAACGGGCAACATAAATTCACTAACCCACACAAGAACATCATCAACCACACCAACAGGCCTTTTGATAGACCTATCAGCCATCTGTAACCTCAGAGTAGTTGGCCTTGGCATCCCCAAACCTGATTGTTTGAATATAGAAAGGCGCATCAAATTAATACTCGCCCAATTATCATACAAAGCACGATCAAAATCATGGTGCCCAACAGAAAAAGAAATGGTGAACGCCCCATGATCGCCCTTTTTCTGAACAGTAGTAGTTGAGATGATGGAACTCACAGTGTAAGTCAAACTCACGGTTTCATGTTGCACCGTTTTCTCTAAGTCGTTGTGTCCTTCAAATTTTAGCAAAACCGTGCATCTCCTAGGATGAGCCCAAGAAGGGAAAATTTAGAGAATTGCTTTAGCTGATCATAAAATTTTTCGAACTTAGCATCTTCCTTCTTCTTCACCAACCTCTGAGGAAAGGGAGGTTTTGATCTGAAAAGCTGAGTCAAAGGGCGGAAAGCCCCTTTCACAATTTGCTTACACTTGTCATCAGCCTCCTTCAAAATCTCTGGAATATCAGCAACTTTCTTGTCCGTAGAATTCTCATCAACAATAATTTATGCTTCAGACTACACCTCTTCTTCTTCATCTATCGGCTCAAGCTCAGCAACCTTTTTTTCAGAACCGTAGAGTATTTTACCACTCTGAGTACTAACGGCAAACACCCGATCTATACCACCTCCCCCATTCTTCGAATTTAGAATAGTGTCACTAGGAAGTCCTGCATTTTTAGGAGGGTACTGCTCTCTATAAATATCACGCATCTGTGACTCGAGCTTCTGAATAGCTGCTCTATGGGAACCTACTGTCTCTGTCAGCCCAGATAAAGTCCTCTCAGACTTTGATTGATTTGGCAGAATCTTCTCAAGCATTGCTTCAATTGTCAAACTACCTTGCTTGGTTGACTGCCCTTTCGGTGGTATATAAGGATTGGAACTCTTGTTCCTAAAATTGTTACTGTTGTTATAGCTCCCTTGGTTCGTACCACCATAATTATTATTGTAGTTCCTTGAGTTGTTGTTGTTATAAGTACCTTGACCTTGCTGAGGTCTCCATTGATTCTGATTCTGGTAACCACCTTGGTAGTTCTGTCTTTGATAATCCCCTTGAGAGTTATTCACATAGTTGCGCGCTTGAACCGCATGAGGTCCCTCATGAAACGGACCCTCTTGGGTCTGTCACATCCCTTTCGACATACCTGCATCATCCTCACAAACATTCATCTTCTTAATCTGGGTTTCATCAAACTTCTTTGTTAGCAAGGAAATATTTGTTGCAAGCTCAGCCAATGTTTTCTGGGTATCTAGATTTTCCTTTACCATATTCTGGATCATAACACTACCGTAAGGCACAACGTCAACATTGTTTGAGCGCCAAGCCTGATTGTGAGTAGTCAGCCTGTCAAGCATGTTGGTCACTCATCGGTAAGATTTATTCATGAAACAACCATCAGCTGCATTGTTAGCAACTAATTGCGTCACTGGATCCATCCCTTAGTAGAACTTCTCCATTAATATGTTCTTCGAAAAACCATGATTCAGAATCTTTTACAAATACTCTTTGAATATCTCCCAAGCTTCATATATATATTCCCCGGTTTTTAAATTCATAGATCTTGTCATGAATCTCAGATTTCTTGCTAGGAGGTTACCATTTCTTGAGAAAGACTGCTGCCATCTCTACCCCATGTAGTAATAGAATCGGGGGCAGCTTCTCGAACCATGCTCTTGCATCTCCAGCTAAGGAATATTTGAATAACCTCAGCTGAATATTGTGGAACGTTATTTTGGATGTGATTAGCACACACATTCATAAAATTCTGCAAATGACGTTGAGGGTCATTCTCGGTAGAGTTCGGAAAGTAGCCCTCAAGCTTCAACAACTGGTATAGAGAGAAGTCACTGGTATAGAGAGAAGTCAATTTTTACATTTGCAGCTCCGCATCGAGGATGAACAATAGCAGATGCATAGTCCTCCTCCGGAATAAGGTCAGCGAAGACATTTTCTTCATCTGATTCATTCGCCTGATTATTCAATCGATTCCCCTGGTTACCAACACGTTGGTTTTGCTGATTCTGATTCATGTTCACCTGGTTTACAAGGAATAGCAAACAAGGTGTGATGGAATAAGCAAAACACTTCAATCAAAGTAAATACTATTTAGTAATTTCAAAACTGTATTCCTCGCCAACGGCGCCAAAATTTGATACGCTCAAATTTCACCTTTCAATTAGCGTAAAGCGGATGATGTCAAATATAGTAACCCAACTAGTTTGGGCTCGAATACCACATGGAATATGGTGTGAAAAGGTTACTAAACTCGTAGAATGCTTAATTTAGGTCTAATGTCTTAATCCGATAATTTTTGTAAAGGTAGATTTTTTATGACTAATTACTTTAGGTTATAATTTATGGTAAAAAAACCCAAGGTTGAGTCCCCTTTAGATAAGGTGTATGATCATGTGTATTGATCTTGATATACTTCTAATGGATCATTATATGAATGTACTTAACCTCTATATGAATCTCTACTATTTCCCAATAACTAAAGATTATCTCATTCTACGATTTTCCCAAATATAAGAAAGTAACTATGAAGAACGATTAATTATGCCCAGTAAATTCTTCTTATTCCTAAGTGAATTTATTAAACAAAGTTTAAATCTTTGAGTCCTTGTTATTTATTCTTACCAACCCTAATTATTTTCTCAATAAATCAAGGTTTATGGCTTTAATCAATATTTGCAACCACGAATTATGAATGAAGAATGAAGATTAAATAAACCCTAATAATCCATTATGTGTATATTAATCACAAAACACCCATCATTGGGTTCACAGCCCTAGTAAGGGAATTTAGCTGCTCATGAGAAAGAAAAAGAAATAAGAAATTGAAGAATTCATAATTGCTTACTTTTGAAAAAAAGAGGAACTGATAATACTTGAATTGATGTTTGAATCTACAAAAACTAGAGAGTATTTGATGTTCTAAGTCAAGACACAAAAATATAATAATTGATAACAATTAAAACCATACAATTACTATTTCTAGGCTCTGAAAACGTAAAAGTTACAGATTTGCACTTTGGTCAGTACAAAATACGGTCCGTAAATCGAAATACGGACCGTAAAGCAGTTTACGCCCAGGGTTTCCTTCAAGAGTTGTTTAACTGCAACCTCTTGAAATATGGACCGTATTTTGATTTATGGTCCGTCTTCTGCATAGTCGTCTTCCAACTTCCAAAACATCAACTTTCTGCCAAAGGTCTAAATGATTAAATATGCTTTGAATTACGGACCGTAAAGTGGAATACGGTCCGTAAAAGTTGTTCGTATTTCACCATCTCCTTAGCATGCCATTCTGGTTCTGCTTATCCTTAAAGACGCCCATGGAATACGACCCGTATTTGAGAATACGGTCCGTATATTGAGTTTACAGCTAACTTCTGCACTTTAACTGTTTTCATTCCAAATCTGCTCCATTACCTGAATAGCACTAAAAACACATTAAATAGACACTAGCTTGATTAAAAATAAGTAAAACTTCTCATAAAAAGGCCTTGGATGTGCCATAAATCTGGGTACATCAATCATAACAGCTTTTCCTCCAAATGATAGAAGTCTTCCTTTCCAAGCTGCTAGTTTGTCCTCCACTTTCTTGATCAAGTCATTATAATCAGGCTTTCTCTTTCTTGAATGTGCGATTGGGAAACCTAAATATGTAAAAGGAAAAGATCCCCTAGTGAAACCAGTAATAGCCTCCACCTGTTGTACTATCACATTTGAAACTTTGCTATGCATGTAGAAGGAACTTTTTCCTTTATTGATAAGCTACCATGACATCTGTTCATACTCCTATAATATTCCCATAATCAGCTGCAAGGAAGTATCATCTGCAGATGAGAAGACAATAGTATCATATGCATAAGAAAGATGATTCAAATTAGCACTCCATTTAGGCATTCCATAACTTCTAAAGCCATTGTCCTCAAATAAATAGTTCAAAGCTCTAGACAGCACTTCTGCAAACAATATAAACAAAGCAGGAGATAGTGGATCTCCTTGCTTAACACCTCTTGTTGAATGGAAAAAACCAGCAGCCTGTCCCTTAAATAGAACTGAGTACTAATTGTTTGCTATCAATCTCTATATCATATCTATAAACACTTCTGCAAACCCCATTTTCCTCAGAACTCTTGCCAAAAAATCCCAGGACACTCTATCATAGGCCTTAGCCATATCTAGTTAAAGCATCACATTAGATGGATTTACCTTAAGTCTTATATCTGACACCACTTCTTGAGTTAACCGTACATTCTCAATGATACATCTTCCCTTTACAAAACCAGACTTATTAGCAGTTATCAAAGAAGGTAAAACATTTTCAAGTTTATTCTGCATCACTCTAGAGATCACTTTGTTAATAAAATTACTGAGACTTGTGGGCCTCGTATTTGCAAAGGTCTCAATAGTATTCTTCTTTGGGATCAGACCAAATTTATATGAGTTATGGACTTTGGCAATGTCTGTCCTTCAAAGAAGCCTTTCACTACATTATACACATCATCCCCCACAATATCCCAAAGATACTTGATACAATGCTCCTATCATACCATCTGGACCACCTGAAATATCTCCTAAAAGATCAAAATCTGCCTTCTTAACATCTTCCAAATTTGGCAAGCTAATAAGTATCTAATTATTATCCTGAGTAATAGGAACATGTTGCAGCAATAAAAAATCTAAAGAGATATCCTGTTGTGTAAACTGATGATGATAAAAGTGAATTGCTTTTTCAGCTAGTTCATCTTCCCCTTCAATCCAACTTCCATCTCACTTTTTCATCCTTTTGACCTGCAATCTCTCCCTCTTATTACCATGTTATGGAAAAACCTTGTATTCCTATCCCCCTCAGATAAACAAATAAAAGGAGATTTCTATCTCCAGAATTCCTCCTAATAATGCATATACTTCTTCAATTCTGCTTGTGCTAGTTGGAGTACCATCCTATTCGCAGGAGATGGATCCTCTCCAAAAGGTTGTTCTTTAACTCTCACAATATCTTCCCTTACTACCAGCTGCTTGAAAATATCCCCAAAAGTAGCTTTACTCTGTTCAGATAGAACATATTTAACCTTTTTAAGCTTCAGTTTAAAAGTAATAAGCTCATCTGCTTCAAAATCTGCGGTCCCCCCATTGATTCACCACCTCTAAAAAGGACTCATGTTCTATCCAAAACATCAGAAATTTGAAAGGTTTCCTTACCTGTTGAGATGAATCTCCACAAGTAAGTAGAAGAGAGTATGATCAAAACCAGTTCTAGACAAGTGTTCAACTTCCATATGACCAAACCAATCCTGTAGCTTTGAATTACTGAGCATTCTGTCCAACCTTTTAAAAATACAATCCCTACCAGCTCTACCATTCTACCATGTGAATAAACTACCTTTAAAGCAACTTCAACAGTTCACATGAATTCACACAGAATGCAAAATCTGCATACTCAGTAGGATAAACTGGCAGACCCCCTATCTTTTCATCTTCATTCATAATAACATTGAAATCCCCTCCCACAAGCTAGGGCAATTCCATTTGATTAGCCAGGTTATACAAGCTATCCCATAGATTAATTCTTTCCAAGGCTTCACACTTTGCATAGATCATTGTAGTCATAAGAACCTTATTAATCTCCTGAAACATTAACTTAACTGTGATCTATTGTTCTGTATCCTGAATCACCTTTACATCTATTATCATTTATAAATAACCAAATTTTACCATTGCAGTTGTGATATGCACATCTCATGCCCAGTCTCCTTCTAAATCTTTGAATGTGTCAAAAATGTTGAAATGGTTCCATCAATGCAATGATGGAGAATTTATGATGCCAATGTAACATTTGCACTCTATGAAATGCATGCTGTGAATTCACAGACCTGATATTCCAAAAGAGAGTCTTCATAATGATTTATTCACATTCTTCATAGCTCTATTTGGTAATATTCTTATAGGCTGAATATCCACTACACTTTGTTGTTTGAATTTCTTACTCCCTTCAGCATGGACTTTGGAGAAATATCATCTTCCTTAGCTACATGATTAAACACCTGCTCTATTGATTCCTCCTCTGCCACATCTTTAGCACTGCTATCTACTTCAATTTTCTTAGGTAATGACATATTTGATATATCATGGGACACTACATCATGCAGTTCCTTCAAAGGAGAAGGTTTTTTCAAAGAAAGTATTTGCTGATCTTGACCTTTTTCCACCAGAGCCACAAGAAAATCACCAGATTCCTTCTTTTCAGGTGGAAAGGATCACACTCCATCATGATTTATAGAAATAGTCAACTGGTCCTCCTGCCTAATTACAATTGGAAAAGGAAATTCCTTCTGAATATGCTCCTGATTTACTGGAGAATTTGTGATACTTTGCTCATTATCCTAAACATCCTGAGCTAAATTATCAATACTCTCATTTAATTGCTGCTTCTCTCCATCTTCTACATGTTCTTGAATATTTGCTACATTGTCTCCTTCATCACTAGCATGTGCAACTTTCTCTTGAGGAACCTCTACATTATCAATCTTTTCTTCAAAACCCTCCATGTTGGTATAAATAACCATCTCAGTGCTTGCACTTTCATTTTCCTTCACATTCTCATCATGTATAATAGCTTGACCTTCTTCAGATGCTCTAGTCACATTCAAACTTTCATCAATAAGTACCACAAGTTTAGAGTTGTCAGCATCATCTTCCTTCTTGGTTAAACTATGTGATTCTTTGGATACCCCTACTGATGCAGTGGGTACCATATCTATTGTGTTGTCATTATCCACCCCTTCTTCTACATTGTCCTTTAATACTTCAAAGTTATTTTGAAGTGTAACTCCTTCTGGTTGCTTGTCTTTCTCTAAATGACCATCCTCCTTCCTCTTCTTTCTCATGTTAGTAGCATTTGGATAGGTAACAACTTTCCCACTAAACAACACCTTTGGCACATATTTTTGCACTGGGTATCTCCATCTATTATACCTTTTATGCCTTCCTAGATATTGAAATCGATTAGATGTTGTTGCTACTGCTTGTTTATCAGTTTTCACTTTTCATTCCTCACTCTTCTTCACTTCTGCCTCTCCTTCATTGACATCCTCCTTCTTATCTGCCTTCAACTCAGGATGTAACACTCTACACTCTTCCTTTGCATGGCCTTGTAACTTACATTCAGTACAACACTTAGGCAAATGGTCATACTAAATCTTCATTTTCATAATATTCACTTCCTTGGTTTGATCATCTTCAATCTCCATAATAAAAACTTAGGAAGATCTGATAATAAATCTGGTTGTACCTTAACTCTATCACAATTAGGTCTAGTTTTATTAGTAGTAGCCATGTCTAATAACAAAGATTTCCCAACTGCCGATGCTAGGGTAAACAAAGATTCCTTAACAAAGTAAGTAGGCAGTAAATAAGGAAAAGATATCCATGCCATTGCAATTGAAGTCTCTTCTTCAACCCTAAAATGGGAATCATATATGAGAGGTCTCATCTGATAAGAATTACCATCTTTAGACTTCAACAAAAAGGCACTCTTTGAAGATATGTTTATGAAATCTTCCATTAAAGAACATCTAATCAAAACATGTTGATATCTTAGGAATCCAACTTCACTTTCCCTTAGCACCACACTGAATAGGAATAATATCTCTCAACTAATCCAGTTCTGGCCAGCCATATGAGACCTTACCTATAATAGCATGCTTTAAATGCTCTATTTGCTCCATTCTTGAGTCTCCTGATGTAGTCCAACACAGCACTGGAATACCATCAAAATATTGAACCTCCTTAATAGGTATAGGATCAACAATAGGGTCAGAAGTAGGGGTACAATCATGCATAAGAGTCTACATGTAGATTGGAAGGTTTGTCTTAATGACTGAACTAGGCGGCGGGACAATTGGTTTAGAAACGTGTAGTTACATGTTGGTAAGGGGATGGTACTGATATAGGTTGAAAGTTGATAGAGGCTGGACAGCTGCTGTTGATGGCTGACCAGCGGCCGACATGGCCATAGTTTGAATGTAGGTTTAGTTTAAGGTTTGCATGGGAATAGGAGGAGAGCGAAGAGAGCTTTTTTAGAGGGCATCTTACCGACCCTACGCGATGACCCACGGGGTCAATTATGTGTCATACCAATTTCGAGGAAACACAAAGTCCGGGTGGAGGTACCTCGGGGAGGAATTTAAGGTGCCTAAAAGAAGAAGAAGAAGAAGAAGAAGAAGAATGAGGCACCAAAATACAATCCAAGAATGGCAGGAAAGAACTGAGGTGGAAATGCAGCACCCGTAGAAACCAGGTGAATGACACTGCAAATGGACTTGATATTGCCCCTATTCATACTACTCCAACATTGCATACTGCCACGTGTAACACTCCGCAAATTTGGGTTAGGTGTGAATGTGTAAAACTAGTATCAAAATGATATTTTAGCTGCATGAATCCCTTCAGAATGAACTCGAGTGATCAATAGTCGTTTTGAAGTCAAACCAGATAGTGATGTTCGTAAGAGTTCTCAAACTCATCTAAATTTCAGTAGGTCTGACTTCTAGGCCAGTTTAGTGAAAGTAACTTTAGAATTTTGGGAACACATCCTTAATAAAAGTTATATATCTTTGGAATAAGTTTCCAACGATATATTGTGGAGCTCAAACAAAGATTTGTGCTGGAAGTTATGCCTATTTTACTGAACATCATCGGTGTAGTATAAAAATTAGGCATGCGCGTTGCCCTGGGTGTTTCCTTGGGCAACGCCCCAGGTCAAATTTTCAGGAACTCAAAATTTTGACGCAGTCAAAATAGATATAATGTGTGCGTCGCCTGGGCGTCAGCCCATTTTATGCCTGAAGCAATTTTTTTCGAATTTTATAAAAGCCTAACTTCGTAAAAAAATATTCCACTTTGTTTTGGCCGATTTTTTGAGAGAAAACAATCCTAGGGTTTCCTTAAGACATATAAGGTAAGATCTCGATCAATTCCAACATTACTTCATCAATCTAATATCAAATTAACCTTAGTTCATCTCTCAAACCCTAGATTCTTGAAAACTCTAGGGAGGAGAAGAAGGGGCGTGTAGAACTTCATCTAAAAGGTATGAATTTCGGTTTCCCTGATTTAATTAATGAATTTTAGGCTAGTATAGATTAAACTACGTGATTGGAATCCACTAATGATTCACATAAGGTTCAAGAACACGTTTGTAGGCTTAGAAAAGCCCTGGTTTTCGAAACGTAAAGAAAGTTCGTTGAAACGAATAAAGCTTAAATATTTCTCATCTAAATCCATTGTAGATTGATTGTTGGACCTTGGGAATTCCGTTTTGCTAGATTTTAGAGGGATTTAAGGTATGTCTTTTTTGAAAACCTTCTTGTGATGTATGTCTCTTTTTAAAACTCCTTTTTGACTATAAAGGTGATTTATATTCTCTTTTTGAACATACTCTTTGAAACGATTGTGTGACTTTGGTTGTGGTTTTTGTGTGTGAGGGAAAAGCCCATAATAAACCTTGTTTGTACTATATTATATATACATATTCATAATTGTTTTCCTCTCTAAGGGATAATTAAAGATTGAGATATAAAGCTTTGGGATTTGAACTGGAACTACCCTAAAGGAATGTTTAAACTTGATATTTGAAAAGCTTGATTATCTCATGTGAATGGTCTATAAATGGATTGTGTTGAACGTGAAACTTGCTTAAAGAAGTGAGTTAACTGAAATTGTTACACCTCGCACTTTCAGAGCATGACCAGGCCACTTATTTCACCTTATTAATGGAGTATTAGAGACGTCTGATGAAGTTTTGGAAGGTACAAGCCATGAAAAGTACGTAACAATGAAGTAGAGGAGGAATTACGATCTGGTAAGTCGTAACCGGGAAGGACAACTTTGGAACCAAAGGACATGACCCTTATCAAGTATAATTAATTCTAAATATCATGTATGGAGAGTTTCGGAAGATTCTGGGATCAAGCAAATCGAAGAAAATAAGTTTATCGAAAATTTGAAAAAAGTTGGCAGAATTTTGGATAGAAATTTTGGGTCAACTTTAGAGGGTTATATCTCCTAGTATATCAGGAGTTTTGAAGTGAAACAAAAGCCTAAATTGAGTTTTAGGAAGTCTAGTTTCCAACGCACCAAATCGTTTTTCAAAATGACATCGGAGTAGGGAGTTATGGGCATTTCAAAACAAGCCTCCAAGCTGCGAAATGGCTCCCCGCGGGCCCCACTTGGGAAGTCGGTGGAACCGACTCTCAAGGGGTATAAATACCCTATGATTCCACTTTTTTCATCATTTACACTTCTTGGGAGTTCTAGCCACATCCATATACTTCTCTTAAACACTTATAACCCCTTAAATCAAGAATTCAACAAGATTACACCAAACTAGTTCATGAAAAGTGATTGTTCTTATTTTTACTTGATGTTGTGGTGAGTTTGGTCTTGAAGAAAGTTGGTGTGGCTAAATTTCTTCAATTATAAGGTATGTTCTTCATCCTATCTCTTATGTTGAGTTGATTTGAAGGTTTAGCAACTCTTAAAAGTGAAAATAGTTATGAAGGATAGGTCATAAAGTATTGTGTTCTAGTTGTTGAGTTTATGGACTGGTTTGAACATGTTGTAGCCATGTTGTTGGGCTAATTTCCATGTATATGGATGGTATGTAATGTTGTTGGTGTGTTGATGAGATTATGCTCCTTGATTGGGAAAAAAGGAAGTGTATATATTTATTGTATGTTGATAAACATCGTGTAGGATATTTTATGGAATTTTTTGGTATTGATGATGTTGTTGTTGTATCGGTTGTTAGTATTGTGATTTCGGGCTAGAGATATAAACAGGGGAGATGCTGCCCGAATTTCGGCATATTCTAAAGGTGTTTAATTTGAAGGCTTAAGATAAGCATATGACGATAAGCCAAACAATAATATGAATTCTCTTGAATGTAGATTTATGAGATTGGGAAGATAGCGTTAAGTAGTTAAGGAGACCAAAAAGGTATGTTAAGGCTAGTCCTTTTCTTTCTTAAGGCATGATTCCTTTCTTATGAACATATGTATGCTTTCCATAACATTCTTATTTCCAAAAGTTAAAAGTTCATGATTCTTAGAGTTTCTTATGATGCTAAATATAAGTATGTTCCATGATGATAATGATGATGAATCCATTTTTGGAGATTTCAAAACTTATGGATTTGATGCTATTATGAGATTATTGAGCTTATTTCATGATTTCCTTGATTTAATCCATTGTTGTTGATCTCACCTCATAATACTTGTTCCTTCGAGGTGATAAATAGCGATGATGATAATTTCATTTCCAATGCCATCCAAGTTCGTCGTTCTTGATACTCGCATGACATTATTGATCTCATCTTACAATAGTTGATCCTTTAAGAAAGGATATGGTGAAAATGATAATGATGATTATGATGTGCTTTTATTTATGTACTCTTATATATGTATATATATAGTCATGTGTGACACCGAGTCCCGAAAAGGCCGGGTACAGATATGACCAAGTCCCGAAAGGGCCGGGTACAGATATGACCGAATCCCAAAAGGGTCGGGTACAGATATTACCGAGTCCTACTATGGCCGGGTACCGATATTGTATAGGTATGTATGTGGATATATGAAATGTTCCATCTAGAAAAAGGCTAAGTAAGCATGATGAATGTCTTAAAAGGTATCATGAGGTATAAACGGTTCCTTTACCTTACGTTATTCTTCGTGCTTTTATCATGTTACTATTCATGCCTTACATACTCAGTACATTATTCGTATTGATGTCCTTATTGTGGATGTTGCGTTCATGCCCACAGGTAGACGGATCTTACCCGTAGGAGCTTTATCAACGGAATCTCAGGACCCTCCATTTGCTTCGGAGCTGTAGTCTATTGGTATTACTCTTTTATGTATATACTTGGACATGGCGGAGTCCTGTCCCATCCTTATGAATTCCTGTATTCCATATAGAGGCTCGTAGACAGATGTACACAGCTATATGTCCCATATTGTTATATAACATTTTAGTAGCCTTGTCGGCTGGTGACGATGGGCATAATAGTTGAAGATTATATAGAGATGTGTCGTTATGTTGTGATATATGTTCTTACAGATTATGATATCCATTAGCTATCTTTATGGTCCACCAGAAATAATTATGAGATGTATGTTTAGAGATGCCCGGTATGTTAGCTCCTGGTGCCCGTCATGGCCCTCCGATTGGGTCGTGACAAAAGTGGTATCAGAGCAGTTCGTCCTAGGGTATGTCTACGAGTCATGTCCAGTAAAGTCTTATTTATGGGTGTGAAGCATGCCACACTTAAACAAGAGGTTGCATGGCATTTAGGAACCATTGACCCTTCCTTCTCATCTTAGATCGTGTCGTAGAGCTAAATTATAGGATGTGATGTCCCTGATTTTAATTCCAAATGTTTTGATTGTGGATAAGCAGTTGGTTATGCCGCTATGAAGCAGTTGATGAGAATTGAAGTTGTTACTCCGAAAGGTTTGTTTCCTGCCTTATTGATATTGATAGACTTTGATATAAGAAGTTGAGCTAGATGTTATGGGTAATTGTGATCGCCCTGTGAGGCATTGGATGTGTTTTCTGGGCTGTGTGTAGGAATGATGCAGTGAGAAGTATAGAAGAAACTCTGCCGAAATTTTTACAAACCGAATTGTTTGAATGTCTATGATATAGAGAAAGAATGAAGGGAAAATGTGACCATCGGACAGTTGGTAAGTTATGATTGAATGAACAATTATGAGACGCTTTCAAACAGAAGTTTTAGAATAATTTTAATTTAATTTAAGGGAAGAACCCGGGAGGGGGGAAATGATTAGTAATTAAAGGAGTTGGAATGAGTGCATTCGAGATTTCGGAGAATTGAATTTATTGAAGATATAGGGAAAGTTGACACTAAGAATTTAAATGCACTATTATTATTTATAGATTGGTGAGTAAGAGATAACAAAAAGATATTGATATGGGAAAGGAAGTTAACGAGTAGGGGAAAGTTTTGCTCTAGAAGTTTATACATATACATAAGATCAGGACGGGTTGATGACAGGCACACAGACTCATTTTATCAGACTTTCCTATATGATGTTGGTTTACATTGGGATTTAAAAGTCACCAGTCACTCGACTTCAAGGGGATTCTGAGTATTTGATAGTTGGTACTATTCTGAGAATCATTATGGCCAAGTTACTTTGGGTATTAATGACGACCTTGAACTGAAGAATGAGAAATGGTTAGGTAAGTTGGATTCTAATTATGATTGTCTTCTAGATTGCTTATATAACTTCTAAGTGTGATATTGCTTGGCCGATGAAGGAAGTAGAGATTGCTTCAACCTTAGGAATATGTGGTGTATTTCTAGTTAATCCTTATAAGATGGATTCACCTCAATTTTTTTCCAGATGGGTGTTGTGAAGGTTATTTGACGATACAGAAATTAGGTGCGATGTCGGTTTATGTATAAGGAGAGAAGAGAGTAGGTGTACAAGTGAAGATAAAATATCGCAAGGATCAATTCGGTTGCTACAGGAAAGTAAAGGATGCGAGGTTGATTATTTTAGACAAGAGACAGGGTACAAGTATGAGTAAAGATTATAAGTAAAGTTATATCATAGGGATTCACAGTTAGGACATAAAAGGATATGCTAGGAAGACCTACAGATTTAGACATAACGAAAATGAATATGACAAACCAGAATAGTCGAGGGAAATTAGGAGCATATGAGCTTTACAATTAGAATTTTGAAATGATCGTGAGGTATAGGTTTGACTAGTTGGTCATGAGAGGGGAGATGTATTAAAGCCATAGATTCAGGATAAAAACAAATGACAATGGGATATCTCGCAAGAAAAAAGGGTTGAAAAGCGATAAAAAGCTAAGTCACAAGTTCCTACATCGAGTATTATGTATACCCTTATGATTGATGTTACGAAATGTTAAAAGTATTGATTGTGTTGTATGTTAAAATTGAGGTAGTAAGCACTACAGAGAGAATCAGGATTGAGTTTTCTCGGGAATTTGATCAAATATGTAAGCATGAGCATTAGGAAAAAGAAGGTTATGATATCATGAAGAGGAGAGAAACTTGGATAAGGAAAACGTATACCCATTGAGGGCCAGATAATATATATTTAAGGAAAAGGTTAGGATGAAAGCAGGAAAGCAGACAATAGGATCAAATTTAAATAAATCAACGGGAGATAGAGTAATGTTGTACGTGACTAAGGATGAACGTGAGGACCCCGAAACCAACCTATACATTTTTATAACTAGAACCAAGAAGGTTGTAAATAATGAACAAAGGTGCATCTTTGAGAAGAAATAAATAGATCTTATGAGAGCGATGAGGAAATTTTAAACTCCTGAGATTTAACCAGTAGGATGGATGTAAACCCATGATTGGTACGCCTATATAAGGGGAGAAAGTACCACAAGAAGAGATTTTTAGCCTCAAAAGGGATTCGCACACGTAACGAAACACTCCAAAGTCTCCTAAGCTATGAGTAAAGAATGACTAATGGAAACAGGCGTTTTACAAGTAAAAAAAAAAAGCAAAAGAAACTATGAGGACTAAAGGAAGGAGGAAGTGTTAACGGAATGGTTAAAGGGAATTATGTGGCCGCCGACAACAAGGAGAAGGTTAATGAGTCAGTAGGCTTGCCCAAAGGAAAACAAATTGAAATTATAAGACAATGGTTGTGTGAAAGATAAAAAGATGCGATCAAGAAGAAAATCGAGAAAGTTTGAGATATATATATATATATATATATATATATATCTGTGTGTGTGTGTGTGTGTGTGTGTGTGTGTATGTGTGTGTACAAGTTGCAGTATCATAAAGGAAAATGAAGACTCGACAAAAGAAAAAAGGAAAGGGTGTAATTTGTGAGGATTTCGTGATAAGAATAAGAACTGACAGAACACTAGTAGGACTATGATGCATGGCTGTGATGCAAACAAGTAGTTAAGAAGAATTACGGGACAAAATGAGCTAAGCTAATGAAAGGACGAGTCATGGGAATGGATTATGCGGAGTATCAACTTTTAATGGTATAGTATAGACATAAAACGGAATTAGGAACCTAGAGTAAGGAGAATTTCAAGGATATTAAGAAGATAGTCATGGAGAAAGACTAAGGCTAAAGGAGCGTGGTATAGTCGGACACTCCATAAGGGGCCTAATGAATTTTGGTGTCCCCATTAATTCATTAGCCTAGGGGACTACTAGTCATGAAAGGTAGAAGTGAAAAGACAATAAAGAAGGCATCAAAATTGCATCTGATATGTGTAAGCATTTTGATTTGATACAAGAACTCAACTAGAAAAAGGAAATAAATTAAGCCATGCGATGAAAAGAACTCCAGCATTATATAAAATAGAGGAGTTGAAGGATCGCTAAGGTCGGCCAGATGACTATCAAAGACGGTTATGACTCGAAGGTTACTGGTATATGAGAACATCCTTTAAAAGGGGGGAAGAACAAATTCAGTTCTAAGATGAACTACAATATTCCCAAGTTCAGAAGAGGGAAATATACTGGCTTGAAGGAGCCAAAAAAAAAAATCAAGATGAACCGGTGTACCAAGAAAAAAAATAATAATGCGCTAAAGAAAAGTGAGAATGGACTAAATGCAAGTATATTATGAGACAAATGTGAAAAAAGGAGGACAAGCATTTCAAGAAATTAATGATAGCATCGTAAGCTCGCAAGCTACAACATTCGAGGACGAATGTTTCTAAGGGGGAAATGATGTTACACCTCGCACTTTCAGAGCACGAGCATGCCACGTATTTCACCGTATTAATGGATTAATAGATACACTCGATGAAGTTTTGGAACGTACAAGCCATGGGAAGTATGTAACAATGAATTAGAGGATGAATTACGATCTCGTAAGTCGTAACCGGGAAGGACAACTTTGAAACCAAAGGACATGACCCTTATCAAGTATAATTAATGATAAATATCATGTATGGAGAGTTTCAGAAGATTCCGGGATCAAGCAAAGCAAAGAAAATAAGTTTGTCGAAAATTTGGAAAAAGTTGGCAGAATTTTGGACAGAAATTTTGGGTCAACTTTAGAGGGGTATATCTCCGAGTATATCAGGAGTTTTGAAACAAAACAAAAGCCTAAATTGAAGTTCAGGAAGTCTAGTTTCCAACGTAACAAACCGTTTGTCAAACCAACATCGGAGTAGGGAGTTATGGGCATTTCAAGATAAGCCTCTAAGCTGCCAAATGGCTCCCCGCAGGCACCACTTGGCAAGTCGATGGAACTGACTCTCAAGGGGTATAAATACCCTATTATTCCACTTTTTTCATCATTTACACTTCTTGGTAGTTCTAGACACATCAATACACTTCTCTTAATGTCACGACCCTAATTACCGATCGTGCGGGCACATACCATATTATCACTAGTAGGCGAACCCTTACCCGTTAACCCACTAATCATTAGCCTATTTTAACTTCTTTAATCATTTATACTTAAACAATCAATGATCACGTGACTGAATAAATAGCTAAACAATTCATAATTAATAGATAATATAAGTGCATAAGTCTAACTATTACACCCCCAAGATCTGAAAGTCATCATACAAGGACTTTAACTAACAACGTCTAAATAATGAAGTATATCTAAATTATAATAACAATTAGTGTCTAGAATGAAGGTAGACATCTGGAAAGAGATATCTTCATGTGGCATGGCATGAGTAGAAACTCACCCTCGGATCTGACCGCGCAAACTAGCTTGAAGCAAGAGATGTAGTCTGGATGAAATCCCTAGAACACAATCTGCACTCAAAAGGGTGCAACAAGGTAGTATCAGTACAAACACTATGTAGTGATAAGCATCATAGACGGACTAAGATAGTTCACGCATATAAGTATAAAATCAACAAGATAAACATATAGGCACTTAATACTTAAATCCAAGTCACAGAATATCCCATAACGAAGTCACAGCCTAAGATGAAGCTTCTAAACCACAAGTCTGTCAAGTTTCAATAACCTCACCTGATAATGACAAGTCCAAGTTCCTTCCCTAGGTAGAGTCACTAATCACACAATTTAACTCAATCAATGATCATCATTATATCACAATACATTTAACATCCATACCAAAATCAGAAACAAACGAGCATATAATAATGCAGAATAAAATGTGATGATGTGCAATGCAAAATATGATGATGTGCAATGCAATGCACTGGCCAAATACACACTGTACACACATGCTACTGATGTCATAGCTCAGTAGTCATGACCTGCAGGGGACCCATGGTGTCCATGTACCACTCATTCCGGAACACTGCTCAGACCCGAGTCACTTACTGCCCTCCACTCGAAATTTACCTCGAACTCGAGCTGATACACGCTCTGTTTCGAAAAGAGCCTAGGACCCGGAGCCACTCGATTCTACAAGAAACACTATTACTTCCCTCTTAATGAGCAATTATCAAGTTGTATATTATTTTCATCGAGAAGATCATATTGGCTTCTCACCACAATTGTCATCAATTTGTATCACAAGTTCATCAAGAAGATTATATTAACTTCTATACAATTTCATATCACAATGTACGTTCCAATGTAATTCAGTTCATTAGTATGCATGGGCTATGAACAATCAGCAATATCAATGTCAAACACAAGGCATCATGCCACAAGTCTTCCGAACCATTTCCATCATGCATGAGTGTATGAATGCATAAATGAGTGTAAACGTGGTAAATCAATACAGGCCAATAAAGCAACAGTGAAGGTGCACGTCACAAAGCCACAAGTCATATCAAGACTTGGATCAACTCAGCCATGAAATGAATCATACAATCATCTCCACCAACATAATAGTCTATGTCCCTCTTTAATTCCGCTTGTAGAAAGTACGCCTCACAACTAAGTCTTGTATCACCAATAAGCTCCACTTTTCTATATATTATCATCAACAACAATCATACATCATGTTTTCGTCTACGTATTGTCATAAATTTATATCACAATTCAAGCCTAAACTCATTATCCTTCCTTTCTCTGATAATATATGTCACAATAAGAGAGAATTGGGTACAACATGACAATTTAGGCAATACGTCTAATAACAATAATAGGGCAACAAGCCACTATCAACAACAATCAACTGAATAGAAATCCATCCTGAATCACCACAATATTAATACAACTATACCTCATGTATCAGTATATAAAGTAACGGCGACGAGCCCACAAAATTAGAAGTCAGACCAACCTAGCTAATATCCGACCAAAACACCATGTCCGAAGACCTAATCATGCTTTCTCCCATCAATTCTATACAATACATAGGTTTCGCTAATCAAAGTCTAACACAAGTAAGCCATAACCAACATGGAATGCAGAACAGGAGCCACGAACTACTCCACACGAGTCTTTTATTTTCGAAGCGCCTCATAATGCTCAAAGTCTAACAATATGATGCTAAGTAAGCAAAAATCCGTGTATTCAAACAAAAACGACAATTTGGGGAAGAAGACCCACTTACTTCTACCCTCTCCAATTGATGAAACCATCCTTTAATGGTGAATTTGTCATAACTTTTATCTCTACAATCATTAACCTTCAATTCAAGGGTTTCTTATCAATTTTACCCTTTCCAACAGATTTTAGAACAAAGATTCCATTTTTATTAGAAGCCTAAGTCTCAACATGAAATTTCAATCATAAGAAATCAAATTCCTTTCCTAGAAAGCGATAATATATACTCCTAGATGATTTAATCAACAACAAAATCAACAACCCACCAATTATTTAAGGGTTTACTAATTCTAGTATTTTCACCCACCAATTATGGGCCTCTTCAAATAATCATGGAACTTGAAGAAGAAGGAAAAAGGAACAATAAAGATGGCAACTTACCCTCCAAGATGTTTCCACCAAAGAATGGGATGAATTTTGCCTCTTTCTCTCTTGAAAACTGACTTTGGGGTCTTGGGAATAAGCATTTGAAGTTGGGATATTAAAATAAGAGGTTTTGGCCCCATTGGCCACTGTGGCGGTCTCCAGACCGCTGCAGCGGTCCCGCTATAGCGGCCTCTTGGTCGCTATAGCGGCCCTGCTGGACAGGTCCGCACTAAAATGGTCATAACTCCCTCATCCGGAGGCCAAATGCATCGATTCTTTTCCCTATAGCTTCGTAATTTCGATATGGATCTAATGATTCAGACTTCACTCAAAAAAAAGGTCAGATACTCACTCTGGAGCCATTTCTATCCACAAACCTCCGGCGAAAACATAAAATACGAGCGCGACAAAATCCAAACCCATCCGAAACTCTTCGAAACCTCACCAAAACTTGTGGATAAGTTCAAAATCATCATAATAACATGTTGGAACTTCCAAATCATTGACACGGGGTCATCCTAACCCGGCGTTGACCGTGGTCAACTCTAACTCGTCAACTTAACTAGCTTCTCCATGAATGACTCGATTTACACTCAAACCTTGTGGAAACCAACTCAATGACTTCATTAAGCCATAGATCATACTAACGGGACTCAGGGAAAGGGTCATTGGGTCAAAACACTATAATGACCAAACGGGTCGTTCCATTAGATACCAATTTACCCATCGTTCATCCTCGAACGAAGAAGGGGAGTACGAAGGTTGACGATAACCCAAGGACATGCATTATAACCACACGGAAAACTCAACGGCACGAAGTACGCCCTAACCATTATCCATTCATCTTATCAGTCAAAGCTTATTTCTAGCTTTAGCTCAAAGACTCAATTTCCATATTTATGGACTCGAACCTACCACAGGAATTCCTAGAACACATGCATCGTCTAATATATCAAAGTTTGGTCACACTAATACCGAATTATACCTTTAATGATTTCAACTTCTCTAGACCTTTATGATCACCAACGTAAACAACAAATCTTTCTTATATCAGTAAACTAAGCATTCATATCTCAACACGCTTTGTTTAATGCTAACTATGTCAACATTATATAATCCTATCAATAGGCATTCTCAAGCCAATATATATATATATATATACATACGTATATATATATATATATATATATATATATATCAAGACGACACACTACTACCCAAACCTCTCATCGTTTCTATCACTTATACTTAATACTACAAAAACATATAGGACCATGTGAAACCCAACAACCTTATCTATTCTACCAACTCCTTATGACGGGGCCTTTATATACATATATCCTCGAGACTAATTCATTAGGACACCAAATCGAGTTCATAACATCTCGTATGTCCTATAAAGCGCGACACATTAAGAAACATCATAAGCGAGTAGAGATTCCGTATGATAACATCCTTATATAAAATCATGCATGTCTATGAAATATATCATATGAAAATATTATACTATTTCGATCAAGAAGTCACAACAATATATATATATACCGTAGACAAAGGCCGCGGTCTCCACTACCATCAATTTATTAATTATTCCTCATATAAATATCTTAACAAAGACCAGCTCGACTCATACACCTACTCAATACGGGAACTACTAAGTTATGGTCATTAGCTTAACCGGGAATAGAAACTTTCATGTATCATTTAGAAATCACCAATTTTTTAAGAATTCTAAGATCTCCACTACTTTAATACGACATAAAGAAAGAAGGGATAGGCTTTACATACCTTTACCTCGCAGATCTCAAAATAAAGACGTACTACTTAGCAAGATGTCGTACAACTCCTTCCTAGATAATTAGAACACAAACCAATGAACAAACATATATTCAAGCTCAATAAACTATTCATATAGGTATATACAAAATATAGTACAACGATGAACAATAATCATCTCTTTTCATCCAAATTCATGAACTAAGTTAACACAATAACCTAATACCATATTAACTTCTACAACAGCCCAAACAATTACAACTCCAAAGTCTTGAACCATTAAATACCTTTATTCTCATCATCCAAACAACGTCCCCCATAATACAAGTAAAATTTACCATCATTTCTATACATAACTGACATACTAGAACTTCACCATATCTACACATACAACCTCAACATAATACATGTAAGAGAAGATTATTAGCTCACTTGACTTCTCAACTTGACTTTCAAACTTTGAATTAATACTTGTCTCCCACGTTTTATACACCTTAATCAAGAAAATTATTTTTGATCAACTTAAGGACTCAAGCTCGGCCAGCCATGGCCGGAGAGATTCAAGTTTGAAGATGAAGAAGGACTTTACATTAATTTGATACTCCTATATTGGACACATATCCTTGAGCCAATCAATCTTAAGTCTAATTAAAATGAAGTAATTAAACAATATTAATTAAAGCCTAATCTTCATTAATAATTCCATACCAAATAAAATTTATAAACAACTTGTGCTTAAAACAAAATCGGGAGAAATTCATCTTCTCCAAATAGTCCTTTAACTTGTCGCGATACATTCCAATGATGTACAAAAATACGGGATATAACAATTTAATACTACTATGCCAACCTTTTACCTATCAAAGCCTATTATATCTCTAATCACTTACTTAATACTACAAAAGGACCAGTGAAACTTCATCACTTTTACCAAGAAGAAAAATAACATCTTATCCTATCGAAATTGTTTAGCATCCCTATATTTCTCACATTATGACAAATTTACTATTTATCGAGAAGTCACAGCGATTTATCAACTCTTAGACAAATCTCAACTACTATCAATTTATTAATTGTCCCTCATATTTATCTCAACAAACTAGGACTCATACACCTGTTTCACTAAGTTCATGCTTAACACTTTTCTGACTTAGACAACTAATTTAACTAAGATCACCGCTACTTTAATACGACGGAATTTAACTCAGAGATCTCGAAATTAAGCCTTACCTTAGCAAGATGTCGTACGGCGGGAACACCAACCAACAAATATATATTCAAGCTCGATAACCACAAAATTATAAAAATATAGTACAATAAATAAGACCATCTCTCAAGAAGTAACACAATAACCACTAGAGTCTCCGTTTACGGTATCCAACCAATGTCCCCTATTGCCTATGACATACTAGAACTTTAACGGTATACATAACCCTCGAGTCGACTTCACTCCCTCAACATAACTCTCAAATTATTAGCTCTTGTTTCGGATCCCCTTTTTATCCTTATGTTAAGATTAGAGATTCACGCTTATGATTTACTACTTCATGAAATCCCATCTTACTATTGGCAAGACTCACCAATTAAAATAATAATTAAAGCCTATTATTCAATTCTCAACTAAGATTTCATTTTTTCCACCCATACATTTGCACCATTAATTCAAGCCTAAGATGTGATAATCATAAGATAAGGCAAGGGAACTCACACAAATTAAAAACACGGCGAAAACCACATTGCCGGCGAAGCATGCATATTATAATGGTAAAAACACCTCACCGCTATAACGGTCAATACCCCGCTATAGCCTTATAGCGGGGCCACAAGGAACGTGGTCGACCGCTCCACGAAGCCCACCGCGGCGGTAACGGTGAGCTTGACTTTTACCTAGTTTTTCACTCTATCACCCAACATTTCATCCGAGGCCTCACCTATGAAAACAAAACATGCACATTAATGCAAAAACACCATACGGACTCACCTGTGGCGTCGGAATCCCCAACGGAGGTCTAATTTCCTACGTCGCCCCCCAATGGACTCAATACAACAAAACAATAATCGTAAATCGCTCGTATAAGAGTTTAGGGGATGAGTTTCCACTATTCGTGGAAGAATAAGATAAGGAAGTGTAGATACCAATTAGAATCGTCTAGATACCAATTTGAATGAAGTCACACGAAAGAATGAAAGAAGTGGAAGTTTCATAAGTGTCCCATAGCCTCTCGCAGATAGATACGGAGCTCTTCGTACCGATCCGCAAGACTCTACTAGACACGTCCTTGTACAACGAGATTCACGAACCTAAAGCTCTTATACTAACTGTCACAACCCTAATTACCGATCTTGCGGGCACCTACCTTATTATCACTAGTAGGCGAACCTTTACCCGTTAACCTATTAATCATTAGCCAGTTTTAACTTCTTTAATCATTTATACTTCAACAATAAATTATCACGTGAATAAAGAAATAATTAAACAATTCATAATTAATAGATAATATAAGTGCGGAAGTCTAACTATTATACCCGTAAGATCTGAAAGTCATCGTACAAGGACTCTAACCAACAACGTCTAAAGAATGAAGTATATCTAAATTATAATAACAATTAATGTCTAGAATGAAGGTAGACATCTGGAAAGAGAGATCTTCAGGTGGCATGGCATGAGTAGAAGCTCACCCTCGGATTTGATCGCGCAAACTAGCTTCAAGCTAGAGATGTAGTCTGGATGAAATCCCTAGAACACAATCTACACTCAAAAGGGTGCAACAAAGTAGGATCAGTACAAACACTATGTACTGGTAAGCATCAGAGCACGTATATAAGTATAAAATCGACAAGATAAACAGATAGGCGCTTAATACTCAAATCCAAGCCACATAATATCCCATAACGAAGTCACAACCTAAGATGAAGCTTCTAAACCACAAGTCTATCAAGTTTCAATAACCTCACCTAATAATCACAGGTCCAAGTTCCTTCCCTTGGTAGAGTCACTAATCTACAATTTAACTCATTCAATGATCATCATTATATCACAATACATTTAACATCCATACCAAAATCGGTACAAACGAGCATATAATAACGCGAGAATAAAATGTAATGATGCAATGCAATATGATAATGCAATGCAATCGCCAAATACACAACTCTACACACATGCTAACTGATGTTATTGCTCAATAGTCACGACCGGCAGGGGACCCATGGTGTCCATGTACCACTCATTCCGGAATATTCCTCGGACCCGAGCCATAAATCCTCTGCACCGGAAAGAACCTTAGTCACGGATCAACATCATATATCACTCGTTCCGGAACACTCCTCGGATCCGAGTCACTTGTTTCCCTCCGCCCAAAATTTACATCGGACTCGAGCTTATACACCCTCCGTTCTCGAAAGAGCCTCAGACCCAGAGCCACTTGATTCTATAAGAAACACTGTTACATCCCTCTTAATGAGAAATTATCAAGTAGTATATTATTTTCATCAAGAAGATTATATAGGCTTCTCACCACAATTGTCATCAATTCGTATCATAAGTTCATCAAGAAGATTGTATTAACTTCTGCCCAATTTCACATCACAATGTATGGCTCAATGTAATTCAGTTCATTATATGTATGGACTATGAATAATCAGCAATATCAATGTCAAACACAAGGCATCATGCCACAAGTCTTCCAAACCATTTCAATCATGCATGAGTGTATAAATGCATAAATGAGTGTAAACTTGGTAAATCAATACAAGCCAATAAAACGACAGTGAAGGTGCACGTCATAAAGCCACAAGTCATATCAAGACTTGGATCAACTTAGCCATGAAATGAATCATACAATCATCTCCACCAACATAATGGTCTATGCCCCTCTTTACTTCCGCATGTAGCAAGTACGCCTTACAACTAAGTCTTGTATCACCAATAAGCTCAACTTTTCTATATATTATCATTAACATGAATTATACAACACGTTTTTGTCTACGTACTGTCATAAGTTTATATCTCAATTCAAGCCTAAACTCATTATCATTCCTTTCTTTGATAATATATGTCACAATAAGAGGGAACTGGGTATAACACGACAATTTAGGCAATAAGTCTAATCACAATAATAGGGCAACAAGCCACCATCAACAACAATCAACTGAATAGAAATCCATCCCGAATCGCCACAGTATGAATATACCTACACCTCATATTTCAGTACATAAAGTAACGGCGACGAGCTCACAAAATCCGAAGTCATACCAACCTAGCTAATATCCAACCAAAACAACATGTCCGAAGACCTAATTGTGCTTTCTCCCGCCAATTCTATACAATAAACACGTTTCGCTAATAAAAGTCTAACTAAAGTAAGCCATAGCCTACCTGGAATGCAGAACAGGAGCCACGAACTACTCCACACGAGTCTTTTATTTCTGAAGCGCCTCATAACGGTCAAAGTCTAACAATATGATGCTAAGTACGCAACAATCCATTATTTAAACAAAAATGACAATTTAGGGAAGAAGACCCCGCTTCCGCCTTACACCCTCTTGATGGATGAAACCATCCTTTAATGGTGAATTTATCATGACTTCTATCTCTACAATCATTAGCCTTCAATTCAAGGGTTTCTAATTAATTTTACCCTTTCCAACAGATTTTAAAACAAAGATTCCATTTTTATTAGAACCCTAAGTCTCAATATGCAATTTCAACCTTAAGAAATTAAATTCCTTTCCTAGAAAGTGATAAACTATGCTACTAGGTGATTACTCAACAATAAAATAAACAACCCACCAATTATTTAAGGGTTTACTAACTCTAGGATTTTCACCCACCTTTGATGGACCACTTAGAATAATCATGGAGCTTGAAGAAGAAGGAAAAAGGAACAATAAAGATGGGAACTGACCCTCCAAGATGTTTCCACCAAAGAATGGGATGAATTTTGCCTCTCTCTCTCTTGAAAACTAACTTTGGGGTATTGGGAATAAGGGTTCGAAATTGGGGAATTAAAATAGAGATTTCTGGCCTCGCTGGCTGTTGTGGCGGTCTCCGGACCCTGCCGACGGTCCGCCATAGCCGCCTCTGGTCGCTATAGGCGAAATCGGCGAGTCCCCACTAAAATGGTTATAACTCCCTCATCCGGAGGTCAAACGCGTCGATTATTTTTCCAATAACTTCGTAATTTTGATACGGATCTAATGGTTCAGACATCACTCAAAAAATGATCGCATGCTAAATCTGGAGCTATTTCTATCCACAAACCTCTGGCGAAAATATCGAATACGAGCGCAACAAAACCCAAACCCATCCGAATCTCTTCGGAACCTCACCAAAACTTGTGGACATGTTCAAAATCATCATAATAACATGTTGGAACTTCAAAAACATTGAAACAGGGTCATCCTAACCCGGCGTTGACCATGGTCAACTCTAACTCGTTAACATAACTAGTTTCTCCATCAATGACTCAATTACCCTCGAACCTTGCGGAATCCAACCCAATGAGTTTATTAAGTCATAGATCATACTAACGGTACTTGGGGAAAGGGTCACCAAGGTTAAATAGGTCAAAATACTATAACGACTAAACGGGTCGTTACACCGCTGCAACGGTCGACGTGAGGCAGAATGCTGGTTTTAAATGCCTTAGTTTATTTTCTCATTCATAACACCCCAACACACTTCCCAAAAAACACTTAGAGAGAAAATCCAAGCTAGGGCAACGCAATATTTTGTGGTAAGTTCCACTGCTTCCATTCAATCATTCCTTTCCCCTTCATGATTATAATCCTCCTCATGGGTCTTTAATGGTGAAATTGAATTAAAAACCCTAGAGTATTAATGGAACTTCTAAACTGGTTGGATCAGGATTATTATCGCTTGGTTATAATCTAAATGCTTGGGTTACTTGTTCTTGACCAAAAATTGAACATTTAGAGACATAAGATAAGTGATTGGAGACCTAGGGTTCTATAAATATGGTGTCTTGCCATGAAAAATTGCTTGTAATGAAAATATTGATGAATGTTGTTATAAAGTGATGATTAATGATTACTAGGAGTCTAAATAGGTTGTTTATCACCTAGAAAATCACCCAACCCTTGGAATGGGGTAAGGGAAGGGTATTTCTTGCGTTAGAACTTGTGATTGAGTATTATGACTCATTGAGCCCTATATTTCTAGACTTTGAGCAGTCTGAGGCTTTGAGGAATGGAAAGGCTATAGCAAAGTGACTCGCATTGTTCGAGCTCTGCTTTGAGGTAGGTTACGATTTACTTGAGTTAGACTTTGGTTAGTTGAATGTATGTTTGTGATTTCATTAGGAGAAAGCATGTCTAGTATTCATTACATAATATTGTGTGGTTAAGCTCCTATGTGTTTATGATTGAATGTTGTGTAGGCTTCATGCCCTTATTCCTGTGTGATTTAATCTACAATGGTTGTATTATGATGAGAAGTTAATATACTCTTCTCGAGAGTAGAGTGACATGAAAGATGAGGTAAATATGGATATTGAGATAGTATAACAAGGCACATATGTGGCCTAGAGTATGGGCTCGTGGTCCGAGGCTAGTTCCAAAAATGAGAGGTTTATTGTTATATCCCGCGTCCGAGATTCGTTTCGGAGCGGAGGTTGTGCTCGGGTCCGAGGAGTGTTCCGGAACGAGTGGTACATGGACACCATGGGTTCCCTGCAGGTCATGACTACTGAGCTATGACATCAGATAGCATGTGTGTACAGTGAGCGGGTCAATGGTGTACTTTTATCTCCGTGGTAGTTAACGTGTTTGTAATTCTTGGCAATCCAGTGATTTGTATTGTTTGTCTATGGTTGACTTGTTGGGATGCATTGATATTCATGTATGATTGACTGGCTTGTTCATTTTATTGATTTCATATGATATGCATGATACTAATCTTAGTTTGCCTATGATGCTTACCGGTACGTAGTGTTTGTACCGATACTTCTTTGCGTTCTTTGAGTGCGGATTTTGATATGTAGACCACTTTGCTCGTCCTCACATCTAGCGCAGGAGATTTCTTTGGCCGAATTTTGGGGTGAGCTTTTCTCGTGCAGGCCGCCGAGATCTTTTACTTATGATGTCTTTTTTTTTATCTCGGTCATTATGGATATTCATTAGTTAGATTTCAGTTCTTAGACGTGTTTTGGTTTAGAGTCTTGTACGATGCCTTTCGAATTTTGGGGAATTTTTAATAGTTAGACTTCAGCACTTGCTTTTGTATTTTATGGCATGACTTAACCAATTTATTTGATGCATGAATGAGTATAATCGTTTGACTTGTTTAATCCAAAATCAGACTTGAATGAATAGAGATCTTGTGTGTTAGTTCGCCAGTGGCCTTAGTTGTGTGCGCGGTCATGGCGGTTGGCCGTGATAAAGTTGAGATAGGCGCAGCGGTCGACGGGAGTTTTAATGCGGGTTTTAAATGCCACATTTTATTTTGTCATTCATAACACCCAACCATTTTTCAATGCAAACACTGAGAAATTCCAAGCTAGGACAAGACAATGCTGAGGTAAGTTCCATTGCTTCCATTCTATCATTCCTTTCCCCTTCATGATTATAATCATCCTCATGGGTCTTTAATGGTGAAATTGAATTAGAAACCCCAGAATATTAATGGAACTTCTAAACTGGCAGGGTTATGATTATTATCGCTTGGTTATAATCCAAATGCTTGGGTTAGTTGTTCTTGACCAAAACTCGAACATTTAGAGACATAAGCTAAGTGATTGGAGACCTAGGGTTCTATAAAAATGGTGTCTTGACATAAAAAACTGATTGTAATGGAAATATTGATGAATGTTGTTATAAAGTGATGATTAATGATTACTAAGAGTCTAAATAGGTTGTTTATCACCTAGAAAATCACCCAACCCTTGGAATGGGGTAAGGGAAGGGTATTTCTGCGTCAGAACTTGTGATTGAGTATTATGACTCATCGAACCCTCTATTTCTAGACTTTGAGCGTTACGAGGCTTTGAGGAAAGGAAAGGTCCCTTGTAGTGAGTGACTCGCATTGTTCACAGCTCTGCTTTGAGGTAGGTTACGGTTTACTTGCGTTAGACTTTGGTTAGTTGAATGTATGTTTGTGATTTCATTAGGAGAAAGCATGTCTAGTATTCATTACATGATATTGTGTGGGTAAGCTCCTATGAGTTTGTGATTGAATGTTGTGGAGGCTTCATGCCATTGTTCCTGCGTGATTTAATCTACAGTGGTTGTATTGTGATGAGAAGTTAATATAGTCTTCTCGAGAGTAGTGTGACATGAAAGATTAGGTAAATATGGATATTGAGATGGTATAACAAGGCACATATGTGGCATAGAGTACGGGCTCGTGGTCCGAGGGTAGTTCCAAAAATGAGAGGTTTATTGTTATATCCCGCGTCCGAGGTTCGTTCCGGAGCTGAGGTTGTGCTCGGGTCCGAGGAGTGTTCCGGAACGAGTGGTACATGGACACCATGGGTTCCCCTCGGCAGTCATGACTACCGAGCTATGACATCGATAGCATGGTGTACGATGAGCGGGTCAATGGTGTACTTTTATCTCCGTGGTAGTAAACGTGTTTGTAATTCTTGCAATCCGTTGATTTGTATTGTTTGTCTATGGTTGACTTGTTGGGATGCATTGATATTCGTGCATGATTGACTGGCTTGTTTATTTTATTGATTTCATATGATATGTACGATACTAATCTTAGTCTCCGCCTATGATGTGATCTACCGGTACATAGCGTTTGTACTGACACTACCTTTAACACGCATTCACACGAGGTGCGGATTTTGATATAGAGACCACTTTACTCGTCCTCATCTAGTGTGGGGGAGATTTGGTCGACGTATTTGGGGGGGGAGCTTCTTCTCATGCCAGGCCGCCCGAGGTTCTTCTAGTTATGATGTCTTTTTTTTTCTGGACATTATGGATATTCATTAGCTAGATTTCAGTTGTTAGACGTGTTTTGGTTTAGAGTCTTGTGCGATGCCTTTCGAATTTTCGAGAATTTGTAATAGTTTGACTTCCGCACTTGTTTTAGTATTTTATGGCATGACTTAACCAGTTTATTTGATGCGTGAATGAGTATAATCGTTTGACTTGTTTAATCCAAAATCAGACTTGAATGAATAGAGGTCTTGTGTGTTGGTTCACCCACTAGGACTTAGTTGGGTGCCAGTTATTATATCCCGTATTTTTGAACATTGGAACAATCCGGATTAATTATTATAAGTTAAGGACAAAACTATTCCGGGATACAAAGTCGGGATTTTTGACCTTTGAATTTTTTTTTAAGACATAAGTTGTTCATGAATTTGTTGGTATGGAATAATTAGAGAATTTGGGGACAAAAAGTGATAAAATTAGAGCTGAAAATCATCCATTCATGGCTAGCCGTGTAAGTGGGGTGAATGGCCCACACAAATTGTGTTCAATTTTAATTGGAACAACACATTAATGTGGGCCAAGGGAATTGTACACTTCATTTAAGTGATAAAAGATGACTTCAAGTCTTCATTTGCATTTCAACACTTAGAAAAAAAGAGAAGTGAAGCTCTTCACTAAAGGAGGCTCTCGGCCAGCCCAAGGAAAAAATCAACCCCATTTCAAGCCATCCTAAAATTTTTCCCTTGTTGTAAACCCACTATATTGAGGTCCCTAAGTAGCGTGGAGGTGTCGTTGGAGCGATCAATCCATTATTTTTCATCCTTGGGAACCCTAGCATATTTTGGAATTGAAGAGAAAAGGTAAGATTTGATTATGTTTTGTATGTTATAAGGTTGTATGCTTGTTGTAGTATGTTATAATGGAGGAAAATCATGAAATATGGAATGTTGGAAGTGAGTTGTGTGTGTGGTGCTTGAGCCGTGTAGAGTGGTGTGTGTTGTTGTTGTGTTGAAACTATGAATTAATGCCTAGTTAGTTTATTATGATCATAGTAAGGTGAAGAACGATTGAGAATCATCCATATATGTATATTTGTAGTGTTGGTTGAAATGGGTCATATTATATGACAATGAACGAATTGATATCAGCTTAATGTTTTAGTCGTCGTGTTGTGAATTCTATGTTGGAAATGAATGTTTATTGACTCAAATTGATATTGTGGTTGTTGCGGACTGATTTGGAGATTATTGTACATTTAATGTAAATTGTATAATTGATGATAATAGCATTGTTAGAATGTGAATTGTGGGATACAAATCATGATTTGAAAATGAGGAATGGTTTAAGTGAGGCTCTCGGGTTTGGGGCTGAATTCGGCCAAATTGGAGAAAAATTTGGATTGTTGGAAATGTTGTATGAATTGCTTAGAATGTCTTTAAATATTGTTGGTATGGGTTCGGGTTAGTATGTGAATGTATAAGCGTCGATCTTGACTTGAAGGTAAGCCGTTGAATCGAATTCATGAATGTTGTCGAATGAGGGAAAAGAGAGTTATTATTATTGTATTGTCTTTCGGATTGGTTGTTGATGTTGCTAGGTTGGTTATTGTTGTTGTTGTTGATTGTTTTGGCCGAGTTAAATTCTCGGGGTGGCCTATTCTGAGGGGAAAATGCTGCTAAATTTACATAGAATTAAGGGCAAATTTGGAATTTAATGCCCAAAAAGTCTTTAGCTAATGTTTGGCATTTTATGGCTTGTTTATAGATGGTGGAACGCTAATCGTAGGTTGGACTTGTCTTGAGTTGGGTTATATTGGAGAGCGTTTGAGGTATGTAAAGTAACCTTTCTTTCCTTAGGCATGCCTTAGTTAAAATAGGCTATGATTCAAGCCTCGATAAACTCTCTATTCTCGAAATCCGAGCATGTCTATGATTCGCTTTTGTTCCTTGGTATTCTTGTGTTGATATGACAAAACATTGATCCTTATGACCTTGAAATTTATAAGTTGTAAAGATTACATGAAAGCTGATTTTTGTTTTAAAGTTTATTCTTTAGCGATTCCAAAATTTCAAACGCTCATAACTTTCACAGAAAAGCTCGGATTGCTTTGAGATCTTCGTAGGAGATTGTATGATATAGAATGAGTATGTTTTTCATAGGCGGGCCCGGTTCGGGTCTACACCCCGTCCGTGGGTCCCGCGACGTTCCTTTATGTAATTTTGACAACTTTTTGAAAGAGAATGTTGTAATTATTATTCCGATTTCAAATGTGACTATTTTACTTATCTTTTTGGATTATAACAACGATTTTATGCATATGATTCCTCACGACTCCGCTCGTGCGTTGTTATATCTTTCGCCGGTCCGGAGCCGGATTATGTTGTCGTGCGCATTATGATGTACTCCTGTTATCTTGTGTTCATGGTTCACCGAGTTCCTCGCTCGAGGGCCGGTTCCACTTATATTTGGTGTGATGCGTATGGCGATATGCTTATGATATGTGACGAGATTCGAGATTTGAAACTTTACGGTGTTATGCGCGTGTTATGGCGCCATCGACGGGCGAGGCGACCATATTTCACATGCCACATGCATGATTTATATTTTGAAGTAACATTTTGATATTTTGGAAATGCATTTACTTTCCGTACCTCTATTCGATTGTGACTCGATTTGTATACTACATTTTTACGCTTTGCATACTACTCGCATATTTCGTGCGGCCCCTTCTTCGGGGGGTGCGTTTCATGCCCGCGGTACGGACGCACGGTTTGGTGATCCACGTCGTTTAGGATACCCTCTTACACACTGTTGGAGTGCTCTTCTCATTCCGGAGCTTATATTTTTGGTGTATATTCGTTCGTTGCATTGTATGTACTTATTCAGGGGTACGGCGGGGCCCTGTCCCGTCATATGATTCTGTCTGTCTGTTTAGAGCTCTATGGACATGTTTGTGGGTTGTGTCTACTTCCGTACAGTTGTGTTTGTATATGTTGTGTTTGGGCGATTCTATTCGCCGCGATAGCCTTGTCGGCCCGCATATGTATATATGTTGTTTTGTTGGCCCTGTGTGGCCTTTGTTGATATTTTCTGCGTGCAGGGTTATTTTGGATAGTCCGTAAAACAAAGGGAACTCTGCCAAAATTTTTCTGGAAATTTGTACAAATTTGAAACCTGACACTTGCTCAAGCTTCTGTTATATACCTGGATGTGTTTGATATTATCAGAAGAAGTGTTTGGGTACCCAGATCGGGCACTAGTCACTGCCTACGGGGTTGGGTCGTGACACCAGTCATGGCGGGTTGGGTCGTGACAAAGTTGAGACTGCTTCAGCGGCCCGTCGACGCAGAGAGCGGGAATGCGGGTTTTAAATGACTTTGTTTTATTTTCTTATTCATAATACCCGAGCACACTTCCCAACAAACACTTAGCGAGAAATTCCAAGCTAGGGCAAGACAATCTTTTGAGGTAAGTTCCATTGCTTCCATTCTATCATTCCTTTCCCCTTCATGATTATAATCATCCTCATGGGTCTTTAATGGTGAAATTGAATTAGAAACCCTAGAATATTAATGGAACTTCTAAACTTGTTGGGTCATGATTATTATCGCTTGGTTATAATCTAAATGCTTGGGTTAGTTGTTCTTGACCAAAAATTGAACATTTAGAGACATAGGCTAAGTGATTGGAGACCTAGGGTTCTATAAAAATGGTGTCTTGCCGTAGAAAACTGCTTGTAATGGAAATATTGATGAATGTTGTTATAAAGTGGTGATTAATGATTACTAAGAGTCTAAATAGGTTGTTTATCACCTAGAAAATCACCCAACCCTTGGAATGGGGGGGTGGAAGGGTATTTCTTACGTTGGAACTTGTGATTGAGTATTATGACTCATTGAGCCCTCTATTTCTAGACTTTGAGCGTTTCCGAGGCTGCGAGGAAAGGAAAGGTCAGAAGAAGGTGACTGCATTGTTCAAATCTTTCTTTGAGGTAGGTTGCGGTTTACTTGAGTTAGACTTTGGTTAGTTGAATGAATATTTGTGATTTCGTTAGGAAAAGCATGTCTAGTATTCATTACATGATATTGTGGGGTTAAGCTCCTATGTGTTTGTGATTGAATGTTGTGTAGGCTTCATGCCATTATTCCTGTGTGATTTAATCTACAGTGGTTGTATTGTGATGAGAAGTTAATATAGTATTCTCGAGAGTAGTGTAACTTGAAAGATGGGCGAATACGGGATATTACGGTAGGTATAACAAGGCACGTATACGTGGCAAGTATGGACTCGTGGTCCGAGGCTTATTTCGAAAATGAGAGAGGTTTATTGTTATATCCGGCATCCGAGGTTCATTCCGGAGCGAGGTTGTGCTCGGTGCGAGGGAGTGTGCAGGAACAGTGTGTACATGGACACCATAGGTCCCTGCCAGGTGTCATGACAAGGTGTGCTATGACATCAGGTAGCATGTGTGTACAGTGAGCAGGGGAATGGTGTATTTTTATCTCCCTGTAGTTAACGTGTTTGTGATTCTTGGCAATCCGGTGATTTGTATTGTTTGTCTGTGGTTGACTTGTTGGGATGCATTGATATTCGTGTTTGATTGACCGGCTTGTTTATTTTATTGATTTCATATGATATGCATGATATTAATCATAGATACACTTTATGATGCTTACGTACATAGTGTTTGTTACGATATTACCGTCTTTTGCATTCTTTGAGTCTGCATTTTAATGTAGGTACTCACCTCACATCTAGCGTGGAGAGATTGGGTCAGTTGCATTTTGGGGGGGGGGGGGGGAGCTTCTTCTCATGCCAGGCCGCCCGAGGATCTTCTACTTATGATGTCTTTTTTTTTCTGGACATTATGGATATTCATTAGCTAGATTTCAGTTCTTAGACATGTTTTGGTTTAGAGTCCTGTGCGATGCCTTTCGAATTTTGGAGAATTTGTAATAGTTTGACTTCCGCACTTGTTTTAGTATTTTATGGCATGACTTAACCAGTTTATTTGATGCGTGAATGTGTATAATCGTTTGACTTGTTTAATCCAAAATTAGACTTGATTGAATAGAGATCTTGTGTGTTGGTTCGCCCACTAGGACTTAGTTGGGTGCCAGTCATGGCGGGTTGGATCGTGACAAAGTTGAGATCGCTGCAGCGGTCGACGGGAGGCAGAATGCGGGTTTTAAATGCCTTAGTTTTATTTTTTCATTCATAATACCCCAATACACTTCCCAATAAACACTTAGCGAGAAATTCTAAGCTAGGGCAAGACAATCTTTTGAGGTAAGTTCCATTGCTTCCATTCTATCATTCCTTTCCCCTTCATGATTATAATCATCCTCATGGGTCTTTAATGGTGAAATTAGATTAGAAACCTAGAATATTAATGGAACTTCTAAAAACTTGTTGGAGTCATGATTATTATCGCTTGGTTATAATCTAAATGCTTGGGTTAGTTGTTGTAAACCAAAAATTGAACATTTACGGACATAGGCTAAGTGATTGGAGACCTATGATTCTATAAAAATGGTGTCTTGCGTGAAAGCGCTTGTAATGGAAATGCGATGAATGTTGTTATAAAGTGGTGATTAATGATTACTAAGAGTCTAAATGAGTTGTTTATCACCCGAAAATCAAAACCCTTGGAAGGGGGTAAAGGGGGGTATTTCCGTTGGAACTTGTGATTGAGTATTTTGACTCATTAGCCCCCTTTTGTAGACTTCGGCGTTCGAGGCTAAAAGGGAAAGGAAAGGGCGGCAATGTGACTCGCTTGTTTATTTTTTGAGGGAGGTTGCGGTTTTTGAGGGTTTGACTTTGGTTAGTTGAAGAATGTTTTTGATTTCATTGGGGAAAGCATGTCTGATTCATTACATGATATTGTGTGGTTAACTCCTATGTGTTTGTGGTGAATGTTTGTAGGCTTATCCATTATTCCCTGTGATTTAATCTACGGGGGTTGTATTGTGATAAGAAGTTAATAAAAATTCTCGAGAGAGGTAACATGAAAAATATGAACGGATAGAGGGTAAAAGGGCCTAGTGGCCGATAGGGGTGGGGGGGAAGGCTTATTTCGAAAATGAGAGGTGTCACCCCCCTTTGATAGGGTTGGATGGGCACCCGCCCA
>NC_081346.1:52762707-52800241 GCF_029784015.1 Lycium ferocissimum
CATGAAGAAAAAATTTTTTTTGAACAAGTTTTAAAAAGTTCCTCTTTTTCCCTACAATGGCCGAATTCCATTGACCACTTTGCGAATTCCCCTTTTTACCCTTAACCTTTCTCAATATTTCCCATGCAACAATAGTCATAAATTATATTTATAACAGCTCGTACACCAAAATGATTTTTGAAAATGATCTCGTCCTTAACTTCCCACGACGACTTCGAAATATCCAAACGTACAAAGTACGGGCTATAACATCATCCCCCCCTTTAGAACATTCGTCCTCGAATGTTCAACTGATCTCACGGGGTAGTATGATACTCCGGGAGGATCCCTTCTCATAGTCGTCTTTCTTCTTCATACCGATTCTTGTTAAGTCCGACATAATATATACTCCCCCCCTTTAAGGGGCTCCTTACACGCCAACAATCTTCACATTGGGACATACGTGTCCACTAATTCAATCACAGATGAGGCATCATACGCATTCATTTGTACATGCATAATTATTATCGACTAATCCACAAAATACTTCCAAACGTCGTTCAAGCCTATCCTAATTCCAAAGCTGTAGCGTACTCTCTGTCTCTTCTCTAATCTCGCCTGTCGCGTGCTAGGTGGCTCCTTTTATAGTCTCCAACCATCTTGTACCTTCTATTTTCCCACTTGTTTCTTGGATCAACATTTGTGAAAATTTTGGCATACTTCCCAGGGGGTCACCCATCATGAAATTGCTCCCACCTGAGCACGCTTAACCCCGAAACTTTGGTGGGATTTGATGCCTTAATGCTGATATAATCGCGTCCACTCCCTCATATGCCCTTTGCTACATAATCTGGAGCCAGTCGAAGTTTCACAGATTCTGAGGCATTTTCGTAACACGTCCTTTCTTGTGCAATTACCGTTTTACCCTTTTTTGATCTTCCATACTACCTTTACCAATTCTTATTAGCCGAAATCTGTACACCGCGAATGCCATCAATACCTTACAGAGTATATAACTCTATATCACATTCTTGCCATCCAGAACTGTCGGTCTCGGGTAACTGATCAAATACATCCACACTTACCTCCTTTCGTCGTATGTAAGGCTTACAGATGGAATTTCTTATTTCATTCTCCTATGACTGGCTCTATCGCACGATCTATGGCAGAAAGAAGGTCAACAATTCCTAGATGCCCCGTAGCCTCCTGTTTAAAAATGTGGCGGCGCTTCACATCATAAAAACGGGGACTCTACCGGACACGACTTTGCAGACAACCCCACGGACAGACCTCGCTCTGATACCACTTTGTCACACCCCGACCTTACTAGGGTGTGATGGGCACCCGACCCTTACCTAGGGCCGAGCGAACCCTCAGACTCTCACTGCATACAAAATCACTCCTGACTTTTTAAAACAACTAGGATAAAATACATAGCAAAATTTTTCCGAAATATTCCTTCTCGTGGCCTTCAAATCGAACAAATTTATAATCATACAAAATTCAGTACACAATACAGACCGACGTATCGGCTGAAGGAGCCGCTTACAGACTGACAACCAACACCCACGACACTGTCTGCAAAGTCTCTAACACAGATCCAGAAATCATAACAGACAAACTCTGACTCGGCAGCACTCCGGGAAAATGGAGCTTGCCATCTCCGGAACATCTTCTATAATAACCAGCTCATGCGGGAGTACACAACGCGGCATGAAACGCAGCCCCCGAAGAAAGGGGGTCAGTACGGAATATGTACTGAGTATGCAAGGCATGCAACACAAAGAAACAGAACGATAACTGAAACAGACAAAACTACCCGGTGCATACACTACTCAGATTTACCAGACACTTACCTTTCAGACACAATCCATACATCCCTGTCTCATATGCCAGAAAACGTACAGAAAGTATACGAGTGGTCCAAAGTACCGAAATGCTTGTCTTACAATCATAGATCGCATGTCCGAAGAGGTGCAGAATATACAGAGCGCGTCAGGGGTCTCACACGTCAGACGGAGCACATAACATATCGTACACTTCGCTGAGGGCACATATCCGACAGTTTACAGATCGTACAGAAGATTCAGATAATATCTCGTATCGGACGGAATTCGTAATCAGACGCAGACGTACAGAGCTATATCGAACGGATCCGTAATCAGAGTCAGATGTACAGAAGTGTACCGGACAGATTCATAATCAGAGTCAGACGTACAGAAGTATACCAGACAGATCCGTGAACAGAGCCAGACGTACAGAGATATATCAGACAGATTCGTAATCAAAATCAGAAGTATGGGGGCATAATGGGCAGAGCCTTATCAAAATCAGAGATGCAAAAGTCTGACGTACAAAGTCGTCATCAGAGTCAGAAGTACAAAAATGCAGACCTTGTCCAGAATATCAAAATGCTTATTTTCAGACCACAGATTATGCATAACAGATCATACATTATCATATACATATACTGATATCAGATCCCGGCCCTCCCCGAGGGACGCGGTATGAAACCCGGCCCTCTAGTACGGGACGCGGTGAACAGACAGATCATATGCCATCCTGGCCACCGTCCCCATATCATCAGATCATAATATCATATGCATAAATAGAGCCCGGCCCGCCTATGAGGGAAGCGGTGAACAATGCAGTGGAACTCGCACGATAACAGAACCTGGCCCGGGACGCAGTGAACAGATACATATACAGAAGCATGCGCACGATAACAGATCCTGGCCCGGGACGCAGTGAACAGATACATTGAGCCTTGCACGAGCAGAGTCGTGAGAAACCATATGCACATAAATCCAGACTCAATGGATAGGTATACTGACCGACATCAGAGGATTCAGAACAAGTTTCGGGTTCTTTTGAGTTAGTATCAGAAAGTTATAAACGTTTGAAATACAGAAACCTCTTCGGACTTTTTAAGCGATCCGAGATCGTACGTGAGGAACATTAAGGCTTACAGAGAATGCTCATATCAAAATACTCAGACCAGAAGACTCACGTCCGAATACTTATAACAGAATACTTATGTCGGAACTCGTGTCAAAATACCTATACCAAATGTTCATAACGTATTGATTATGTCGAAATTCTCATATCGGAAGGCTTATACCAGAATACTTATATCAGAATATTTATATCAGAATAATTTATATCAGAATGCTTATATTAAAATATTCAAATCAGATCATTCGTACCGAAGCGTTTATGCCAGAATTAGCCGAACCAGAATACTCACATTTGAATTACCACATATTATAACAAACTTGGAACATTAGACAAAGGTCTCCATTAATTATCGTACGGAAATAAGGCAAATAGAACAATATACCTAGGTCTCGGGGATTGTGGGCCCACTTCGGGTCAAATTAGGTGGCGTACCCAATTTACGTATTTTACACCTCATAATATCATTCGTGATAGTTTTAAGGTAGTCGGGTCTCATTTGTTCAAGCTCTAGGTGTTTAGACAACTTTTCCAACCATTAGCAACATAATTGATTCAATTCTACTGAAAGAAAAAGGGGCAATTTCGGACGTGGATTCCGAAGAGTAGAGTTGTCCCCAAAGTCCAAATTCAAGCCTAGTATATCTAGGACATGCCAAGAGAAAGAGAGGGTAAGCCTTACATACCTTTTCCGCTTCTTAAGCTTCTCCAAATTCGAATCCCGTTTCCTCCAAAATCTACAAATGGTCATGTTTACCAATTGTGAGTTGTAGCTTCCAAGAGTTCAACTTAAATTCATGTTTGTCTACCGAAATTTCGGCAAAGATTTCCCCTATACATATAGCATCCCCGAGACTTAGCTCGGCCCAATATATCAACAACAACAACCCGAGAATGGAACTCGGCCACATTATCAACAACAACACTAACAACTATGCCAATGATATCAACAATTGATTCAAGAATATTTCAAACAATTCACATATTCAAATACCATCCCGAAACCATTCAACAATGTTCAAGGACATTCCAACAACCTACACAACATTTCAACGATACTTCATTTATATTCAATTCAATTCGTGTGACATTCAAAATAACTCAATCGGCATACTACTCCACCCGACACATTAGCAACATCATCACTACAATTATACGAAACCATACTATCGTCATTCTCACTTCTTCCATAATCCACAAACAACCACAACTTCATTTCAAGCCATTAAATACTCGTTTTACATCATGAGATCCACAACATAACAACCAAACTACTAAATAAAATTTTCCTCTTTCTTACACAAGGCCACTATATTCGGCCACACACACACACCACATATTTTCATGAACTCTCATCCTTTTCCATGCATTACAACAACAACCAACACACTACATCAAAATTAATTCAATCTTTATTCCTACACACACACTCCATGCACGGCTACACACACACACACATGCACGGCTTCAACATCAACAACCATATTATTATGAATTTCATTCTTTCCCACATATCACAACATACCAAACCACTCATAACATATGAAAGGAATGAATTCTTACCTTTTTCCTTCAACTTCCTCACTTAGCTAAGGTTGGAATTTTGCACCAAAGAGTGATTCTCTTGCTTCAACAATTATACCACGTTGAAGAGCATCCTCGAATTAGTAGAAATACATGAAGAAACAAATTTTTGGAACAAAATTTGGAGACCTCAAATTTCCAAGGTCATGGCCGAATGGTTGCCCCTCTTGTTTCTCTCTTTCTTCTTTTGTTCATCCTTTTGTCTTAAATTAGAAGACCACTTATATATATATATATATATATATATATATATATATATATATATATATATATATATGTCTCCAATCATGTGAGGGGCACATGCCCCTCTCTAGAGAATTCTCTCCTTTTCTTGATTTTTCCTCAAATTAAATTAAAAGAAGACTAATGTCTTCTTCAACAAGCTTTGGTCCATAACTTTTAGGATTTACAATTGGCCCCCATTAATTAAAAATAAGGGCACATAGTGCACGGCCAATATAGGCCCCTTCATGAATTTTCTTGAACTTTGTAAAATTACCATTTTGCCCCTAAGCTTCCACATTATTTCTATTGACCACTTTGCGAATTCCCCTTTTTACCCTTAACCTTTCTCAATATTTCCCATGAAACAATAGTCATAAATTATATTTATAATAGCTCGTACACCAAAATGATTTTTGAAAATGATCTCGTCCTTAACTTCCCACGACGACTTCGAAATATCCAAACATACAAAGTACGGGCTATAACATTTTTGATTGCTTTTCCCCTCCAATTAAGTAACACTCTGCATGTTTTTCTTATTGTTGTTACCCTTGTTATTATGCTTTGTTGATTTATTTATACCATTTTTCACCTTCCTTCTCTACAAAATTGCCTCTTTCTCTTGCCCGATGTCTCGTTTAATTCGTATCCGTATTTGGTTGGTCGTATTCCTCATATGTGCCACTAGCACCTTATTTATGCTCCTCGGGGCTACGAGGTATTTTGCACTTTCTCTTTCTCTTGTATTGAAATACGCATGTATTACTCCTAGGTGTTAAGCTTTCATTCTATTCCTCTAATTCTTGCCCTGCTTTCTCCCCTTCTTCTCCTTCATGTTGTATTTTTCCCTTTTAAGAACATGCACCACTTGTTATATCTTCAACTTCTTCATTCCGGTTAGAATTTGTTACTCTCTCTTCAATCTCTTTGTCTGGTTTACTACTACTTTGTGATCCCCTTTTGCTTTCCTTTCCTTCCTCCATTTGATTATTCTGCTTTGGTGATTTATTGTCGTGGAAACTGTTTTCAATCCAATTTTTCGTGCTCACATTTGCTTTCTGCAACTTTCAACTCTCACATCATCGATTTAACTACTTCTTCATCCTGTTGATCTTCTTTTTTGTCTAACACAACAAAGGTGTTATTGGTTTCCATTGTCTCCCCTTCTTTCTTTTTGTCTTGTTTCCGTACTTCTGCTATTATAATTCCTGACTTATCTTTAATATACATGTTGTTCCTTCTCTGCATCCATTATTGTTTTCCTTGGTAATTTCATCCCCTTCTTCCAGTATCCTTCTTTTTTTGATTAACCAATTCTTTTGCTTGAATCTTTCTCATCTCCTTCCTGTGCTACATTTGTAATTTTGGATTCAGAGTTCTACAATCACTTTCACCATGTTCCTGAAGTGTACAATGCTTGCAATACTTGGTTAAGTAGTCATAGTTTATCTTGATCCATTTTGATTTACTAATACCATATTTTTCATCTACTTCTGCTATGTTTACTCTGGTTGGAAGTAGTAAGCAGGAGTGGAAATCATCTTTACATAATCCTCCAGTAAATACAACCTAATCAATATATACCTCTCCATTTTTATGGTATAGTTGCTTTGCCTTTGATACCACACTGTACAAGAATAATATTCCTTAATTCCTTGATGTCAATGTTATCATATGAAAGCTTCCGAAGAACAACATATTGTAATTCTTCTTTAATAATCATATGTTGTATCTCTGTTGACTTCAATCGCGTGTAAGATTCACCGTCTATAAATTTTGCAACCTTGGATGGGATGGTGATACGTGTGGGGGTTGAAGCCATTTGTATTAGCTTCAACAAGTTGGGAAAATCTGGTTGTTTAGGTAGGAAAATATTTAGGCTCGGTCAATTCATGACGGTCAGTTTATGTTAGTATTTTGCTAGTATTTCTTTTTGATGGATTGAGGGGTGGAAAATTGGTGTCAAAGGTTATGGATTATGGTATAGGCCGACCCGATCTCGGTAGGGTTGCCCCCACCGGGGCGTGGCAATAGTGGCGGTGGCGGCTTGCTAGGTTTTGAGGTATTTTTAGTGGTGCCTAGGTTTCCAAACAATTAATGCACACATACAATCAAATGCCTCGATTTTTAAAATTCTAACTCTTTAAGTTTTCATTAGACTTACACCTAGTCTCGAAAATAAGCGGCAAGTAAAATGGTCAAAATGCTCCTAACAACCTAGCGGTCGTTACACTTTATGTCAAAAAAAAGAGCGAAAGGGTTTGAAACAAAAGGCAATCATGCCTTTCACCTCCCCACTTCACAAAACATTAACACCCGTATTCACTTCTCTAACCCACGATCACCCACCTTCTACTACCATATTCTTCTCCTTAAATTCCCATAATACACTCACAATTCATCACCCAAATCCATACTAACTATCTACCTCGCCAAACCCGACTACCCTCTTCTCTAGTTTTGGATTTTTTTTTGCTTTTCTCTTATTTTTCATCAAGTATTGTCCACAAGTCATCACAAAACAGGTATGTTGACGCTCTAATCCCTTTAATTTTCACATTATCGTATGATTTAATTGATGGGGATGATGGGTCATGTAGACACCTAGGGTTTAATAATGTCAAAGTTATGGTTGATGATATTTTTAGTGGGGAATGAGCAAATTGCTCGGTTTAAGACTCTTGGGGATGAGTATATCGATACCCCAATGGGTGCGAGGGCATTTCGATTGATGAATTCCACTTTCGATTCTAAAATTGTTATGCCCGCGAATTGTTCAATTAAATGCCAATGATCCTAAATTGTATGAAACGGGTGAAGTCTGAGTAACCCAACCCCCATAAGAAATGAAACCATGACAAATTGTGTGTGTGTGTGGTGTTTGATCTTGAACCAGAGCAAAACTGTGCAATAAAAAAAATCTGGGGTAGAAAATGAAAAACGACCTAAGATACGGATCGTATCCTTCGCCGTATTATAGTTGGCCAAGAAGATTAGTTTCTGTCTTAGAATATATGCTTAAATACAGACCATATTTATGACCTTATTTCTGAGATAGAAACTAGATATATTTCTATCTCAGACATATATGTATAAATACAGACTGTATTTAATTATACAGACCGTATCTCTGAACGTATGTCTGAAACGGAAACATTATGATCAGCTTATATGGACCGTATACTTTTATATGGCCCGTATATTTCTTTTACGACCACCAAAAACAATACAAAAAGATTTTATCTTTCCTTGGTATTGTTGCGCTATGGCCCGATACTAACAATGCCTCGCTTACAGATATGCTTACAAAACACATCGTAAGGAGAGGTAGTGGGCCCAAACTAGGCGGAAGGGGTCGAGGTCGAGACGGGGGACTTACGTAACACGGATTGCATGACTCTACCTCCCAGTCTAAAGAGGAAAAGGAGGTTATGCTGCAAAACAAAGACAGGGGTCTACCACATTTGATCCCTTGAACATGACACCTTCGACTTCTGATTCCTCCCAGTCTGAAAAGGGGGAATCTTCATCATCTGCTTTGGGGGATATGGAGATCGAGAGGACTGAATAAGCGAGTGGCTTAACCGAGCCTTCTACTACTCCTACTAGTCTTTCTGCTTCAGTTGGTGACAAAGAGGCTGAAGGTTGGAAATAAGGAGTAAATGACTAGATGAGGAAGCTTTGCAGTTTGGGTTCAAGGTAGACATTGTATGAAGCGGGGATAGCTCTAACAAAGAGAGGGGGAAAACCATAAAGAAATATCTGGGAAGAGCGGCGATTAACATTCGAGGGCCTATCCGTTTACAGCATTTGGCAACCCTCCTGTCGACTATTTTTCGGTGCTTGTTGCGGAGTTCTATGCCAATTGACAAGCTGTGTTACTTCTGATGAAATGACCAAGTGTGCCTATGCACAAAGTACCATTACTTAATAAAATTACGGTCCACAACGTCAAGGTCAACATTGGTCGACATTTCCGAAGCAACGCCGTCATCGAGTCTATTTTTGTGATGACTATGCGAAACCAAAAATGAGGCTAAGTTTATGGACAAAAAATGAGAGAGAAGGACGAAAGATACGTGCTACACTATTTGTGGTCGCTGTAATAGTGCAGGGTACTCCAGCTTGGGTGACTAGTCCGAATCAAAAGATTATCAAGAGTTCTCTCACCTTTGAACACAAGTTTTGGTGGAATTAGGTTAGGTATAAGGTGCTACCAATGCAGAATAACAACACCCTCACTAGTGCCCAGGTTATGACAGTCGCAACAATGATGTCCTGATATCCTATGAATTTGGGGCGTCTGATTAGTGAGGATATTAGACGAGCATTAACCGTCCACTTCCCTAATATTCCCATGCCTTATTACTAAGTTATGTTGGAGAGCCATTTTGAAGGGCATTCTCGATCGGGATATTCGTGTTAAGGTCACCCGTATTAGGATGGCCTAGAAAGAGCAAATGATGCGGCTAAAAAATCTCGGTACTGCCTCACGATGATGACGCGACTCGGCCGAGTCGAGTCTTGGGGCCACGGGGAATTCCACCACTAAGGCACCTTCCATTACTACCTTTGTGGCTACTGACACTGTTCAGGTATCCACTTCTGCTACTGCTACTACTACTGCTGATATTGCACCACTGACTAAAGTCGCACCTGTTTCTTTAGCGGGTGCCACTTCTTCAGCTGTATCCCCACCGATAGCACAGCGAGAGGCTGATCCCTTGTCATTTACCAGAGATAACTTTCGGGATGTATCCATCAAAGCATGAAAGGTCGAGAAATAGGTTGGCATTATAATGGAGCAATTCAGGCCATACGTGGCAAAACCGGTCAAAATTGCCACCTAATCAATACTAGTGGCGAAACTGAGAAGTCGCTAGGTTTGAGACGACAACGCTCGACAGAGAGGGAGGCCCCTAGAGGTGATTTGGGATCACTACGGGCGGAGCTTGCCAAGTTGAAAGCTGAGGTGGAGGTGTTTAACGCGCGAGAGCAAGTTGTGTTAGAAGATCCCGTTCCAACAACAGATGTTGACTTGGATGAGCTAATCTAGTTTTAAAATTTGTTAGATGAGGATCATGAGAACGTGCCCACGATAAAAAAAGTAAAGAGAAAATAGGACGATGTGGATCCGTCCGGCGAGGACCCGACGAGAGGTGACTCGAAGGTTGCGCTTCTGTGGGATACGGGGTTGTAGATCAAAGTGCATACTTCGCGTGAGAATTATTCGATCCTATTGGTGTAACTTAGCCACCCACCGACCGAATGTCCACGCTTGCCGAGGAAAGCTATTACTTGAGGATGGTGTTACGGCTGCGTCATGGAGGCGGTACGGTCCGAGATGATCATAGCGCCTTGTGCGCCCGCACTTGCCTCTTACCTTTACTCATGTTTATTTTGATGCATAAGGGACAATGCGTAGTTTTTAGTTGGGGTGAGACTCTTTGGAGTTGTATATATGTGTTTAGGATCCCTCGGCTTTTCTTTGCTTGAGTTCTTTTTCCGAAGGGTTTATTCCTTTTGACACTGGCATGGTTAGGTTGTTTTAGGTAAAATAGAGTATTTATGACTTAGATGGTAGTGGTTGATGAACTTATGGCTACGCATATGTGATTTTGTGTGTTTGATGAAAAATGAGCCCTCTCCGAATAATTGATGTATATGCTCGAATGTGTTAGTGTATTGACATGTATGCTTCTTTTTATGACATTTTGAGTATTTAGGTATTATGTGTGATGAATGTTTTGTTGGGTAGTCAATAAAACAATCCTTATGCCAATGTGTGTGTGAGTCGTTAGTATGTGTTCATGTTTTATACTTGCAATCTAGAACTTGCCCCGTTGGTCATGCTTGATTTCTAAGGACAATTTGGGTGTTGAAATGATCTTAGGCTTTCTTTTTGTGAATTTGAAGCCCTGATTGCCTTATAAGCCTAACCCGTTCATGTATATATTCCCTAGTGCCCTTTGAGCCTTTAACCTTTTCCTTGGCTAGCCGTTAAATAACCCATACCCTTATTTAAAATAATTCTATCTTTGCAATCCTTCTCTCTTTGACACTATAAAATAACAAAAAGAGGCCGAAAATCTTAAGTTGGGGGTGAAACATGTGTGAGAAAGAGGCTAAAAGCCTAAGTTGGGGGTGGTGTGTGTGAGTGACCTAATAAAGGATTCGATGTGGTTGTATATTGTTGCTATAAAAAAATATTGAAAAAAAGAAGAAGAAGAGAAAAATCAAAAAATCATTGCACAAAAAGATAGTTAATACATACAAGTTTGTTGAAACCACATCGAAGTTGAAGAAGTGAAAAGTGGGAGAAAGACAAGCATATCACGAAAGTAAAATGTAGTGTTCAAGAAGGGTGAGTCGCTAATATCCAAATATGTATCATACCCATCCCTAAGCCTACATTACAAGCCTAAAAAAGTCCCTAATGTGATCACGGCAAACAATACGAAGTTGAAAGTATTGAAAATAAGGGGCAAGCATATGTCATTTGCATTTATAGTACATGAACTTCTTTGTGAGTATGGGTGTTTCTCTTATTCTTTGTCTTTGTCCCATTTATCCTTGTACATATGTTTGTGGGACGTACTTTGGTCTTCGTGAGGGCGTAAGGGTTGAAAGAAATTGTGAAAATAAGTGATTACCCAAAGTAGCGTTTGTATATGAATTGATAGTTTCAATAACTTTATGTCATGGATTGAAGCGTCATTGTGAATGGTAACATGTTTTGAGTGACACATCTTGTTTGAAATTGTGAAATTGAGAGGGTCGGTTGTGAAAGAGGTGCGTACCGGTAGTTCTTAGTCAAAATCATTGTGGACATTTTTACTCTATTGTATCTAAATTAAGTTGAGTCATTTGTGTTGTATTACTTGCTTAAGGATAAGCAAAGACTTTAAGTTGGGGGTGTTGATATGCCATGAAATTACAGCACATATGATGCTTTTAGACTATTAGTTTTACTTGTTTTAAAGCAAGTTCGTGTTGTTTTTATTGTGTTTCAGGTAATCGACGAGTTAAAGGACAAAACCAGTGAAGTTGCATAACTGGCACAAAATGGTGAGGAATTACGGACCATATTCCTGGTCGTGATTAAGGATAATGGCAACGAAATTTTGAAGTTGGAGATGATAAGTTACGGAAAAGAAATACGGACTGTATATTGTTATACGAGTCGTATTCCGGCCTCATCTTTAGTGGATGAAGTTTACGCAAAATGACAAGTTTAAGTATGATAAAATACGGCCAAGTTTTACGGACTGTATATTTATATACAGGCCGTATCCTGTGTTCGTGATTTGAAGTAAAGAAAAGAGACTAAGTGATCGTATAACTTTTATATGGTTCGTATCTTATTATACGAGCATATTTGATGCCGTCGAGGCAATTTTGCTGAGTATAATTTCACATTTTTGGACCTTATAAATTATTCCTTGTAGGGTTTTATTTGATTATCAGTTGTCACTACTAGAAAATAGGCCTATAGCAACGATTTTTTAGCAACAGTTAATAAACCGTCGCAATAGAGTGTATTTTGCATCGGTTTTAACCGTTGCAAGTACACTTTGACCTAACAGCACATTTTTAAAATTAAACCGTCGCGTTAGTCATATAACCGATGCTATAGACGTACATTTAGTAACGGGTATTGGAACCGTTGCAATAGAGAATTCTATTGCAACAGTCATATAAGAAAATTTAGCTATTGGGACGGTTTCTTTCCCCCAATATTTCCCCCCAATATTTTTCCCTCCACTTATTCTATTGGACCCGCCAACTAAATAAAAAATATTGACCAAAAAGTTGACTGTATCTGAATAAAAACATATCAGTGGAAACGTTTCATCTAATATTTCTTCTCAGTTGAAGCTTTTAACAATGGGTTTTCTTTAGCAATGTGACTAATTTATTCTGATTTGAAGCTTGTCAAGCAAAATTCATCGTGGTCTTGACTAATTAGTGTTCTAGCCTTTTGCATCAACGGGTTTGCATCATCGTTGTCTTCATCGTTGTCTCTCTTAACATGTATTATTGTTGTAGTATTTTTAAAAATCAGAAATTCTATGAGTTTGTTTGTGGATTTTTAGTTTCTTGGTGTGATAAGAATGTTAACTTTATGTAGCGTAGCTATGGAATTGTTGATTTTCGTACAGCAACTTGAATCTATATGCTCTGCGTTTTTTTTTGTTTTTTTTTTTTTTGGAAACAAAATATCTACTGCATTTGGTTGTGAATTAATTTATGGGTGTGAAAAAAAAAAATGGGATATCTAAGTAGTGTAGCTGTAGAATTTACCTTTTTCTTTCATTTTCTTGGACCATTTTTGAAATTTGTGAACTGGTTTTTGTGAAACAAAAATCTTCTGCATTTGTTTGTGGATTTTAGTTTATGGGTGTGATAAAATGTGATCTTTACTTCCATTTTCTTGGGATCATCCTTCAAAGTTCAGACCTGGATTTTTAAGGAAAGAAAGGTTCTTTTGCATTTGCATGTTTTTGTTTGTGGATTTTAGTTTGTGGATTTGAAAAAAATGGGAACTTTATGTAGTCTAGCCATGGAATTGTTGTTTTTCTTCCATTTTGTTGAATCATTCTTGAAAGTCTAGGTTTTTGTAGAAAAGAAAATATCTTGACATTTGTTTGTGGATTTTAGTTTACGGATATGATAAATATCGATAGGGAAATCTATTCGGCGGTGAAGTACGAGTAACCGAGCAATATTAGGAGACATGTCGAAGTAAATGTGGGGTATTTCAAAGTGGATTTAAATTGTTTTGTTCAAATTGTTGGGCCACATTGCAACAAGCTGAAGTCTTTAATTTTTATGCTCATGATATATCCGTTAATCGCCTTTGATGTTTGAAACACTTTAGTTCACACTTATATTGGACGGTATGTTTTTCTTGACTAGGTAGCTTCGTTAATGTGCTTACCTTCATGTTTGTCTCTAAATTAGTGCACACAACGTATGATACATTATGTTATCTTTCTTTCGTATATTCTGTTTGAGATTTTTATTGATGACAAACTTATTAAGTCTTTTTTTCTTATATTCATATGCAGTATCCATATTTCTGCAATATCTCTGAGGAATCTTTAACTTCACAGGAGACCAACAAAAATTCAGGTTCTAGTCTTTCACTCTATCTCTTAGGTATTTTCCTTCAAATCTAAGAACAAGAAGCAAAACTTTGTTATCATGTTATTGATAAACGATATCTCTTTTCTTCTGCGTAAATAGATGCTCAGACATGATAATGGCCTCTTAATGTTATTATTTGCTTCAATTTAAAATTTGACACTCCATAGAACTTGTTTTGTGTAGATTGAGGCTGTAACTAGCCAATGCATGGCCTTGAGGATTAAAAGTTGCAAAATGAACCTGTTTTGACCATAGGATACTCAACTGTGGCCATAAGACACTTTGGAACTTGTAGCTCTGATTGTTTCACCCTAAGTCTTAAAATCAGAGACAAAATAGAGCCTACTGATGCTAAGAATTTCTAAAATGTGCTTTAACTTCTTACCTTTGTCATTTGATTTCAAGGTTGTCAGGGAAGGGCTTATGTTCTTGACCAAAGGATTAGTGTTGTTGGTGATTTTATCCTGTTCCTTCCCTGCGTCCTGTTTGCAACCTGATTATAGTGTCCGTATTAGCAACCTGATTTTTTTTTTTGTTGTGCAACTTCTGGAAATAGAACAAGTTTATGGTGTCCTAGAGACTGTACTGTTAGTCTGTCAAACTTGCTATATGCTGAGGTGATTTTGAAGAACTAAAAATTGACTAAAGCTGATTACAGCAAACCTTGATTGAAACCTGGAATGCTCGTTAAACCTACTGACCTGTTTAAGTAGTGTTTGAAATTGTTTTAAGTTTAGAACTTGTTTGAAAGGGCTTAAAACTCTGTGGTTAAGTCTGTCTTGATTATTCTATATGTCTTCTTAGAACCATGCTTGATCCTACATATGTGTTTGGGCTTCTTAGACAGTGTAGGAGCAGACTTGAGGTAGATTCCAATATCCTGCAAAATATAAGTTATCCATGTGAGTTCACCTGCTGTAGCAGCTAAGGCTCTATATTCAGCCTCTGCACTTGACCTTGCCACAGCCTCTGCACTTGACCTTGCCCGTGTTTTGCTTCCTAGAGGACCAGGATACACAATTTGCACCAACATATATGCTGTAGCCAGTGGTGGATCTTTCTTGTTGTTGCACACCCTGCCCAATCTGCATCTGAGAAGCCATACAGTCTGAATGAGGATTGAGATATAATACATAGCCCATGAGAAATAGTTCCTTGTACATATCTTAGTATCCTCTTGACAGCCTGAAAGTGCACAGAGTTGGGATTCTGCATGAACTGGCTAGCAAGGTTGACAGCATGAGTTATATCAGGTCTGGTCAGTGTCAAATATTGCAGGCTTCCTACAATGCTAGAAAACTCACCCCCTCCATCACTTTGAAACACTTTAATGCTTTTAGAAAACTGTTTCTCAACCATTTTCTAGAACTTGACAAACACCTCAAACAATTCTGATTTTCTTAAGGTTCCTTTTCAATCTTATTTCTCAAGCCAAAAGGCAATTTACAACTAGGGGTGCTCACGGTTCGGTTTGGATCGGTTTTTATTTAAAAAATAACCAAACCAATTGAGTCGGTTATTCAAATTGTCAAACCAAACCAAACCAAACTATATCGGTTTTTACTATTCGGTTTTTGTCGGTTTTTTAAAATACATCGTAGTCACTATCTAAATTTAAACTCGTGTGAAATAGTATTGCCAAGAACACTCACTCCTGAAACTAAACTCAGGAGCATACTTATTCTTAGCAATGGGTAGTATTGCCAAAGAACAAGAGAGCAAGCACAAAACAAATTGGTAGTATTGCCAAGAACAAGATAGTAATTAGTTTAGGGCAATTCGCGAATTGCCCTTCTTTTGGGGTGGTCTTTAAATTTTGCCCCTCATATTTGCGGTCTTTAAATTTTGCCCCTCATATTTGTGGTCTTTAAGTTTTGCCCTTAGCTTGGATACTTGAGGTTTTGGGTTCGAACCCCGCTCAAGCATAAAATAAAGAAATAATTTAGCAAGGCGGTCGGAGGGAGTGTACGCCCCCTCCGGCATAACTTCCTTAAGGAAAAACTAAAGTTATGCCGGAGGGGGCATAACTTTTCCTCAAGACATAGTTTAGTTATGCCTTATGGAGCAAAACTTTCCTTAAGAAACTATGCCTTATGGGGCGACTTTTAATTAAGGCATAACCAAAAGTATGCCTTAACTAAAAGTGTGCCTTGAAAAGTTTTTTTAAAAAAAATGTCTCAAGGCAAAGTCCGTCCCTCCGGCATAACTTCCTTAAGGAAAAACTAAAGTTATGCTCTTTCCTCAAGGCATAATTTAGTTTTGCCTTTATGGGCAAAACTTTTCCTTAAGGAATTATGCCTTATGGGCGTACTTTTAATTAAGGTATAACCAAAAGTATGCCTTAACTAAAAGTGTGCCTTGAAAAGTTTAAAAAAAAAAAAAAAAAATGTCTCAAGGCAAGTCTGCCCCTCCGGCATAACTTCCTTAAGGAAAAACTAAAGTTATGCCGGAGGGGGCATAACTTTTCCTCGAGGCATAATTTAGTTTTGCCTTATGGGGCAAAACTTTTCCTTAAGGAATTATGCCTTATGGGGCGGACTTTTAATTAAGGTATAACCAAAAGTATGCCTTAACTAAAAGTGTGCCTTGAAAAGTTAAAAAAAAAAAAAAAATGTCTCAAGGCAAAGTCTCATTCCTCCGGCATAACTTCCTTAAGGAAAAACTAAAGTTATGCCGGAGGGGGCATAACTTTTCCTCAAGGCATAATTTAGTTTTGCCTTATGGGGCAAAATTTTTCCTTAAGGAACTATGCCTTATGGGGCATACTTTTAATTAAGGCATAACCAAAAGTATGCCTTAACTAAAAGTGTGCCTTGAAAAGTTTAAAAAAAAAAAAAAAAAATGTCTCAAGGCAAAGTCCCCCCTCCGCATAACTTTGGTTTTTCCTTAAGGATTGTGGCTGGATCCGCATACACTCTCCCCGACTGTCTTGCGAAATTATTTTTTTATTTTATGCCTGAGCGGGGGTTCGAACCCAGAACCTCAGGTATCCAAGCGAAGGGCAAAACTTAAAGAACACAAAGATGAGGGGCAAAATTTAAAGACCACCCCAAAAGAAGGGCAATCCGTGCAAAAAATTGATTAGTTTAATTCAAAAGCATGGCCCAAGAGTATAAAAACATAATATAAATTGTAATGTTTTCATAAAAAAATTAAAATACATACATATATATATACAAATTTAATTTTTAACATAATATATAAAGTCGGTTTGGTTCGGTTTTTTTCGATTTTTTAAGACTTGAAACCAAAACCAAACCAAATATAGTCGGTTTTTAAATTTAAAAACCAAACCAAATCAAACCAAAAAAATGTCGGTTTTTTTTTTTCCGGTTCGGTTTGGTTATCGGTTTGGTTCGGTTTTTCGGTTTTTCGTGTTCAAAATTTCTATTTACAACCTTTTCCCATTTGACAACTAACACAAACAGTAGGACTTTTATTCTAACAAGTGATATTGATACACTTATTTTTGTCTAAAACTTCTAAAACTTAGAGTTTGGATGCCCAAGTCCGGCATGCCAAACATCACTAGGGATATAGCATGGTATCTAGATGTTGGTGTTGTGATCACCTTAGACTGAAACATTGGCTCATGTTTTTCATTTGATAATTAGATACGACTAGGGGATCTATATTTTGTAACACCACCTGACTTTTGGTGTAATGAGGATATCAATAGCAGAATGTGGCATGGCAAATGGGAAAAACGAAAACTAAAGGGATGTTTATATGAAGATTTAGCTCAATACATATTGGATAATATCAAGCCTCCTAAGCGAAATAGAGATAGATAAACAAATATGAAGACGGATACCAAGGGAGAATTCGGACACAACGAAATGATATATTCCGGTACATATGAGTCAAAGGAGCCTTTAAAGGTATCATTTTCTATGTAGAGCCCGGTAATTTAAATTACCACTAAATTATGTTATTTGGAGAATGGGATATAGCATGGTATCTAGATGTTGGTGTTGTGATCACCTTAGGCTCGGAAACATTGGCTCATGGTTTCTTCGATAGAGTACCGAAGATCCAACTTCTCACAACACATCCTTTTGTTCCCAATCATCACTACTATCATTGGCTTTCTCACAACTTTTATCACTAGCTTTGTCATTTGCTTTTACCACTTTGCTAGCGGTGGTTTATACACATGCACCACTCGTATAGCACACTTCTAATGCATGAAGGAAACTAGTCTATGATAGAGTTATACATTTAACTAAACTCTATTACTTAAGCTTATCACAACTACTTAACAATAACAATAATAATATTGTACTTATCCTAAGTAACCTTATCATGATCAGTGATCTTATCATGATCTTCAACATCTTCATCATGTGTTATATCAGATTTTTAATAATATGTATCATGCTTATTATTTTTGTCGTCCGCATTTTCTCACTTGTTCAGTCTTAGATTTACACGGATACGGATAGTCATGAATCAACAAGGGCCTTGACAAGAAGCAAAACAGCTCAAACCAGAGCATATGCTAAACCTGGTTCATTGTCATACTTGGCAAAAAAAAAAAAAAAGTTATTAACCACAAACGAAAGCGTTCAAGCTATAAGGTCGAGAGAGAGATCATCTTGCTAGAATTAATTGGAGAACGGCAGAACAAGTAGCACCACAAGCTAACCAAAGTGAGCAACTTGTAGAAGAGCAACATGTAGAACGGCCGTCGAGGAGCAACAAAACGTCGAGGAGCAACGACCGTCGAGGACGAAATGCAAATGGATTCTACAATTCCTCCCACAAATGAACAATCGAAGCAGTAACACATAGCTTACGAACTTATTAAATTCATCCATGACTTCTAATTTCTTACATTTTCTTTTAACTTTAGGCCCTTCGACTCGAGAAAAGAAAAAGAGCGGAAACGCAAATGCATAGTGTGCATAGCCGACATGAGCGTAAATTGATCCTCATCGAATAGGCTCAATCAACCTATTGGTCCTCTTTTGAAGATGTTGTAATAGAGTTTGGTAGCTTCCTCGGTACATTAGCGAGGATCGCGACCCTTTGCCCATTTGATATACTTGATTGGAGGAAAATGGACACAAAAGATGATTTATGGATATATACCAAGGTTTGAAGTTTCCAATATTTAAGTATCTCGTTAAAAGTATTGTTTATCTTGACAAAATGACACAAAATTGTAGGAGAAATATGATATTCTGGTTGGCAAAAAGTGGACTTTGAATGCAATTAAATGCCGCTTGGAGAAGGCATAAAAGTGACTTGAAGAAACTTTGTTACAAACCAAAAGTTACCGATGAAATCATAATGGCAAAAGCGAGGTCATATTCGGAATGTCAATTTAAAGAGCTCCTCGAATATTGGAAGTACGAGAAATTCCGGGTAAAATATATTTCCCGAATACATTTGTCTTCTGCGATGCAAGTGTCCTTCTATCTCTGTCTTCTCTTTTCGTTGTTTGCGATATGGCTATCGTTGTAGGTTTTTTTTTTACCTTTCTCTTCTCTGCCCGATATCGCTACATCACGCTTTCTTTTTTCTTGTAATTTCTCTTCTTATCTTCTTGTCTCTGTTGCAGAAAATGTCTAAAACAACTGCTGAGAATCGGAAGAAGTTGTTGAATCCATCGTCGGCAAAAAAAAGTTTCGCTTTAGTCCGCAATAAATTGGTGTGTTCTCTTATTTTTTTTATTAAGTCTTAACTTTGTCATTTTAAGCGATTTTTTATATCCATTTTGATGTGACTAGGAAAAAACCAAGGGAAATGTATCACTTAAGGAGATCTTTGTGGAAACAAGAACAAGGAAACCCGAGCGCTTGTACAAGGAGTCAAATGAAGACACAACTAGTAAAATTGTATGTATATTATGTATTGCAAGTTTTTATTGAAATCTATTATTTATTGTTAGTTTTTGTTTGCTTGAGTGCGGTTGTTGGATTGTCTTTGTTAGGCTGAAATGGAGGAAATTGAAACACAACTAAGCGCATGGTAGTCGGCTTGTTGATGCATACTCGGCCGTTATGGGTCCGGAACATCCGGACGTCTAAGACTATATGGACGGGGGTTACAAAGACTTCTTTGAAAGGAAAAGGCTGGAACTTTTGAAACAACTTCAAATGCCACAAATGATGTAGTGCAAGAAATGCAAGAAAGGATCCAAAAAATGGAGGAACAAAAGAGAACTATGCGAGCGAGGTTCTTTGCGAAGTTCTGCGGTGGTTACTTCAAAAGTAATTGAAAAACTCCAACGTGCGGGATTAATTAGTCCGGACATGCTAGCGGCATTGTGTGCGCCTTCACGGGAGAAGCTACGTGCCCCACAAGTAGATAGCAACAATTAAGGTTAGTCTCACTTCTTCTCTTGCGATATAGGCGACTTATATTGGTTTTACAAATTCCTATACAATGAACATGGTAAAATTAAACTAAAACTTGGAAAAAAAAAAGTTGCGATAAGTTGCATGCACATCCGTGTGTTCTTTGTATATATATCTGCAAACTAAAAAGGATAAATTATAGCATTTTTTTTGATAATTCCAAGAGCTAAAAGGAAATATGAAGTGTATCTTAGAGATCCCTAGCCAATCGAATTAGGTTAGCAATTAATGCCTGCTTTATTTGAATATAGAGTGAAGGATCAGAGCTGCAAGTTGCAAGTAGTAAAATTGAAGTAAAAACTTGTATTAACTAGGGGCATTCCAAGAATCGAACTCGGGACCTCTCGCACCCAAAGCGAGAAACATACCACTAGACCAAATGCCCTGCTTTTGTTGGTACCCCGATCTAAACAATAGTTGGAAGTTTCATCTCGGTTTTTGCATAGGTTTGTACCATTTTATGAATTAATTTTCTTGGAGGAATGAGTGATGAGCATTCTCTGGTGTCTTGGGGTCCCCTTTTCTTTCCCTTTTTTAAGGTTTGAAAGGTTGAGATGAAGGTATTGACAAAAGGAAAGTGAAGGAAAGAAAAAGTTATGCTTTGCTTTTTATGTTAAAAATGTGTGTTCATTTGTCTTAAAAATGCGGTGGTATGCTTCTTGAGTCTTTAGTTACTTCTTTCGGTATCTTATTTAATGCTTCTTCTTTCTTTCATTGCGGCTTCTTTAACTTTTGCTATTCTTGTTTCTTGGTGTGAGAAATATTCATATATCATCCATTCTCTCATTTTGCAACCTTTGATTATACCGGAGATATGGGCATCCCGATGCATTAGGGTGTGTGTTTGAATAAGGTTGTCAAGTGAACACTAATACCTTTGAATATGACTAAGACTATTTGCGCATCTTAAAGTTTTCGATTCTATGTGTTGTTAGAATAGCTACTAACTATGATAATATGCTATCACTCCTCCTTTATTGGCTGCCATCTTTGCTGGCTGCAGCCCTTGACTTGTTTGGGTAGTCTTTAGCTTGTCTGGCCCATTCTTGTCATTCTGTTATTCTTGTTTCTTAAATTCTTCTTAGTCTTGAAGCCCTAACTATTCTTCTTGTTGAAAATTTCTTCTTCTTCTAACATTGCTCGGCTGCCTGCTCTTCTACACTCATTGCTTGTTCTTGGCAACTGACGGAGAAACATTCATATAACATCCATTCTCTCATTTTGCAACCTTTGATTATACCGGAGAGATATGGTCGCCCCGTGCATTAGGGTGTGTGTTTGAATAAGGTTGTCAAGTGAACACTAATACCTTTGAATATGACTAAGACTATTTGCGCGTCTTAAAGTTTTCGATTCTATGTGTTGTTAGAATAGCTACTAACTATGATACTATGCCTATCACTCCCTCCTTTATTAGGCAGTCTTTGCTTTGCGATCGCCACAAACAGCTTGTTTAGGCTGGTCTGCTTCTTCTTGATAACAACATTCTTCTGGTATTCTGCGGCTTGGCTGGCTGGTCTTTAGTCTTGATTCTTATTCTTGCTTATTTGGTGAAAATCTTTTCTTCTTCTTGCTTTGCTGGCATTCATTCTTCTGACCGGAGAAATATTCATATATCATCCATTCTCTCATTTTGAAACCTTTGATTATACTGGAGATATGGGCATCCGATGACATTAGGGTGTGTGTTTGAATAGGGTGTGTGTTTGAATATGGTTGTCAAGTGAACACTAATACCTTTGAATATGACTAAGAGTATATTCATTTCTAGTCTTGTCATCATTAGTATGTATGCATTGAGAGATTTAATTCTTTTATGAAAGCTTTTCTAAATCATTTTTCCTTATCAATTTTTTGTAGGTGGTGAAATTGAACAAGGGGATGAAAGAAGTGAAGATACGTGATCGACTAAGGAGGATTGGGTTAATTTTTGGAAAATTGAAGACTTCGTGTTCCACCTCTTGAATGGTCAAACATTATCTTGATATTTTGCTTTTTATGTATATTACTTGACCTCTTGGATTATTATTTTGGTATGATCGATGTTGGATCTTGTATTAGTATTTTGGTATGACGTCGGATCTTGAATTATTATTTTGGTATATACGATGTCGAATCTTAGATTATTATTTTGGTATGATGTTGGATCTTGAATTATTATTTCGTTGTGATGTCGGATCTTGAGTTATTATTTTAGTGATGTCGGATATATATGTGGTCTATATTGTGTTAGCCCTCTATAGTCTGTTGCAGTAGAACCATAATATCCGTTGCAGTAGCATCATAATACTCGTTGCAGTAGCACCGCAATAACTGTCACGGTAGCCCCATAATATATGTTGCGGTAGACCTACAATACCCGTTGCAGTAGAATTCTAATAATTGTTGCAATAGTCCTAAAAATAATCGTTGCAATATTATATAGCCGTTGCATTAGCTCTATAACAACCGTTGCAATAGGAAGAAGCAGTAGTTGAATAGTCAGAAATGAGCGTTGCAATAGCGTTGAATAACCGATGCAAAAATCTATATTGCAACGGTTCATATCTGTTCCCGTAGATACATGGTCGTTGCAATAATCGTGAAGAGCAAACCGTTGCGGTAGGATAATATATTGCAACGGTTTTAAACCGTCACAATTAACCGTCACAATAGACCTATTGTAACGCAAGCCGTTGTATAAGATAACTAAAACCGTTGCATTATCACTATAGCAACGGGAAAACAAGCAACTGCAACGGTAACGGCACCGTTACCATAGACCAAATTTCTAGTAGTGTGTTAGACTTGTCTTTTCACCTAGAGCATTAAGTACGTCATTGTTTTTGGAGCTTTTGAAGAACCAAGACAATTACTTTCATCTTAGTTTAATGAATAGTAAGCAATATGAATTCTTTATTATTTTGTTATTCGTTCTTCGTTATGAGTAGTTAATTTATCTACTAAGGTTGAACGCAATGATGGGTGTTAGGTGATTGGGAATTGAGATTGATATATGCATAATGGATTGTTAGGGTTTACTTGTTCTTCATTATTCATTGTTAGTTGATGGTTGCAAACATTAACTTAAGCCATAAACCTCAATTATTTCGAAAAATAAGCTAGGGTTTGGCAAGAACAAGTAACAAGAACTTGGGGCGTTAACCCTCATTTAATAGACTCACTTAGGAATAAGAGGAATTTACTTGGCACATATTAACCGTTCTTCATATCAACTCTTTTATATTTTGGAAAATCATAAAGAGAGATAATCCTTCACTATTGGGAAATATTAGTGATTCAATTAGTGGTTAAGTTCATTCTTATAGCGATCCATTAGAAGTATATCAAGAATCAATACCCATAGCGTACACTCTATCTAAAAGGGGACACTACCTTGGTTTCTTTAATCATATTCATTACAATCAAAGCAATTAGTTAATAAATAAACAATTTTCTATAAAGTCAATAGAATACGAAACTAGACCGCATGAAAGTGCTATACGACTTTAATAACCTTTTCACACCATATTCCCTTGGGGGGTTCGACTGAACCTAGTTGGGTTACTATATTTGACATCGCCCACTTTACATAATTTAATAGGTGTAATTTGAGTGTATCAATCTCCCAGGTATCCTCCTCAACTGGATGATGCCTGTACTGAACTTTCATTGAAGCAATCTCTTTGAACCTCAATTTCCGAATCTGTTTATCCAAAATAGCAATTGGTTCTTCCTCAAAATTCAGATTTTGATCAAGCAAAGACCGAATCCCACTGACTCATATGAGAACCATCAGAATAATACTTCTTGAGCATGGAGATATCAAATACAGGGTGAACGCCAGAAAAATTAGGAAGCAAGGCCAACTTATAGGCTACCTTAGTAATGCGGCAACAATCTCTCAAACGGACCAATGTACCCAGGGTTCAACTTTCCCTTCTTCCCAAACCCCATCACACATTTCATGGGTGAAACCTTTGGCAATACCCGCTCACCAACCATGAACTTTAGGTCATGAAACTGGCGGTCCGCATACCTCTTTTGTCTACTCTAAGCTTTCAAAAGCCTCTCCTAAATCAACTTGACCGTGTCTAAGGAATCACGAAGCAAGTCTATACCCTAAGGCCTCACTTTAAAAGCATTGAACCAACCAACTGGAGAACGATATCTCCTACCATACAATGCCTCAAATGGTGCCATCTCAATACTAGAATGGTAACTGTTGTTGTAAGAAAAATCCGCCAAAGGCAAGAACTGGTCCCAATAACAACCAAAATCGATCACACAGGCCCACAACATATCCTTATAGACCTTAATGGTACGCTCGGACTGTCCATCAGTCTGAGGGTGAAATATTGTACTAAGCTCAACTCTAGTACCCAACTTGTTCTGCATAGATCGCTAGGATTGAGAAGTAAACTGAGTGCCTCGATATGAAATGGTGGAAATAGGCACGCCGTGCAAATAAACTATCTCTCAAATGTAGATCCTAGCCAACTTCTCTGAATTGTAGGTAGTCTTAATTGGTATGAAATGAGCCAACTTAGTCAAACGGTCCACAATGACCCAAATAGCATCAAAGTTCCCCAAAGTCCGTGGTAACCCTACCACAAAATCCATAGAAATCCTCTCCCATTTCCACTCATGTATAGGCATCCTCTGAGTAACTCCACCCGGCTTTTGGTGCTCATACTTCACTTGTCGACAATTCAAACACTTAGCCACAAATCCTGCAATGTCTCTCTTCATACTAAAGTACCAATAATGTTGCTTCGAAACATGATACAACTTTGTAGAACCTGGATGAATAGAATACATCAAACTCTGAGCCTCCTCATAATCAATCTAGTCAAGTCACCCTCCTGAGGAACACAAATACGATGCTTGATCCTCAAAACTCCTTTATTATCAAGAATTGCCTCTCTAGCCTTCCTTTTAACACATTGTTGGCATAAAGCCATATGTGAAGTTTTGATGATAGGCAAGGCAAAGACATGAAATAAGAAACCCGGCTTAGAAGGCATGATGAAAATTGAACTAGAGTAGATGCAAAAATGACAAGCAATAAAGCACGGTGAATTAACCGAGGTCTAAAGACGTAGGTCAATACAAAGACCGGTGCTAAGAAGCATTTCGGAGAGAGAGAATGAATGTTCCACATACATGATCTATGAGAAAGGGATATGATGATAAACATAGGTCCATAGACATGTTCCATTACACGATAGAGAGACAGAGATGCGATCATATGAACACGGAGGGTACAAATATGTGAAATAAAGAATACGTATTAGAGATGCTGAGCAAAGGAGATGGAATGATGAGTGAACAAGTGAATAAAACTGGTCAAAATACATGTACCAGTTACAGAAAAGCACAGGCCAAGAGGATAGAATGAAGTGGCTTGGTCACAGAGATGTTTAGTGTTGTAGGACATGATTAGATCTATGCATAGAACAATTGAACAAGGCAGCAAAGGGAGAGAAGATCACAAGATATCAAGGGAAGAAACAATATGAAAAGATAGAACAAGTGTACAAAACATGATCTATCAGTTGGAGGAATGGTCATAGGTCATCAGGTGCCGTAGATGAATGACTCAGCTGTAGGGAGTGGTGAAGTGACTCAGACTCAAAAGATAATTTTCAGAAGGAAATTTTTTTCAGCTAAAGGGTTTGCAGACACAGCATGTGAATCAGGTTAACAGAAGAACCCGATCTGCAAACATGTTCCATCACAAAGCAAGAACAACATCAGAGTCAAAGAGTGATCAGAGGTGAGAAGAACAGTTGCAGACACAGAACTTACTGTTATTTGAAACAGGTCATCCATGTTCCCGGCCAAGATCTCGAAGTAGTTCAATGGCGGATGAAGAATGAAAAAGATTGGTGGAACAGGTACATGAACATATTCTATCCCAGACAGTGCGGAGATTCAGAGGCGGATGAACCAGGTGGATGAAACAGGTTCGTGAACATGTTCCAGGGAAAGTCCTACATCAACTAGGATTTGCAGAATTATGGAAAGAACTTGGCAGTCAAGTATGAAAGATTCCTTTCCACAATTGTAGGAATTAGTAAGCCTCCTACACGTACAAAGAACAGACTCAACAAGGCAAGAATCCAAGTACAACACAAACCTTGCGTGTGTGCCATTGACCGACTAGGAAAGGGTTTTGTGTTAGCTGACATGCCGAGCATAATGTTATAAATACCCAGGTCTTCGCAAGAAGAAGTTTGTGCACCCACAAGGAGCTAATTCAGAATATTGAGCGAAGAAGTTATATCCAAGAATATTCGAGAATCTGGTTGTTGCGTCCCTAATGCACAAAGAAGGATCGGTGGAACTGTTTTACTGAATAATGTTCCCCAGTTCTGAAGTCCAGATTTGTGTATTAGGTTTGGTCATAGAGTTGTATCTTTATCAGCTTATTGTAGAAGCATTAAAGTAGATATAAACATTGAAAATCTAAGTAGGGAGTTTACTACTCGGAGACAACTTACTAGTCAAAGGTTGGGTTGCAAGGCTAGGCTAAGGGTTAGATTACAGAGGTTGTAATTTGTAACTCACACTTGGCTCATTATTGTAGTGAAGTTGGGAAAACCCAATAGGTATGTAGGTCGTGGTTTTTATCACCATTTGAATCGGGTGGTTTCCATGTAAATATCGTGTCCTTTACTTACATGTATTTTATTATTCCATAAAGAGGCTAGCATAGAACCTATACAGCAAGGTGTTCCATCCTTAGCAAAAAATTGGCTACACATAGGATAGGAAGTTGGTCGTGCAACCTAATAAGTGTTATCAGAACGGGTTTTCTTTAAGGAGGTTAACACCTCAGGAGAAAATCATGGTGAGTGTTTCACAACCACTAAGGAAGCAGTAAGTCGACCTTAGGCTCATTAATCAAGCTCTTAAGATGAAGGCGAGAACCAAAAGGGAATAACTTATTGTCAATACACAAAGTGGAGTATGCTTCATGTTATATCCCGTATTTTTGTACATTGGGATATTTTAAGCTAATCGCGGCAAGTTAAGGATAAGACTATCTTGGGATCCGAGGTAGAGACTTTTAACCTCCGATTTTGTTTTAATGCACAAGTTTATAAATTTTATTTGGTATAGAAATATTAATGGAGATTAGGATTAATTAACCATGATTAGATTATTAAGTGGGATTAAAGTTTAATTATTCATTAATTAAGCCATAAGTGGCATATTTTTACCCATGGCTTGGCCAAATTTGATTGGCTCAAGCCATGAGTGGGACATGTGTCCATCTCTTAGGCACCATATAAGTAGCAAATTTATGACAAGAAAAGTCATTTATCATCTTCACAACTTGAGAGATTAAGAGATAAGAGAGAGAAGTCTGTACCATGGTCGGGCCGAGTTTGAAGCTTGAATGTTTTGATCAAAAAATAATTTTCTTCAAGCATTTCAATCCTTTGGAAGGTGTATAACAACGTGGGATTGATCCTAAGTAGCAAAAATAAGTATTAATTCAAGGCACAAATTCTAGCCAAGTTGAGAAGTCAAATATTAAAGGTAAGGTTTAACTTTCTTTTGCATGTATTAAGGGTGGTTGTGAACGTGTTGTAGTTGTAGAAATGAATGAAATTCATGGAACTATGTGTGTTGGTGTTGAAGCCTGTGCAGGGGCGTTTGTGTAAGAGATGGTGAATTGATTTTACTTGGTATTTTAGTTGTTGTTGTTATGAATTTTATGATGAGAATTAAAGGATTTAATGGTTCAAGTTGGAGTTGTAATTGTTTGTGAGCTGTTGTAGAAGTTAATATGATGTTAATATAGTTTCTTGCATTTATGTAGATGTTGTTAACGTGTGGTTGTTGGTATAGTTCATGAATTTGAAAGAAAAGAATGTGTTGTTGTTGTTCTTGTTGAACTTGTGAGTTTATATGTTGTATTGTGTGTTGGTTGGGCTGTTTTGGAGTGTTGTACGGGCTGCCCCGAGTGTTCTCGAGTCTTGTTTGAATAGTCTCGGATTGATACTTGAACGTATCATCATTGATGTTGGCTTGGTTGTATTTAGTTGATTTGAATGTGAAGGAAACGTCGTCAAATTATTTAGAAAGGAGTTACTGACGTTAGAATACGTTTTGAATTCCCCCATAGCTTAACCATAGTTCTTGATGTCTTAATATAGGTTGAGGTACTATTGAGCACAGTATACGTGTTGTGTTGCGAGTAAACGCTAAAGGTATGTAAAGCCTATCCCTTCTTTCTTTTGGCATGTCCTAGATGTAAGTAAGATATGGTATGAGCTTTGGGGTAACTCTATTCATAAGTTCCGAGCATGATTTATGATTCTTATTAACTTCTTGATATTAGAATTCTTAATGTAGTCGAGCTATTGCCCTCGAGTCTTTTATATGATTGGATAGTAAATGATGCATAAAGAGTTCCTATTCTTAAAGGATTCTGTAATGAATAACGTCCTTCACTTTCATAAGCTGTCTCGTATTGGTTTGATACATGACTATGACCCCTGAGACTTTCCTTAATATAGTTCGTAATGACATTTAGAGAGAACTTAATATGGCTATCATCCTGATACTCGAACGTTGATTAGTTTACTTATCTATTGAGTCTCAAATGATGATTTATATGCATATGGTTACTCACTACTCTGCTCGTGCATACTGTTATTACATCTTTCACCGAGTCCCGGGCCGGTATGTCATCGTGCACACCTCCACTGCATGGTTCACCGAGTCCCCCACTAGAGGGCCGGTACGGTATATATATGTTATGGTGTTATGCTGTGTTATGGTGTTATGCTGTGTTATGGTGCTATGCTGTGATACGGAGTTATGCCGTGATACGGAGTTATGCTGTGTTCTGGAGTATGCTGTGTTATGGAGCCAAAGACGGGGTGGCGACCATGTTCACCGAGTCCTATAATGGGCCGGATATGATATATGATATTGACATGCATGATTTGTGTTTCAAAAGCAAGCATTTTGGTATCCCGGTTATTGTACTCATTTTTTGTACTTCTTATTTCGATTATAATCCTGTTTACTGTATTTCATGCTTTATATGCTCAAGACACATCTCGTCCGACTCCCTTTCTTCGGGGGCCGTTTCGTGCCCGCAGTACGTACGCTCGTTTTGGTGATCCGCCGGCCAGGATATCTATTCGGTATCTTGGAGTGCTCCCTTGTTCCGAGCCTAGCTTTTTGGTACGGTCCTTTTGTTGTATATATGTGTCTATCCCGGGCGTGCGGCGGGGCCTCGTCCGTCATATGATCTTGTTGTTACTCTTAGAGTCCGTAGTGACATATGTGTGGGTTTGTACATAGTTCTTTGTTTAGTTGTGTATATATGACTTATGTTTTGGGACGTTCCCGATTGCGATGTGGCGCCTTGTCGGCTTGCGTATGTATATATGTTTTGGGATATCAGTATAGAAGTGGCAGCCTTGTCGGCTTGCATGTATATAGTTGGGGCGTTCCCACATATTATGATAACCTCGCCGGCTTATGTACGATGTTATCTCGTCGAGAGTTGTAACTCGCGTGAGACACGTTGCCGTGATATATATATATATATATGTGATTGAGACGACGTCTTGCCTTTTTATATAAGTTCCTTATCATGCTAGTTATGGGCTGATTATAGCTAACAGGTGTGTATACGAGTGTCCAGCTCGGGCACTAGTCGCGGCCTACGGGGTTGGGTCGTGACACTTCAAGTGCAAGAAGGTCTATCATAGAATCAGAGATTGCCTACTATGGGAGATCGAATGGAAGACAAAAAGAGCAGAAAAAGAAAGGTTGAAGGATCCGATCAATGATCAAAAGAGACAATATTAAAGACAAAGAAAATCCCTCAACACTCCATGCTGATGAGGAGTCAAACTCAGGAAAGGACTCAAGGTTAAATATTCTTGATCTAAAAGACAAGTTAGATCACTTTTCTAAGAAGAAACTCACATCTCTCATGAACGCTCTCCTGGATGAACATCATAATTAGAGCACAAACATAGTTTAGTCATCTAATGCTCTCTCCGAACTGAAAAATAAGTTTATGAAAAGTGTATCTAGCAAGGAAAGGGCAAAAAGGGAAAACCAATTCCTAAAAGAACAAGTCACTCAACTAAGCTCCTCAGTCATAGCTCTCCAATCTGAAGTTATAGAATTAACTGTCAAAATCAAAGCTATGAAAATCAGTGACAACCTAGTCGAAGTTGAAGCTGACTTAAAAACGACGAGAAGGGAGCTGTACGAAGAAAGATAGAGCACTAGCAAGATCAGCTTGAGATTAGTGAAAGCAGAAGCGGATCTGAAAAAGGTAAATCATTGGACATAATTATCTCCACTACTCTAAATTCCCACCTGTCAAATACTCAACGAGGGTATAATATAGTCCTAAATCATGAAATCACAGAAGAACTACCAAGATTGTCAATAGGGCTGAAAAAGGGTTGAATGATAAGTCCTTAAAAGAAGTGCCAGGATGGATAAAGAGGAAATTAACCAACTCCGATATTCGGAGAAAAGGGTCCAAGACCACATGGGTTCCTAGAACTAACCCTTGACCATTTTGCAGGAAAGAGGAGAAGAAGAGGAAGCCACAATGATATATGAATAGTACTTTCTCAAGAGAAAAAAATCACAAGAAAATTCTGCTTACTCTCAAAATAGAGAAAAGAAGGATGCTGGAAAAGAAAGTTCAGACGAAAAGGCAATCAGATAGAGGGAATCTGGGGTGAAACGGGTAGATAAACCTGGTTTCTAAACTAAAAGGAATATAATGCACATAGACAAGGGGAACAAAAGCAAAAATTCTAATGAGAAGTCAGTTCCACTAAAAGGATGATGACAGAGTGGTGACAGGTAATGAGAAGAAGAAAAGGGTGAGAGCACTTATCCAGAAGAAGCTGCTTGAAAGGGAAGAACAAATCCAAGTGGAAAGAAGTCAAGTGATCATGAACCTGGTTAAATAACTTGTTCTATCAAGAAGAATGAAGACAATTAATTGGAACAATGAGTTCAATTGGATCAAGCAAAGTGCTACGGTGATTCAAATTTCCACTGGAACAACAACAAAGAAGGAAATCAGAGGTCTACATCAGATAATATACTATACAAATATGGTAAAAGGTTCCTTCATTGTTTAAAGTGAAGCATTGATTAAGAATGGGTGAAAAGGAATAATTATATTAGTATTAAGGATGATTAAAGCGGCATATTACTCCTTGAAATTGGCTAGAAAGGTGTATCAGACTGTGTGTTTTTAAGGTAATTAAATATTTACTCAGTCTTGTACATTGAGTTGTATGTCCGATACCATAATATGTTCATGATCTTCTAAAAGGCCAAAAATAGTGACTGTCACATAGAACTGGCACAAATGTTAAAGATTACATATGATTAGTCATCTGCATTTCAAGTATGTACTCAGTCTCTTGCAGTCACTTGCATACATAAAGATCAACAGAACAACTCAAACAATGTGGTGCCGTCACCCTAAGCCAACTATAGCCGCCATTAAGTATGTGTTGAGAACTACAAAAGTAATTCATGATGACCCTTTGAAAAGCTGTTACAATTATGTCATCCGCTCTTCAAGAAAACTCTTCAAATAATCATTGATACTGTATCGTTCTTCACTCTCATGACTATTTAAATTGGTAACCCTTATCACTCTCTCTATGGAACCTAAGTAGAAAATAACCAAAGATTCTCTAGGTTCAAATAAACCTCCTTCTCAGTCACTCAAAAAATTTCAACCTTATCCTATAATGTTCTGTGTGCTATCTCTAAAATTCATCCTTCCAAAAGTTATTCATATGTGCATATCCTCAAGAGAGGTGAAAAAAAAAAAGTTAGGTGGAGCATATAAACAGGGGAATGAGATGAATCCTCTGAAACAAAGGAAAGTGAGGGAAAACTCATCAAAGCAACATTTTCTCAAATGGAAAATTGAGTTGCCCGATGTTGCAAGCTCGATTCAAGTAAACATTGGTAAAATAGTGATGAAAATGAGGTATGAAGGAATAAGGGTTCGTGAAGAAATAAGGAAGGATGACATAAAGGAGCTCGATCTAAATAATTGAACTGCAAGTGCGGCGAAGGTATCGTGAGGGGCATAAATTTCAATATCTTATCAGATGCCGAGTTGAAATTCAAATCAAGGAGAAAGAAAAATATTTGATGAATTCTTGCCCTGCCAATGGCACTACCTCCAGAGCTGAGAGCCTCTCCACATCTCCTAGATAGAATTCCTTAGAATGTGCCCAAAAAATTAGGTTTTTAAACAACAATTCTTAGCATCAAAATTCCCAGTCCAGCCTAAATGATCTGATGTATTGAAACTGTAATCAAGAGACTGAATTGTATTTGTTGATGTAAATAATAGAATTATTGATTAATTGTGTATATATTGTATATTCGTGCCTCATCTATGTGACTTGAATGTTTTGATTGAAATGAGTGACTGTTCTTGTTGTGTGTATAAGATATCCCCAGTGGCGATGAGTTTAATATTGAAAAATACTTAATCACCTTGAGATTAACTTTTTAATGATACCAAAAATTTACTGGTGCATTAATGCTTTTTGACTCATGCTAACCTGGTTTACCTTGTGAAAATTTGGAATATAAAATGGACATGACAGTTAGTGTTTGTCATCATAAAAAAGGGGGAATTTGTCGGCATAAAGCCATATGTGAAGTTTTGATGATTGACAAGGAAAAGACTTGGAACAAGAAAACCATCTTACAAGGCATGATGAAAACTGATCTAAAGTAGATGCAAAAATAACAAGCAAGAAAGCACAGGGAATTAATCAGGTCCAAATACATGTGGGTCAATACAAAGACCAGTGCCAAAAAGCATATCAGAGAGAGAATGAATGTTCCACATACATGATCTATGAGAAAGGTATATGATGATAGGCATAGATCCATAGACATGTTCCATTACACATTAGCAAAGACAAATACAGGCATATGAACAGAGATGTACAAATTGTTACGACCCATTTTAGGATCGCGCGGGCACCTACCTTTCCCACCTCGATAGGGGAACCCTCAACCCAACACAAAATAATTACAAGTAAAGAAAAAGATTTAATAGTCTTCAAGATATATTATAATCAAAAAACAGAAGTCAAACCGATACATCCAAATAAATTAGCAGAAGTGTTTACAGCTATTTAATAAATACACTGACTCAGTTTCCCACGACCTGGTCTAGACTGGTACAAGAGAGACTAAGATTGAACCGGAATTCAATGATAAATCTAAGACTCAACCTCCATCTCGGAATGGAAATGATAGAGGCCTTCAAGATAGACACCGTGCATCTTCCGGGAAACCCCAACAATCAATTTCCTGAAAAACTCTACACCCCAAAAGGGATGTAGCAAGAGTAGTATCAGTACAATACTAGTACGGGTAAAAGATCATAGGCCGACATTTGTTAGAATAAAATATCAGTATTAGAATTCACAAATAAACATGGTAGGTAAAACTAGGTTGACAGTGCACATTACCTACTGCTAGGCTCAACAAATAAAGGTTCTTATTCTTATTAATTCCTTCCTAGTGATTCGTTTGCCTAATTTACATCATGCTCCCTTCGAACTCATATAACATACAATAGAAAAATTGGTTCAAGGATCACCAATCAACTACCATTACACTATCCACTCTTAGTATCAGAAAGTTCTTGTGTCATTCTGATATTCATTATTCGCCTACATTTAAGAAGCCAAAATGTACAACTGAGGAGTCTCAAACATAAGTAATTTCAAGATCATGGCCTATGGTTATAGCACTAAGCCCAACTATGCCAAGTCTTAATACATCCAATCCGAGTCTGTATATCATAAGTGCATAACAAGAATATCATAGAAATATCACAATAGAAGCCATAGTACAATGCAATGCAATAATGTATGGAATGTGAATGCAATGCATATGCACCGTACACATGTACTCTAATGATGGAACATCACATCTCGACAAAGACAACTCATGGGGACCAGCGAAGTCTATGTACCTCATGATTCCTGCAACAACCTCGGCAATCGCTACCACTCATCCTCAATTTTGGGATAAACATCCGACATCGATCCTCACGTCACTCTCATCCAACTGAGTTCAGCTCATAATAATGTCTCCTTAAGTATCATCAATGTATCAACAGTATATCATGAAGGATGAGAATGCGTGCAATGTATAAGTTCAATGCCAATAATCAAATCAATATCAAAAGTACCATGTATGGGCACACTAACAATAGCATGAAACAGGCTACAAAATAAGCAATAATGGAATCACTATCCTCATCTCAAACGACAACAAGTAGGATACTACAATATCATGAACGAGATCAACGCCAGTCACCAATGCCTATAACGGACAAATCACAATAACAATATCGTCTCATTCCTTTACTTCCTAACGATATCAATATATGATGACTACGCTTCTAACCTATAAAAATCAACTACTAAACATCCAGTGTAGAATCATTTCATGTTCTTTGGCACATTTATCAATTCCAATACCAATTTATGATTCAATATTAAATAACACAGGACATGATTATGCACATCATGCGGGAACTCCTCATCAATATAACATAATAAGCCAAGTACCGAACAACTAGTTTTTCAAGCCACATAAAATCCACCAATACGCAAAGGAACACCAACACACGAACCTAAGGAATCTAAAGGCCACAAGTCCGAACACATAATCCACATAACAGTACCAACCTAAGATTTCCATCCCAAAATCGAAAATCTTATACACAATTCTCTGTTTCATCTAATACACGAATTTTGCAAGTTTAACCGAAGTCTACGAAGAAAGGAAGCCGTAAACTACCTCAGGCTGAACAAATGTGCGAACATCTACTGTTTTCCATCTTCCATCTTCATAGGGAATTTGTATATCCAAGACGTCTAAGAAAGATGGATACATTCGAGTAAGCAATAATTGAAGAAATCGGTCATAGGGGTAAAATTGTCATTTCTAAAATAATCATTCTAGATTCTTAAGTATTGCTATTTCACCGCTTTTATGGAAAACAAGGTTTACCTAAGTCAAACTTGCTTCAATCATTCGCATGAGATACTATTAGAGACTTTGCAACTTAACCCATTTGAGAAATGGCAAGGATTTGGGCTTAGAATTAGTTATTAAACTAATTCTTGCAATAAGGAAGCCATCTTAGAGCTACTAATTATTCTAGGAAAATCATTACTAAAATTCCCCAAGGGATTCACAAGAATTTGAAGAAGAAACCTTCATTTAAAGCTTTGCCATCATCAAAATTTGTGTAAGAAGGAAATGGGAAATTAAAGGAGAAGAAATGAAGGATTTAAAGAGATTACCTTCCCAACGTTTTGGTCTCAAGGAGCTGAAAATATCTCCAAATGGTGGCTGCAACTTGGGAAAATAATTTCTAGGTCAAGTCAACAAATGAGGTTTTAAATAGGTCAATCACTGGTTATCTAGCTCTTTAACGGCCGTCTACCATTTCAGCGAAGCCACGCAGCATCTCGAGATCGAACGTGATCGAAGAAGCCTTTCCCCTTTGCTTGACGGGGCGTGTTCTTGGGCATGACCGCTGTGGCGGTCGGCCCCAGTATGTGGCAATTTGGGTCCAAGTCCCGAAATTCGATTTTTAATTCCTATCCACAAAACGGGTTCAGTTAGGCTAGATGTTCACCGGGAATACATAACGAACCGAACAATTCCAGGATGTTAAAGTTGCGCGTCTTTCGGGATTTACGGTAACGACTAAATGGGTCGTTACACAAATATATGAAATAAAGAAAGCAGATTACAGATGCTAAGCAAAGGAGATGGAATGATGAGTGCACATGTGAATAGAACTGTCAAAATACATGTACCAGATACAGACAAACATAGTCCAAGAGGAAAGAATGAAGTGGCCTGGTCACAAAAATGTTCAGTGTTGTAGGACATGATTAGATCTATGCATAGAACAACTAAACAAGGCAACAAAGGGAGATAAGATGTTACATCCCGCCCCTTCGTACGCTAAGCCCGTCGTAAAACTAAGGCCACGTAAAAGTTTAATGATAATTCAAGTGGTAAAACTATGCTCATCCCAAGGATAATAAGGTTTGTAAACATGTTTAATGGGTATGGGAAGGTTTCAGGATTTTGGCCCAACTTTTAGGAGGTATATCTCCTAGTATATAAGGTATTATGGGATGCATAACCTATCTAAATTAAATTTCATAGACTTTTCTTTCCAATGCAACAGACAGTTCGCAAAACAGAGTTGTATAATGCCCGGGTTTGGGCCCAAGAAAATACATTTTATTACACCCCCAAATTGCTCTTCCTTCTCTCTATAATTTCCCTTTCTCTCTCTACATATACATATGTGAATACATACCATAATCCAAGATAATCCACGCAAATCACCACTCAGAAGGCTCATAAAAGTAGCGGGATCCTCGTTTTCCTACTTGTACTTATAATTGAGGTGGTAGTAGATCAAATCAAGCTAGGGTTAAGGAATGTTGGAAACAACTGATGTAAGAACCCATCCATTTCTACATGCAATTTAGAATAATTATCTTGGATGTGATCATAAGGTTGGAAATGCATGAAATTATGACTAGGATTTATGTAATTGGCTTGTAATTTGATAATTGGGTTGAAAAGGGACTTGCATGGGTAATGTAGCTATATATTGACTTTGGAAGTGTGATTATCATGGAATTTTTGTTAATTAAGAACCAAAAGATGAAAGAATAACTTTATTGATTGTAAAACCGAGCTTGTCGCTCCATATATCAGCTTAATCGATTATAAATTGAAAGTATGAACATGCTATAGATTGGTTGTTGTTATCGTGATTATCATAGACCTAGGAAATGTAAAGAATATAGGTGAAATGTTGCCCGAATTATCATAGAATTACACGACACTTAAGTACGTAAAGATGGAAGTAGCAAATGGTGACAATAGAATTGCTCTATGATTATAGGTCGAGATTGAAGTATAATGAGCAGGTTGTAGTGATGATTAGAGTGGATCATCTACAAGGTATTTTAAGGCCTTTTCGTCACCCTCCTTCTATGGAATGAGTCCAACTACACGTATATGCAAACTCACGTCCCAAAAGAAACGATTCTACTCTAAGTCCAGTAATGTCCATGTTCCTTCCTTCCATATTATGTTTTGTAAGTAGGATGCTCCCCTTCCTCCCAAACCCACTCAGACGCGACACTCCGATGTCAGAAAGCAAGAACCTTTTCCCTAAATGAACC
>NC_081346.1:52800341-52906610 GCF_029784015.1 Lycium ferocissimum
TCGGTATAGACTCTTCAAGTATGCATATTTCCGCGTATGCTTATTCTCGGGTACGATGGGCCCCCGTCCATTCATATGATTCTGCTATTACTCTTAGAGGCCCGTAGACATGTACGTGGGTTGTGGGTAGCATTGTTCAGTTATGTTTGTGTTCTGTACATCCCCAGATTATGTGTATGATATGTATATATATAAATATAGGTATGTACATGCGCCACCATTTATGTTATATATATATATATATATATATATATATATATAAGTTCCTAATAAGTTACTATGAGCGGGTTATGATTAGAAAAGGGTACGAGTGCCCAGCTCGGGCACTAGTCACGACTCACTGGCCGGGTCGTGACAAATTTTATGGACGGAAGTTGGGGGAACTCTCCAGAATAGTTGGGGACTTTTTGTGGGTATTTTGGTCTAAAAATAAGGACTTGGATAGAGTCGGTTATCACCGACTGAAAAATTGCTCAGTGCAATCACACTGAGTTGCTGGGTTCTCTTCTGCGCGTTCACGCCACCTTCTGGCGCGTTCGCGCAGAGTTAATTCCCTGGTCTAACAGCCCATCTTAAATGCTCATAATTATCTATTCTGACGTTGGATCGACGCGCGGTTTGTTGTGTTAGAAACTACACTTCAGACTTTTGCTTTGCTTAAAAACTTCACATATACTAAAAGATATTCTTCCTCCAAGTTGGGCCAAAGTTGCCCTTCATATTTTCTCCAAAGTTCCAACAAACTTAATCCTTAAATCACTTGTCCTCCAATCCTTCCGTAGCTAATTCTATGAACTTAAACTTTCAATAATCATAAGATAAACGCATATAATCTCACATGCCTCTTGAAAGGAAACTCGAATCTCAACATACGAAACTACGGGGTGTAACAACCTCCCCCCTTTAAAAACATTCATCCTCGAATGTTAAACTCTTAGGGATCTTTATGGAAATTTTTGTAGGTTTTCCTCCGTAACTATAATACTACCAACCTGTGACACAGTAAGCTAAAATGCGCAATACTACACCGGCTACCATAAGTAATAATAACTGTTTAGCCGCTCATAAATAGTAATTATACCTGTATCAGCACAGGGTAGTTGCTCTTGATTCTGAGGCCTAGTCAAAACATATATGCGGTTCTGACCACCGCCAAAGCTAGATGCTCCGCCTCTACCTCTGCCTCTGCTAACTGAAGTTTGAGGGCCTCGCTCTAGGAAGCGTACCGAGGAAGCTAAAGTTGCTGCTGATCCAGTGGGCTGAGCCATAACACCTTTATCATTCATCGGGAAATCCCTCATACAGTGACCTGAAACCCCACATGTATAACATACATCAGAGCCCTGACGACATCGTCAAGTTGGGCTCTACCATACTGACTGCATCGTGGAGGGGGCATCCTCATCTGTGCCGATTCTCTCCTGTGCTGAAAATTCGAAGCCCTCGAATTTTGACCTAACTCAGAGTAAGCTGGCCTATCATAACGTGACCTCCGTGATGGTGAAGGAATACTAGTAGCTGAAAGTGGGGGCCTAAAACTACCCCTGACATCCTCTAACTGACTAGAAGATCTAGCTCTCTTAGACTGACCCTCATTCAAATCCTCAGACTGCCGTCTCTTCTGATCTTCTAGATTCTGAGCATATGCCTGGATGCGGGCAATGTCCATACCATTAAGTAAAGAAGCTGTGGAACATTCATTAATCAAATCTTTGCTCGAGCCCCGCCACAAACCGGTGCACTCAGTTTTCCATTTCTGCTACAATAGTGGGAGCATACCTAGCTAAGGAGTTAAACTGGAGACTATACTCCTGCACACTTCTATTCCCTTGCCTAAGAGTTAAGAATTTGTCTACTCTCGACTACGGACCTCTGGTGGCAAATAATGTCGAAGAAAGGCATCTACGAACTCCTGCCACACGAGTGGGGGTGTACTAGCCCCTCTAGAAGACATCCATGCATTATACCAATACATAGCCACATCCTGTAATCTGTAGGAAGCTAACTCCACTGACTCAATGTCTGACGCTGCATCACTCGCAACGTTCGCAGCATTTCATCTATAAAATTCTATAGGTCCTCCGCTGGTTTCGACCCAAAGATCTCTAGAGGGGTCAAATTAAGAAATCCTCGGACTGCGGAACTAATGGCCTCTTGTCAGTAGCCTGCACCCCCCCGCCGGGCACTCGAGCGCCTACTTTCTGAGTCAATAACTGAATAGCCTCTCGTACCTCCAGACCCGAGGCATCAGGTTGGGGAACGGGGGTGCTGGAGTCCCTGTATGCTCCTCTAGAGCGGTTGGGGTATAGGAGGTCCGGGATGGAGCTTCATTCTGGGACCCATCTTCCTCTATATCTGTCGGCGGCTCCCGCTCATTCCTTTTTCCGGCCACTGCCTTGCCCTTTAGGGCCGCTTTTGCTTTTCTTTTCAAAGGCATTACTAAAATCATAACATATGGTCAGGAAAAAGAGAATCCTCATAACATGGTTCTATTGCACGATCTAAGCTAGGAAAGAAAGAAAATCTTCCTAAATGCCTTACAGCCTCGTGTTTATAAGTGTGGTGCACTGCACACCATAAACAAGACTCTGCTAGATATGACTTGCAGACAACCCTAGGACATACTTGCTCTGATACCAATTTGTCACACCCTAACCTTGGTGAGGTGTGATTGGCATCTTACAGAAACCGAGCGAACCATCTGATAACTCGCATCCTCTATGTCTCAAATGGCAAAATAAGGCCAACTATGAATATAATATCATGCATACATACATATACAATGGGTTTGCGATGTTAACATATCGACTAACAAAACATAACTGAGCTGTACACAGGAATCTGCCTGCAAAACCTCTATGAACATGACTAAAGTACATAAGTTGGGACAGGACCCCCGGCATACCCTTAACACAAAATACATATACAACCCAGGCTCGGCAATGCTCCAGGAAGAAGTGGAGCCCACCAATCAAAACTAGTACCTGAAAGCAGCCTAGTGCGGAAGATCCTCGTCCTGTCAGTCTACACCTGCGGGCATGAATGCATCATCCACAAGAAAGGATGTCAGTATGAATAATTTACCAAGTATTTAAATCGAAAATGTAATAAAATATATATATTGCAAGAAGAAGGAAAAGAGTCAACGTGGCACTTCTGACTCACCAATGAGAATCTAGTACGCATGTCTCTTAATACTCTCATCTCTTTAACTACATCTATATTTGATACTGTGTCTCTAACTTACTTATCGTCTTAGTGCTAACTGCCCAACTAATCAGTGGTAACTGCCAGACCGGCCATAGCATGGTGGTAACTGCCCGTCCGATTATCACCCGACGGTAGGGCGCAGCTGCCCGACTGATCAGTGGTAACTGCCCGACCGGCCGTAGCTCGGTGGTAATAACTGCCCAACCAGCCGTAGTATGGTGGTAAATACGTAGCTACCCAACTGGTTGTAGACCAGTGGTAAACATATATCTGCCCAACCATTCGTAGCCCGATGGTAACATCTACCCGACTGGTCGGAGACAAGTGGTAATTATAATCGACATCATAACCAACTTCTACAAGTAATCTCTATACACTTCCCATGGTCATCACTTAACTCGTAGGGTCTACATAATCACATAAGACTTATAAGCACAGCTCAGGCCATTAATACTTCTTCCCGCTTGACTAAACATTAAAAAAGTCCTAAAATACAACATAAACCTCTCTTCGAACATTAGATACCTTATTAGGGATCCTCTACTAGCACTCTATTCATGTCCTATAAAACATTCCTTAAGAACCTATTCCTAGACTCGTTGGATTATTACTAGGGAACCATCATCATGAACTCATACGAAATCGTAAGGTGAGATCAACATCAATGAATAACATCAATAGCCATGAAACAAGCTCAATGATATCACAGGAACATCTGGAACTGTAAGCTTTGGTATTTTAGAAATAAAGTTGTTAAGGATATCATATATAGGTTCACAACAAAGGGATCTTGCATTAAGAAAGAAGGGTTTAGCCTTAACATACCTGGAAACTCACTTCTCGACTTTTCAACCTACCTCCTGGCTTGCAATCTACTTAAGATCGTTTGTAGTCTCGTAATCTCTCACCCGCCAGAGCTATAATATCTTCAATTATCGTTTGAATCCAAACCAAGTTTTGCCACAATACGATTTTATAATCACAACTACACACTGTCCGGACCTAAATTAGGAGATCTCACTTAATTCGCTGTAAAATTTAGTGGACGGAAGTTGAGGGAACTCTCCAGAATATTTTGGGACTTTTTGGGGGTATTTTGGTCTGAAAATAAGAGGGTAAACCCCCTTTTATACTTGGTTAGATGAATGAAATTGGTTAGTGGACTGGGAAGAAGCAGCCAAGCTGAGATTGTTTCAGATGAATGAAGTAGATGAATTCTGGTACTATGCCTATGAAAGTGCGGCCTTGTATAAGGAGAAGATTTAATACTATCATGATGTCAAGATCCTCAAGTGGGACTTTCAGAAGGGTGATTCTGTCTTGCTGTATAACTTAAGGCTGAAGCTCTTTCTAGGCAAATTGAAATCCAGTTGGTCCGGACCCTTCGAATTGGTAAGTGTTTCATCCAATGGCTCAATGGAATTGAAGACCATGGATGGGACTTAGACATTTCGGGTGAATGGCTAGGGTGAAGCACTACCGTTGGTGCATTGATGGAGATAGGGTCATTGATAGACACAGGTTGAAGCATGGATACACTCCTGACCCGGAGTAAAATAGTAACATCATCGTACCACGACGTTAAATTAAGCGCTACTTGGGAGGCAACCCCAGGTTTTTAATTTTTTTTTTTTTTTTGTAGTTTAGTAGCTTTTGTGTGGTTTGACGTTTGCTTTGGTATAGGATGATAATGCAGGAAAAATTAAGTGTGAGAGGCAGAAAAATAGGTCGTATTTATTTGTACAGACCGTACTTTTGGACCGTAATATTGCTGCAAAAAAAAAAAAGTTACTCACTGTTTTGGTGATGTGCTTAAATACGGTCGGGAAGTACTGACAGTATTCTGTGGGCGTAAAATGTAAGGAAAAAAATAAGTGGACACTATTTTTGTGATATGTATAAATACAACAAGAAGTACGGGTTGTATTTATAAATACAGCCAGTCATACGGTCCGTATTTATGCATAACATAAAACAGTAAGTCACAGGCAAAACATAGTAAAAATACCGACCATACTTCAAAATGCGGACCGCATCTTTATTTCCCGACCCAATTCATGAATCGTGATGGCACATACACTGTCCCCCCAGGTAGGCGAACCATTCCCATATTATTTTAGTCATTTACAAGAATTATGCGAAAATAAACAATGATTTAGCTAACAGATTCTAATTATATAAATTATAAGTGCGGAAGTATTAATAACCCCAAAATCTAGTTTGGAATAGTACAAAAGCCACTATTACATAGATACAAGTCTGATAGAAAGTAAATATAAATCTCAAATATCAATACTATCTCAGGAAGGCAAAGAAGACAGTTATTTACAAGAAAGAGTCAATGGGTTGCGGATCTAGTCCAAAAGCTCACCTTGGAATCTCTGTCACGTAGACTTAGATAAACCACAATGATAGGAACTGGAACTAGTAACCGACTCTGCACTCGAAAGAAGAGTATAACACAAATAGTGTCACGACCCAACAAGAGGGCCATGACGGGCACCCGAAGCTAGCCTACCGAGCACCTCAAAACGTACATCTTATAGTCTTGTCTGACTGGGCCATGAAGCTAACACATAAGTATCATAACTGGAAGGGGCACATGCCCGAAATAGATATATATATATATATATATATATATATATATAAATCATCAAACTGTGCCGGTATATGCGACGACGAGGCTATTAAAGGATATAACAAAAATATAGACCGAGGTCATAAGACATCTATCTGTACACATCTGTCTATGACCCTTTAAATGAAGTACTTAACATATAAGAACGGGACAGGACCCCGCCATGCCCAAATGTACACAAAAGGATCATACCAAGCTCGATTGCAGCTCCGGAACAAGTGGAGTGCTCATGTACCAACGCTGAGATCATGGCCTAAGAATCTGTACCATCTCCCTGTATACTTGCGGGCATGAACGCAACATCCACAAACAAAAGGACATCAGCACGGATGAAGTACTGAGTAAATGTAACATAAGAGAGATATAAGAAACTATAAGGCAAGTGAATGCAACCTGTATGTCTGAACTGTCCCTGAAAGTGAATCATGTATATAATTACTATGTATTTGAACCGCCTCTGAGGGTTGATGATATAAAATACTGTGCATTCATGCATGAGGTCATACATATATATGCGTATATAACGCCTGTCAAGCCACTGTGTCCATCCCATCGTAATGTATCGGCCGACATCATCATCAACATCATAGTATCATTATATCACCAGGTAATCAGGTGGTAGTGCGTATATAACGCTGTGACCTTACCCATACCCCATACATACATACATACATACATATATATATATATATATATATATATATATATATATATATATATATATATATATATATATATATATATATATATACGCGGGGTCTCGGGCCTGTATATGCATATGTATATATAGAAAAGCAATGCAGTGTGCAAAACATGATAGGAGTACAAGTAACTCTAAAGATTGTACTGAATCTGACGAAAGAATTTTTGGAGATACATTGTGGAACATGAATCAAATGAGTCATCCCTAACTCTAAGAGTGGAACCATTATGGACTAACGTTACGTGTACTTTCGGTTCACAAGGACCATGCCAAAGAAAGAAAGAAAGGGATAGCCTTACATACCTCATCGTCTCTTTACTACTCGACGCCTGTCCTCCCGAGTTTGCAAATCTACCTTCAAGAGGATTCATCCTAAGGTCAAGCCATTGAAACTCTCATAAGGTCAACTAAACCAATAATTGAGCTAACGAAAATCAGACAACATTTCCTTTATATCTTCTACATTCACCAGTCTTCTAAACAATGCCCAAACATCAATAACAATGTAAACAATTCCATAATCAAGAGACTATATTCAAATTACACTCAATCAATCAAAAAGTTTCTTTCAAATTCGATTCATAGTTAATAACTACAACACAATACTTTATGACCTTTCCTACCATGATTTCCTTCACCTTTATGACTTACTAACCTCCAATTAACTCAATATAAGTAATAAAGGGAAGAACATACCTTATACTTGAAGAACTCCAGCCACACACAACTTTTCTCACGGTCAAACTCACTACAACTCCAAGTAGAAGCAAGAACAACCACTTCCTAATAATTAGTTTAGGATGTCAAGGTTTGATCTTCACTTGAATTAGCTTAGGATGTTCATGGAAGGTTTAAGATGGTAAATGGAGCTTGAAAAGTCTTGAAGGATCTGATTTTTGGGTGAAAATGATGACCCAAGGTGGTGGCACTTTTATTTATAATTGGGGGAGAATTTTTCCACCGCCTCACTTCGACGTGCCCAACTCGACGGTACGTTGAGCTGCTAGACGAATCATCAAGTGGTGGTGTCGAATTGCCTGATCAGAGTTAACTCTCTGATGGTGACTTGGCGGTGCAGATTGACGGACCGTTGACCTTCTACGGTCCATCAAGGTGGGCGTCGAGTTGCCCAGTTGTCACACTCAGTTCTTTTGATTCGTTCAACCTCCAATCTTTCTGATACTTGCTGGACATAACTTAAACTCTCATACACATAAAATGGACATATAGAATCTTTTATGACTTTGACGAAGGCTTCACTTTCTAAATCCACATCGGCTAACCCATGGCGAAACTCAACATATAAAGTACAGGGTGTAACATTTTCCCCCTCTTTAGGAATATTCGTCCTCGAATGTTAGAGTCTTAGAAGTCTTACAAAATTACGGCAGAGTCTCCCCTGTAACTATACCACTACCATTATATCACAACAACCCAAAATATACAATGCCTCACAGGGCCATAACAAACAATAACAATAATGGCCTCACACGACCAGAAATCATAAAAAGAAGCATTACGCACCTGATGACAATGGAGTCTCTATGTAAACCTCCTTTAGGGGTGGAAACAAATGTAGATACTGGAACTCATATCTTCTTCAGCTTCTCAAGTCATTTCCTCAACATTCTTGTTCCTCCGAAGAACCTTAATTGATGCTATATCTTTATGCCTCAATCTTTGAACTTGTCTGTCTAGAATGGCAATGGGAACCTCTTCATATGATAGTTGCTCTGTAACCTGAACATTATCTACGGGTAAAACTCTAGTAGGGTCTCCAATACACTTACAAAGCATGGATACGTGAAAGACTGGATGAACTGATTCTAGCTCTGAAAATAGATCTAAGTCATAGGCCATTTAACCCACTCTATGCGCAATCTTGTAAGGTCCAATGTATCAAGGACTAAGCTTAACCTTCTTACCAAATCTCATGATGCCTTTCATAGGTGACACCTTCAGGAATACCAGTCAGCAATCTGGAATTCTAAGTCTTGTCGGCGATTATCAGCATAAGACTTTTAGCGACTCTGGGCTGTCAATAATTGATTCTGAATAAGCTTGACCTTCTCCACTGCTTGTTGGATCAAGTCTGGCCCTGCTAACTTAGTCTCCCCCACTTCGAACCATCCAATTAGTGATCTACACTTCCGCCCATATAGAGCCTCATACGGGGCCATCCGGATACTAGAATGATAACTGTTATTATATGCAAAGTCAATAAGCGGAAAATGATCATCCCAGCTACCTCTGAATTCTAACACACATTCCATCAACATATCATCGAGAGTCGGGATAGTACACTTATCCTGTCTGTCTGTCTAGGGTGAAATGCTGTGCTAAGACTCATCTGAGTCCCTAAATTCTTCTGGAAAGACCTCTAGAAATTAGCTATAAACTGCGCACCCCTGTCGGAGATGATGGATACTAGAACACCATGAAGTCAGACTATCTCCTTAATATAAAGCTACGCATAATTTTCGACTAAGTAAGTAGTCCTGACTGGTAGAAAATGGGCTGATTTAGTAAGCCTATCTACAATCACCCATATGGAATCAAAGTTATTCTGAGATTGAGGTAATCTTGTAATGAAATCCATATTAATTGCCTCCCATTTCCACATTGGAATTTCAATAGCTTGCAATAACCCACCGGGTTTCTGATGTTCAATCTTCACCTGTTGGCAATTAGGACACTGGGCCACAAACTCTGCTACATCTTTCTTCATTCCATCCTACCACTAGATTTCCTTAATATCAGGATGCATCTTTGTCGTCCCCGGATGAATAGAATAGCGGGAATGATGAGGCTTCCCCATAATCTGACGACATAATCCTGTAACATTAGGAACACACAGTCTTGCTTGATATGTGAGAATTCCATTTGCAGAAATCTCGAATGGCGACTTTTTCTTCTGAGGAGATGTATCTCTGTTATGAACTAACATGGGGTTTTCGTACTGGCGCTCCTTCACTTCAGCTACTAAAGATGAAACTACTGTATCATGGATAGTAATCCCCGTATCCCTAAGTCCAATAATCGAACTCCTAGGCTGGCTAACTGCTGAAGCTCACGAACCATCTTCCTTTTCTCTGGCTGGACATCACATAAACTACCCATAGATCTTCGGCTAAGGGAAAATCAGCTACTACATTCGCCTTTCTAAGATGATACAAAATACTAACATCATAATGTTTTAATAACTCTAACCATCGCCTTTGCCGCAAATTCAACTCCTTCTGCTTGATGATATACTAGAGACTCTTATGGTCTATATAAATATCAGCATGAACACCATAAAAGTAATGTCTCCACATCTTCAATGCATGAATCACCGCAGCTAATTCCATATCATATGTTGGATAATTCTTTTCATACTTCCTCAACTGCCTTGAAGTGTAAGCAATAACTTTACCATGCTGCATTAATACACAACCTGGCATAACACCTGAGACAGCACAATAAATAATATAGCCCTTCGATCCTTCTGGAAGTGTCTGGACCAGGGCCAAAGTCAATCTGTTCTTCAACTCCTAAAAACTTCGCTCACAAGCATTTGTCCACTGGAACTTACCTGATTTCTGAGTCAACTTCGTCAGTGGTGCAGAAATAGAAGAAAACCCTTCTACAAATCTCATGTAATAGCCCGCCAAACCCAAAAAACTACGAACTTCTGTCGGTGTTGTGGGTCTCGACCAAGTCTTCACAGCTTCAATCTTCTGTGTATCCACCCGAATACCATCAGCTGAAATAATGTGCCCTAGAAAAGTCACAGAATTCAACGAGAACTCGCATTTACCGAATTTGGCATGCATCTTCCGGGCCTGAAAATTTTTAAGGATAGCGCGTAAATGATCCGCATGCTTTGCCTCTGACCAAGAGTATACCAGAATATCATCGACAAACACAATCATAAACAAATCTAGGAAAGGCCTGAATACGCTGTTCATTAAGTCCATGAATACCACCGGTGCATTAGTCAACTCGAACGACATTACCCGAAACTTGAAATGACCATATCTAGTTCCGAAGGCTGTCTTCGGAATATCCTTCTCTATAACCCTCACTTTGTGATACCCTGATCTCAAATCTATCTTTGAGAACCATTTAGCACCCTGCAACTGATCAAAGAAATGTCAATCCTCGGAAGGGGATACTTATTCTTTATCGTTACTTTCTTCTGTTGTCTGTAGTCGATACACATTCATAACGATCCATCCTTTTTTCTTACAAACAACACATGCGCTCCCCATGACGATGAACTAGGTCTGATAAAGCCTTTCTCAAGCAAATCCTTCAGTTGCTCCTTCAACTCCCTCAATTCTACATGTGCCATTCTATAAGGAGGAATATGTATTAGCTTAGTATCTGATAACACATCAATGGAAAAATCAATCTCCCATTCTAGGGGAAGGCGTGGAAGCTCATTCGGGAACACATCTAGAAATTCATTTACTACTAGAATAGTCTGAAAAGTTGGCGGCTTCGCTTCTGTATCCTGAACCCTTACTAGATGATAAATGCAACCCTTAACAATCATCTTCCTTGCCTTAAGATTGGAAAAAACCTACCTCTCATGATACTGTATTACCCTTCCACTCTAGAACTGCTCCCAGAAACTGAAATCGAACCATTTTCGTTCTGCAATCAACATTAGCATAACAAGCGGCCAACCAATCCATACCCATAATATCATCAAAATCTGCCATATCTAGCTCGATCAAATCTGCCATGATATGACGGTCACAGACTATAACCACACAACTCCTATATACCCGTCTAGCTATCACTAGATCACCTACTGGTGTAGACACCTCAAAAGGTTTGATTTACTCGGATTTCAACCCAAGCTGACCCGCAATAAAAGGAGTAACATATGACAATGTTGAACCCGAATCAATCGATGCATAGGCATCATGAATAAAAACTGATAAGATACCTGTAACAATATCAGGCGAAGACTCAAGATCCTGTCGGCCCACTAGTGCATAAATGCGATTTTGAGGACTGCTCGAACGACCAGCTGGTGTTTGAGGACTCCGCCCAGGAGGGCACATGATTGCTGAAAATCCCGCTGCAGACTCTTTCGGCTGAACTATACTTCCACTAACTCTCCCAGGGCAGTCCGCATAATATGTCCTGGCCAACCACAAGTATAAAAAACATTTGAACCCAAACGGCACTGCCAAGCATGTAACTTACCGCACTGGGTGCATCACGATAAAGATGGCCTTATCTGACTGGAACCACTCCTGATCTAGGATCTGGAAGCCTTGGAACTCTGAGCTGGCTCAAAACGAGCGGGTCTATCAAACCTAGGTCCCAAAAACTGTGGAGGCACACTAGCTGCTGAATAGGCTGAACGCCTGAAGAACTTCTGCCTCGTACTACCTCTAGACTCACTAGAAAATCCTAAAGATCTAGACCTCTTACTCTGACCCCTATCATACTCATGCTTAACCCTCCATTGCTGCTGGCGCTCCTCAAGATTCTGAGCGTGCACTTGAATGCGGGAAATATCCATACCTATCTGAAGTAAGGCTGTCAAGCAATCATCAATCAAATGTGGTCCCAATTCACTCGCAAATCGGTAAACATGATCTCGCATATCAGCTACCATAGTTAGAGCATACCTAGCTAATGAATTAAAATGAAGGCTATACCCGAGCACTCATGTTCCCCTATCTAAGGTTCAAGAACTTATCAACTCTAGCCCATAGAATTTTTGGCGGTAGATAATGTCGAAGGAATGCATCTATGAACTCTTGCCACATGGTTGGAGGTGCATTAGCCCCCCTAGAAGACATCCAGGTATCATACCAATGTACAACCACATTCCGTACTCTATAAGAAGCCAACTCTACCGACTCAGTAACTAAAGCATGCATCACCCGCAATGTTCTCAACATCCCATCTTTAAAGTTCTGCGGGTCCTCATTTGGCTTCGACCCAAAGAATTCTGGAGGGTCTAAATTAATAAAATCTCAACTTTGGCACTAACGGCCCTATCACCATAACCCGTACCCTGACGCTGGGCCTGAGAGGCTACTAACTGCATCAATAACTGAATAGCCTCTCTCATCACCTGGCCTGATGCATCTAGTGGAGGAATTGGGGGTGCTGGAGCTGGAGCTGGGGCTCCTCTATGCTTCTCTGGAGCAGGTGGAGTATGGGAGGACCGAGATAGAGCCTCATTTTGGGACTCACCCTCCTCAACATCTATAGGTAGTACCCATCCAGTCCTCCTACCTACCACTAACTTGCCCTTCTGAGCGACTGATGTTTGCCTCATCACAGGCATCGCTAAAATCATAGCATATTGTCAGAAAAGGGGAATCCTTATAACATGGCTGTATCACACGATCTAAGATGAGAAAGAAAGGTCAATCATTCCTAAATGCCCGCAGCCTCTTGTTAATAAGTGTGACGTGCTTCACAGCCATAGATAAGACTCTATTAGACACGGATCGTAGACAAACTGTAGGACGAACTACTCTGATACCACTTTTTTCATGACCCAATCAGAGTGCCATGACTAGCACCCGGAGCTAGACTACCGAGTACCTCCAAACGTACATCTCATAGTCTTGTCTGAGTGGGCCATGAAGCTAACACATAAGTATCATAACTGGAAGGGGCACATGCCTAAAAGATATATATATATATATATAAGTTTACATCGTCAAACTGTGCATGTATATAAGCCGATGAGGCTATCAAATGATATAACAAAAATATAGACCGAGGAGGTCATAAGACATCAATCTGTACGCATCTGTCTATGACCTTCTACATGAACTACATAACATATAAGAACGGGACAGGACCCTGCCATGCCCAAATGTACACAAAAGGATCATACTAAGCTCGGTTGCAGCTCCGGAACAAATAGAGTGCTCATGTACCAACATTGAGATGGCGGCTTAAGAATCTGTACCGTCTCCCTCTCTATCTGCGAGCATGAACGAAGCGTTCACAAACAAAAGGACATCAGTACGGATGAAGTACTGAGTATGTAAGGCATAAGAGTAACATAAGAGAGATATAAGAAACTATAAGGTAAGTGAATGCAACCTGTATGTCTGAACTATCCCTGAAAGTGAATCATGTATATAAATATTATGCATCTGAACCGCCTCTGAGGGCTGATGATATGTATAAATACTGTGCATGCATGCATAAGGTCATACATATATATATCGTATATAATGCCTGTCAAGCAATTATGGGCATCCCATCATAATGTAACGGCCGATAACATCATTATCATCGTTATCATTATCATCATCGTATCAGTATATGACCAGCTGATCAGGTGGTAATGCGTATATAACGCCGTCAGCTTACACATACCCCATACATATATACATGTATAATACATAATATACGCACATATAGTGTCTGAGGGGTGTTGGGCCTGTATATGTATATGTATAGCAATGCAGTGCGCAAAACATGATAGGAGTACAAGTAACTCTAAAGATTATACTGAATCTGACGAAAGAATTTTTGGAGATATATTGTGGATAGGAATCAAATGAGTCATCTCTAACTCTAAAAGTGGAACCATTATGGACTAATGTTACGTGTACGTTCGGTTCACAAGGACGATGCCAAAGAAAGAAAGGGATAGTCTTACATACCTCGTCGTCTCCTTACTACTCAACACCTATCCTCCCGAGTTTGCAAATCTACCTTCAAGAGGATTCATACTAAGGTCAAGCCATTGAAACTCTCATAAGGTTAACTAAACTAATAATTGAGCTAACGAAAATCGGATAACATTTCCTTTATATCTTCTATATCCACCAATCTTCTAAACAATGCCTAAACATCAATAACAATGTCAACAATTCCATAATCAAGAGATTATATTCAAATTACACTAAATCAATCCAAAAGTTTCTTTTAAATTCGATTCATAGTTAATAACTACAACACAATACTTTATGACCTTCCCTACTATGATTTCCTTCACCTTTATGACTTACTAACCTCCAATCAACTAAATATAAGTAATAAAGGGAAGAACATACCTTATACTTGAAAAAATCTAGCCACACACAAGTTTTCTCAAGGTCAAACTCACTACAACTCCAAGTAGAAGCAAGAACAACCATTTCCTAAGAATTAGTTTTGGATGTTAAGGTTTGATCTTCACTTGAATTAGCTTAGGATGGTCATGGAAGGTTTAAGATGGTAGATGGAGCTTGAAAAGTCTATAAGGATCTGATTTTTGGGTGAAAATAATGACCCAAGATCGTGGTACTTTTATTTATAATAGGGGGAGAATTTTTCCACCGCCTCACTTCGACAGCCAACTTGATGGAGCTGCTAGACGAATCATCAAGTGGTGGCGTCGAATCGCCTGATCAAAGTTGACTCTTTGATGGTGACTTGACGGTGTAGATTGATGGACCGTCGACCTTTTACGGTCCGTCAAAGTAGGTGTCAAGTTACCAGTTGTCACACTCAGTTTCTTTTGATTCGTTCAACCTCCAATCTTTCTGATACTTGCTGGACATAACTTAAACTCTCATATACACAAAATGAACATATAAAATCTCTTATGACCTTGACGAAGGCTTCACTTTCTAACTCCACATCGGCTAACCCACGGCGAAACTCAACATATAAAGTACAGGGTGTAACATGCAGCATCAGTACAAACAACGCGTACTGAGTAAGCATAGGCCGACTATGATTAGTTTATACATACAAGAATAAAATAAAAAAGATAGACAAATAGTCACTTAATACCCAAACCGAGATCACAGGATATCCCATAACTGAATCATAACCTAAGATGAAGTTCCTAAAGCAAAAGTCTGTCGAGTATCAATAATCCCAGATCAGTAATCTCATCTCTCAATCCTGAACCTAGGTCGAGTTCCTAATCCACAATCTTGTCCTATCTGTAATTAGAAATAAGGAGCCATATGATGATGGAGAATAAAATTTAATGATATGCAATGCAATGCACTGGCCAAATACCTCAAACCTGTACACATATGCATATGACTATTTTTGAGCATTAGTCATGACCCATGGTGGACCCGTGAAGTCCATGTACCCCTCTCTCCGGAACTGACCTCGGATCACGAGTTCATAGACAGGACACATCCTCACCTTGTCTAATGTGCCTGATATACATATATCAGGATAGGCCACATTCTCACCCCCGTCAGATGTGCCTTTTATATATATGTTTTATGCAAAATGAGTATTAAAAATATGGTTCAAGTCTAGAACCTCAAGGTGAAACATCAACTCAAAGTAAGCATGATCAATCAATGAAATCAAATGCCAATGAAAGTTCAAGTCACAGTGCCATAACCATATCATGACATAGAATAATCAGCTCAACCATTGGATTAATTATAAAAATCCTCTCGATCAACATAAGAGTCTATGACACCCTTTACTTCCACATTTAGCAAGTACACCTAACAACTAAGTCTGGCGTCCTCAAAGTGTGCCATTTTCTTTCATAGTTGCCAAAAGTCTTTCATCATTCATTTCTGAACCATTTTCATCATGTATGAATGTATGAATGCAGAAATGAGAAATCAATGAAATGAATGTAAATGAGTGTGCTATGAAGATCACAAACACCATAAGTTGTATCAAATTTTGCATAATATCGTTACCATCAATAAATCATAATCAAGATCTCTTTCGTGCCTTTTCACAAGTACACATCCAATTCAAGTCTAATCTCATTATTTGATCACAATATGAATCTCAATGTATTTCCAATTTAGCAGTTCATAGGGAATATGATCAGCCCATGATATGAAGGTCAATGAATACAAGCCACCATGCCACAAGTCATAACAAGACTTAGATAAATCACTCAACAACAGCAAGGATATGCAACAATCTCAATCAACAAGAAGAGTATATATTGACTCATTCCTTCTCATATCATAGCAAATACACCTCAGGTCTCAGTACATAAAGTAATGGCGATAAACCCACATAATCACAAATCATACCAACCTAGATAATAATCCAACCAAACACCATGTCCGAAGACCAAACCATGCTTTCTCTCATCAATTCTATACAATATATATGTTCCGCTAATCAAAGTCTAACTAAATAAGTTGTAACCTAACTTGAATATAGAATAGGAGCCATGAACTACTCCACACAAGCCTTCTGTTTTTGAAGTGTCTTAGAACGGTCAAAGTCTAGCAATAAAATGCCAAGTGAGTAGTAGACCTTCTAATAAATATAGGGAAAACATTGGGGAAGAAGACCTTATTACTTCTACACTTTTCGAATTGTGAAACCATCATTACATGGTAAATTTATCATAATCTCAATCCCATCAATCATAATCTTCCAATTTATGCATTTCTAATCAATTTAATCTTTCCAAAATAGATTTTAGTCCAAAGTTCCCTTTTTTATTAGAACTCTAAGTCTCAATACACAATTCCTAACACAATTAACCAATTTCCCATCCTAGAAGGTGATTACCCGCCCTCCTACTGATTAAACAACAATAAAATCAACAATCTGTCAATTATTCTAGGGTTTAACAATTCTAGGTTTCTAATCTTTCTTCACTATTAATGAACCTTAACTAGCATAAGAACTTAAAGATGATAAGGGAATGAACAATGAAAAGGGTTAAGACTTACCTTCAAAGAAGAACTTCACCTTAGCCTTAGAAAATCGCCTCTCACTTTCTTGGGAACTGTGTTTGGTGTTATGCGGTGAATGACTCGAAATTCAATACTATAAAAATGGGTTTCTGTCTCCCGTTGATCGCTGCAGCTGTCACTATGTTCCTTGCAGTGGTCCTGCTGCAGCGGTCTGACCCACCGCTGCGGAAGACATCATCAACTCCCCAACCCCGCGGCGGCGACCGTAGCCCCGCTGTGGCGGACTCATTGCAGCGGCCTCCTGTCACACCCAAATTCCGATAGGGCATGATGGGCACCCAACTCTTACTTAAAGCTGAGCGAACCCTCTGGCATTCACATAATGAAACTGGACATAAAAAAATTTGGAAATATAATAACGTACTTTCCGTCAAACCATAGAAATTTGCGAACGATACTCAATTAATCAAAAACCGAGTAAGTCAAACTGATATATTGGCCTACATGGTCGTTTTACTCAACACACGACATCTCAACATACTAACCACAGGACACTGTCTGCAAAGTCTCTAAGAGTAAACACCTGAATCATATGATTCGGGACAGGGCCCCGACATACCCATACGCACATATCATAACCATAATAACTCGGCACTGCTCTAGGAAGAAAATGGAGTTTGCTAATCCTAGCTGACAGCCAACAATCCTAGCTAAACACTATTACCTGCAAAATAATCGGGGACTGTGTGGCATGAACACAACGCCCCCAGGCAAAGGGACGTCAGTACAAACAATGTATTGAGTATGTAAGGCATAAGAGCATCAAGTATAGATGGATCATGAAAACCAGTCTCAATATTTGAATGCACCCGTGGCTAACATCTGAGAATATCTGCGTAACTCTATATGACTGAAACAGACTCTGTGGTGTTTCATAGGCATAGGTTATAATATAACTGTAGTGCCGAGGAACGTACAACCCGATCCATATATAATATAATAGTACCGAGGAACGTACGGCCCGATCCATATATAATATAATAGTGCCGAGGAACGTACGGCCCGATCCATATATAATATAATATATATATATATAAATGCATGTAAGACTCAGAAAAGGATACTCCGAACTCCTCTTGTGACATAAGAAGCTAGTATGATAAGTCTCTGGGAGTTATGGACATAAAACATAGGAGGCCAAGGATACAAATGTCTCTACACTATCTAAGAATAGAGTCTTTGGAACTCGCTTGCTTACTGTCACGACCCAACCCCGTAGGCCGTGACTAGCGCCCGAACTGGGCACCCGTACGTACCAAAAGCCACAATTAATAACTCAGATATTTAGAAAATTTGGGCGAGTTTCTCTCGTTTTTCTTACTAACCAAAATTTACCTCGCGTACGTAAAATCCCAACAAAGGCCACACCGACCAACATAGCTATATATATATATATAGGCGAGCCGACAAGGCCGCCGCGGTGAATAAACCGCCCAAACATACAATGCGTGCATACCGTACGTACACAACCACACCCACGTACATGTCTACGTACATGTCTACGTACCCTACACGTAGTAACAAAGTCATATGACGGGACAGGCCCCGCCGTACTCCCCGAACGAATATACACAAATGTAACAAGAGGCGTACCAAAACGGGCTCCGACAAGGGAGCTCTTCAAGATAGCCGAACGGGGAACCTAAGCCGGCGGCTCGCTCAAACGTATATCGCACCGCGCGGCATGAAACGCCCCCGAAGAAAGGGGGTCGCACGGAAAATGTACCGAGTATGTAAAGCATAGAATATAGTAAACAGGATCATAATCGGGCGGGGGTTCGCGTAACAAATATAGTATCAACACAAACCAAGACAGAGAATCGAAGACTTGCCTTAAATCGTGTGTCATATATGTCCATGTTATGTCATAATACCATCATATATACATACCGTACCCGCCCTCTAGCGAGGGACTAGGTGAAACGTCGCATGCGTACCGTACCCGGCCCTTTATGAGGGACTCGGTCGTACCCGGCCCTTTCGGGACTCGGTGAATAATCACATCATCGTGTACCGTACCCGGCCCTTTCGGGACTCGGTCGTACCGGCCCTTTCGGGACTCGGTGAATAAGTCATATAAGCATCACATGTAGTACTCATGTAATCATATGCATATAACAAATAATCAACCAGACTATTTTCCAGAGTTCGAGGACCAAATGTGTTTACCGACACTCAGAAGTGCATAAGCAAGTTTTAGATTGATCGGAATTAGTAAGTGAAAGTTATGAGCTTCCGCGGTCGTTTTACGTGTCAAAACATATCATACAACTCAATGGAATAGTCAAACAACTATCTTTTAGTAGTTAAGATAATAACTGAAAGCTTTCTTTAAGTTTCGCTTAAGTACGTCAAACAGTGTGTCATAAGGAAATCTCGGAATACGTGGGCCCACCTCGGTCAAGTTGAGGCGGTGTACCCAATTTGTCATTGTTAGGCCTCGATGGAGTCATGTACTAAAGATTCAAGGCCATCTAATTCCATTTGGACAAGTACTAATTGTTTAAACGATCATTTGAACAAAACATGAGTTTCTTAGTTCAATTCTATTGAATGAAAAAGAGTCAAATTCAAACTTGGGTTTTTAAGAGTAGAGTCGTCCCCAAGCTCGAACCTTGTCCTAACACACTTGGGACATGCCAAAGGAAGGAAAGGAAGTGCTTTACATACCTTATTGGCTTCTTACGCCTTTCCAAATTCACTTCCCGTTTCGCCAAAAATCTGCAAATGGTCACATTGACCAGTTACTATTCATGAGACTTACAATTTCCAAGCGTAATCAATATTGTTCTATAATAATTTGGGCAGCATCTCCCTTATACATATAACATCCCCGAGATTCAACTAGGCTCGTTTCAACAACAACCAACCCAACAACAATACCAATAACATCAATAATTTAATCGAAACGCATTTTAACAAATATTGTCTACCTTTCTACATAACACATCAATTTCCAATCTAACTTCACACTTTCAAATCAATATCATAATTCTCGGATTCATTTGATAATCAAGATCACTCCAACACAATCCGAAATCATTTCATATCATTTTACAAAATATTCACAAAATATACCAAATATACAAATTCTCCACCAAGACCATAATTCATCCGAAACTTCTAATCTTCAACGTACATATTCATAACATATTTCCATATTCCATTTCATCCATAACAATAATCATATTTGCACCTTAACCACTTTATTTCCATAATATCACGAAATCATACTAATATGTCATAACCTTCTACATTCCATTTCAATGCCAACCTAAACCATTTTTCCTTCCTTTACACTATAAGGATTACAACAACACAACTAAAATATTAAACAAAATTAATTCATTCCCATTTCTTCATTATGCACCACACGGCCAACACTCCATTTTCACTTCAACCAAATTCATTCAACTTCCATTTTCCAATATAAAGTTCGTCACCACTACCACTAGAACATAACGTAAAATTCAATTCATCACATGCATACAACAATATACACATACACGGCCACCTATATATATTCACACCCATCTTGCAAACTTCCATATTTCCATAGTTTCTACTCATTTTCATATACTACAACACAAGCAAACCTTCATAATATCATAAAAACATAAAATTCTTACCTTTTCTCCAACCTTCCACTTGCCGCAAACGTGGTTTTCTCGCTAAACTAATTGTACCACGTCGAAGAGCATCCCGAACTCATTAAGAATTCAAGAAGGAGAAGATTCTAAGATCAAAGTTGGAGGCTAGAAATTTTTTCCTTTTCTCTTCTTGTTGGCCGAATAGGCTCTTAATTTTTCTCTTCTTTGTGCTTTGTTTTTCTCTTCTTGTTTCATGAATCTTCTAAGGGATAAATGATCCCTTTATAAGTAATTTAGCACATGGAAAATTTTAAATTTTCCTTGGTGGGCTTGGCCATGTGGCCGGCCAACCCATGCATTTGGGCCTAAAATTTCATTTTTTTTTTTTGAGCCCAATGACTTATGAATCACATTTTGTAATTCCCGAAACAAATTTTCGCAATTCCAATTTTTGCCCCTAGCCTTCCTCGACGCTTCCATATTAATATTCTTCCGTAAACAACTCATGTGCTAAATAAAATCAATTATTACCTTATTCCTTACAAGCCAAATTATTTCCAATTTTCCCGAACACACGAAAATACGGGATATAACATCCTTCCCCCCTTTGGAACATTCGTCCTCGAATGTTCAATTAGTCTTATAGAGTCGGATAAGTATCTCGGGGGTTCCTTCTTCTATCATGGTACACAATCTCACCTACCGACGGTATTTCTCCTTTACTTCCTTATTAGCTTCTCAAGTCATCTTCTTGCCATTATTATCCCGTCATAGCACTTTAAGGAAGCCACGTCTTTAGTACGCCACATCCTTACCTTACGACAATGTAACCAGGTCTAGGACATGTCTTGGGTCAGATTCCTCCCCCTTGTCGAACCTTACATCTTATGAACTTATCTCGGCAAGGAACATTAGTTATAGCCCGAGTATCTGTATCCAATATTGTAGTATCGATCGTCTCTATTCAGCAGTTGTATTTCTCGTACCCACTTCCCCCCTTTTGGGGTGTACTTATCGTTGCTGGATCATACTTGCCCTATATTCATGTTCTCTAATCTCAGTCACGCCACCCTTTTGTTCCGCCATTTTAATCCCCGTGTCGTTGCCCTTTTCATTTTTCTCTTCCTATGTCTTATTGTATTAACACTTCCTGAGCTTAACTTGTCGTGAAAACTACATCAGCTTACTTAGGACATTTGCGCTAGTTGTTTTCTTTTTCAATCGAATTTCGGTATCCGTCCGATTAACACCTTCCATATACCGTTGCATTGGTTACCGGAATACGCACACTCGCTAACGTAGTCATGCACGGAGTAGCACCCGCTTTCCGGTGCACATATGTAATTGCCAATATTTCACTTTCAAAGGATCCCTCAAACACCCCCAATTCCTTAATCGTGACGCCTCTTCTTTCTTTCCCGGTCTAGTCCACTTCGGCCTCACGCGACCTTTTAAAATATTCGTCTACTCGGTATATTCTAAGTCTCTTTAAGCTACCCTAGTTCCCCATTTACTTTTCCGGCCGAAATTGTAAGGCTTTCAAAAACTTCCCGTGGGGGGTCACCCATCCCGGAATTTCCCTCACTCTAGCACGCTTAACTTCGTACCTTCGGCGAAATACGAGGCTTTAGCGCCGTATAGTCGCATTTTCTTCACCGCATGACCTCGTCGCGTAACTTGGAGTAAAGAAAAGTCTTGACAAAGTTTCCGGACGCCCTCGTGACACAATTACCATTTTACCCTTCACTCGATTTTCCCTATTCATTATCACCTATGGGTAAAACCATTCTTCGTCTTAGTCTCGCGGATTCCCAATAGCGACGGACACACCTTAACCGCCGTTATTTATACATACTCGGTTATCGGCTTCTAAATTCCCACCTATGGCTATTTAATAACATTCACACAAAAGAATTGCACATACATAAAAAAATATTATAATAAAGGCTCTTATACCGTGTCCATATCCGGTGCCGCGTCCCGATCCGCGGCTAGTCAGAGCATACATGCGGTTCGAAGGACCGCTAGAACTGGAGGCTCTGCCACGACCTCTGCCGCGGCCCGCTGGTGCCGGCATATCCTGCCCCCTAGGGCGCCTGTACGGACATTCCCGCATAATATGGCCTGGACGGCCGCAATAATAACAAGCATCAGTGGCAAAACGACACTCCCCGAAGTGAGGCCTACCACAACGAGAACACCGGGGCAAGGGTGGCCTCGACTGACCCGAACTCCTGCATGTCTGTGAATCTGAAGCCCCGGAGCTCTGTCCGACTCCCGAATACCCTGGTCGTCAAATCTCCTATCCGGAAACCGCGGGGGTGCACCGCGCCTGGCCGAGAGGAAGACCCAACAGACCGCCGCGGCCGCCCGCCCTAACCCCCCCGAATATCCACTCGATCTAGCCCTCTTGGGTCGGCCCCTCGTCATAACCCTATCGGGCCGACGCCCTCCGTGTCGGTCCTCCACGCCCGGGCATATGCTCGTACTCCGTGCAATATCCATGCCGGCCGGGAGGCCATCGCCATACAATCGTCTATCGATAATCATCCAGCCCCATCACAAACTGGTGCACTCTGTCAGCCATGTCTGCCACAATATGAGGAGCGTATTCAGCCGCAGAATCAAACTCAAGGCTATACTCCCGAACACTCCTACCGTCCTGCCTCAACTGTAAGAATCTGTGAACTCGGGCTCGCCTCGTCTCCGGCGGCAGAAAGTGGCCAAGAAAGGCCTCCACAAACTCATCCCATACCGCTGGAGGAGCATTCACGCCCCTCGATAACTCCCATGACCTCGTACCGCTAGCGGCTATATCATACAATCGGTACGACGCAAACTCGACGCACCGTCCCCGCAGCCTTAATCAACCCCGCAGCCGTGCGCTGCATCCGTCCGATGAACTCCTCGGGGGTCCTCTTCGGCTTTGGACCCGAAAACTCGGCGGACAGGGTGTCAAGAACAGCGGGCCCCTCGACCGTCACGTCCGTTCACATAATCACCCCCAAACCGTACCGCGGGCCTCGCCCCGCCACAATCCTAGTCAACAACCGGACCGCGTCACGCATGGCCCTATCCTCCGCCCCTACCTCGGGGAGCCGGAGCCTCGGGCGCCGGGGCGGGGCCGCCTCGTCCCGCACCGCCGCTGCTCCGTGTCCCTCCGATAGCGACGGGTGGCATCCGACCGACCGGGGCACAACCTCCGGCCGGGCCGGGCATGGGCCCTAGTAACTCTGGGGCCCGACCGGTCTCTCCCCGTACCGTAGACTTGCCCTTTCGGCGCCCGTTGCCTTTCTTGGAGGCATTGCCGAAAACATAACGATTCGTACAGAGGGAGTCATCCCGATAATACCGCTCTATCGCACGATCTAAGATCGAAGGAAGGGTAGTATCCTAAATGTCCTCGTAGCCTCCTCGTTTATAGATGTGGTGCACAACACACCGATAAACAAGACTCTACTAGACACGGTCTGTAGACATTCCGAGGACTAACCGCTCTGATACCACTTTTGTCACGACCCAACCCCGTAGGCCGTGACTAGCGCCCGAACTGGGCACCCGTACGTACCAAAAGCCACAATTAATAACTCAGATATTTAGAAAAATTTGGGCAGTTTCCTCTGTTTTTCTTACTAACCAAAATTTACCTGCGCATAGAAAATACCAACAAAGGCCACACCGGCCAACATAGCCATATACATATATATAGGCGAGCCGACAAGGTCGCCGCGGTGAATAAACCGCCCAAACATACAATGCGTGCATACAACAGACAGACACAACCACACCTACGTACATGTCTACGTACCCTACACACGAGTAACAAAGTCATATGACGGGACAGGCCCCGCCGACCCTGAACGAATATACACAAATGTAACAAGAGGCTGTACCAAAATCTGGGCTCCGGACAAGGGAGCTCTTCAAGATAGCTGAACAGGGAACCTAAGCTGGCGGCTCGCTCAAACGTATATCAGCACCTGCGCGGCATGAAACGCAGCCCCCGAAGAAAGGGGGGTCAGTACGGAAAATGTACTGAGTATGTAAAGCATAGAATATAGTAAACAGGATCATAACTAGGCTGGGGTTCACAGAACAAATACAGTATCAACACAAACCAAGACAGAGAATCGAAGACTTGTCTTTAAATCGTGTGTCATATATGTCCATGTTATGTCATAATACCATCATATATACATACCGTACCCGGCCCTCTAGCGAGGGACTCGGTGAAACGTCGCATGCGTACCGTACCCGGCCCTTTATGAGGGACTCGGTCGTACCCGGCCCTTTCGGGACTCGGTGAATAATCACATCATCGTGTACCGTACCCGGCCCTTTCGGGACTCGGTCGTACCCGGCCCTTTCGGGACTCGGTGAATAAGTCATATAAGCATCACATATAGTACTCATGTAATCATATGCATATAACAAATAATCAACCAGACTATTTTCCAGAGTTCGAGGACCAAATGTGTTTACCGACACTCAGAGTGCATAAGCAAGTTTTAGATTGATCGGAATTAGTAAGTGAAAGTTATGAGCTTCCGCGGTCGTTTTACGTGTCAAAACATATCATACAACTCAATGGAATAGTCAAACAACTATCTTTTAGTAGTTAAGATAATAACTGAAAGCTTTCTTTAAGTTTCGCTTAAGTACGTCAAACAGTGTGTCATAAGGAAATCTCGGAATACGTGGGCCCACCTCGGTCAAGTTGAGGCGATGTACCCAATTTGTCATCGTTAGGCCTTATGGAGTCATGTACTAAAGATTCAAGGCCATCTAATTCCATTTGGACAAGTACTAATTGTTTAAACGATCATTTGAACAAAACATGAGTTTCTTAGTTCAATTCTATTGAATGAAAAAGAGTCAAATTCAAACTTGGGTTTTTAAGAGTAGAGTCGTCCCCTAAGCTCGAACCTTGGCCTAACACACTTGGGACATGCCAAAGGAAGGAAAGGAAGTGCTTTACATACCTTATTGGCTTCTTACGCCTTTCCAAATTCACTTCCCGTTTCGCAAAAATCTGCAAATGGTCACATTGACCGATTACTATTCATGAGACTTACAATTTCCAAGCGTAATCAATATTGTTCTATAACAATTTGGGCAGCATCTCCCTTATACATATAACATCCCCGAGATTCAACTCGGCTCGTTTCAACAACAACCAACCCAACAACAATACCACTAACATCAATAATTTAATCGAAACGCATTTTAACAAATATTGTCTACCTTTCTACATAACACATCAATTTCCAATCTAACTTCACACTTTCAAATCAATATCATAATTCTCGGATTCATTTGATAATCAAGATCACTCCAACACAATCCGAAATCATTTCATATCATTTTACAAAATATTCACAAAATATACCAAATATACAAATTCTCCACCAAGACCATAATTCATCCGAAACTTCTAATCTTCAACGTACATATTCATAACATATTTCCATATTCCATTTCATCCATAACAATAATCATATTTGCACCTTAACCACTTTATTTCCATAATATCACGAAATCATACTAATATGTCATAACCTTCTACATTCCATTTCAATGCCAACCTAAACCATTTTTCATTCCTTTACACTATAAGGATTACAACAACACAACTAACATATTAAACAAAATTAATTCATTCCCATTTCTTCATTATGCACCACACGGCCAACACTCCATTTTCACTTCAACCAAATTCATTCAACTTCCATTTTCCAATATAAAGTTCGTCACCACTACCACTAGAACATAACGTAAAATTCAATTCATCACATGCATACAACAATATACACATACACGGCCACCTATATATATTCACACCCATCTTGCAAACTTCCATATTTCCATAGTTTCTACTCATTTTCATATACTACAACACAAGCAAACCTTCATAATATCATAAAAACATAAAATTCTTACCTTTTCTCCAACCTTCCACTTGCCGCAAACGTGGTTTTCTCGCTAAACTAATTGTACCACGTCGAAGAGCATCCCGAACTCATTAAGAATTCAAGAAGGAGAAGATTCTAAGATCAAAGTTGGAGGCTAGAAAATTTTTTCCTTTTCTCTTCTTGTTGGCCGAATAGGCTCTTAATTTTTCTCTTCTTTGTGCTTTGTTTTTCTCTTCTTGTTTCATGAATCTTCTAAGGGATAAATGATCCCTTTATAAGTAATTTAGCACATGGAAAATTTTAAATTTTCCTTGGTGGGCTTGGCCATGTGGCCGGCCAACCCATGCATTTGGGCCTAAAATTTCATTTTTTTTTTTGAGCCCAATGACTTATGAATCACATTTTGTAATTCCCGAAACAAATTTTCGCAATTCCAATTTTTGCCCCTAGCCTTCCTCAACGCTTCCATATTAATATTCTTCCGTAAACAACTCATGTGCTAAATAAAATCAATTATTACCTTATTCCTTACAAGCCAAATTATTTCCAATTTTCCCGAACACACGAAAATACGGGATATAACACTTACTGTGTTCGTTCATATAATAAGGATCATGCCAAAATGAAAGAAAGGGATAGCCTTAATGTCACACCCCTACTTGATGGGCATGATGGGCACCCGACCCTTATTTAGGGCCGAGCGAACCCGCAGACTCTCGTGATACTTATAATCATCTTTGGGCCCTTAAATCATGAAGTGAGGGCATAGCGTAAGCTTTTCAAAAAAACAAAACATGCTTTTCGTCTTTCTCAAATCAGGGAAAATCTGTATACATATGAGACTTGTAACATAATGCATAAAGACACATCGGCTTACGAGACGACACAAAATGACATGTTCTATACATGACTACGTCTGCAAAAGTCTCTAACATAAATCAAGATACCATAACATAGATACTCGACTCGGCGGCACTCGGAAGGAAATGGAGCTCGTCAATCCGGTGGAACATCTTCTACGGATATCCTTGACTCATACGTATACACTGCGTGGCATGAAACGACCCCGAAGAAAGGGGGTCGTGACGGAATATGTCGAGTATGTAAAGCATGAAATACGATGTATCATCTTACCGAAATAAGGAGTATAGAAAAGTAGTACAGTAACTGGAAAACCACAAGGCTTGCCTTTGAAACATAAATCATGCATGTCAATATAGCTATTCCGAAGTCACTGTAGCGACTTGTAGCACCGACTTATCGTAGGGCGATCCTTTGTTCATCCGATGAAATTATTTCGAGACCTAAAACTTTTATACACCGATCTCTTTATTTGCATACTTGGATATGTCCAAAACTCCATACAGTCTGTATAATTATACAACATCCCAAACTTAGCAAAACTTATTTTATTTTATTTCCGATTCGTTTAACCTCCAACCTTCGCGGTACTTGCTTATCACTTGTTGAACATAAAATAAACACTTATAACTTCAAACATAATCCTGTCCTTTGAGCTTATGTGACTAACCTACGATGCAACTCAACGCACGAAAATACGGGTTGTAACACTTAACATACCTGATAATCTACCTAATCGCCCAACGTCCACTCCTCGAGTCTGTATGTCTACAATCACGACGATAATATCATGATTAGACCATTTACACCATTTACTATCTAATTTGTATACGAACGAAACTTAATGAAATTCGGGCAGCATTTCCTCTATATACTGGACAATCCCGAAAATCCAATTCAATTGAATCATCAACAACATCAACAACAATACCAATCACTGTCATACATCATAACTCAGCTGATTCCATCCATTTAATCCAACTAAAACAGCCCCCGATCCATAAATTTCAACAAAACAACAAACGAGTTTATAACGCTATTTTCTCCGTTCTAATCCATTAAAACCCTAATTAAACTTATTAACAATCAGAAAGGGACCTTAACCTTACCTTAAGTATGCAGCAACCACATCAACACTCCTCTTTTTGGCTGATTTTTAGCTCAAACTGAAGGCAACGCGACGCATAACGCTTTTCTCTTCATGAGCTTCGGGATTCGAGGCTCAGATTTTGATCAAAATGGCTTTCTTAACCTAGAAGTTCTCTCCCTCTCTCTCTAATGTTTTTGAAAGCTCCTAGATGAAAATGACCAGCCCTCAAACGAAATTTCCATATATATTAAGGTTAATGGGCCTCATGGGCCGAAATATGAATGCTTAGGTCGGGTCTCAACTTGCTGCCCCGCCAGCCCAACTTGCATCATCAATAACTCCTTATCCAAATATCATTTTGACGAGCGGTTTGTTGCGTTGGAAACTAGACTCGATGAACTTAATTTTAGGCTTTTGAAACACCTTAAAACCCATCATATACTAGGAGATATGCCTCCAAAAATATCGGCTAAAAATCTGGTCCGAGATTTTACTGAAGTTGTTCCGATTCATTTCGTTTAGATTCGTTTAACTTTTAATCCTCTTCCAACCCTCATGTACCCTCTTATACATACATATACATACTCATATAAATCCATAACAATCCATACACGTGTCTCGAAGGGTCCGAAGAATCACAATAACCTTAAACATAACTAGAGAACTCATAAAGCTTCGACGAAACTCCAATCGCAAAAGTATATTCATATCTTTTGTCCATCTTCTATATCATTACTAATAATCTCAAATACTTTAAAAGGGAACTCACCTTACCTCTAATACGTACTCATAACACGATTTCAAATCCTTTAGGTTACCATGTCACCTCGGGATACTTAAGGCAACCATATATATAACGATATTCCTACTAACTCGATTAACTTTCCTTGAACTTTCTTAACTCATTCATTCTTGTCTTAAGCCAAGTAGCACGGACTCTTACGGGATGTAACACCTCCCGCCTGCTGCAACGGTCCCATCCAACCGGTAACCTCTGGGTTTCACCAGATTTTCATCCAAAATCCCAACATCAATCTAAGGCCCTACAGACACATACCAAACATGTACACATAAGTAAAAACGTGCTACGGACTCACCCATGGACTCAGAATTCCCAATAGAGGCATAATTTACTAAGTCAGCCCCCAATGGAAAAAATCGATTTCCAAACAATGCACAACATACAATCAAATGTCTCAGTTTTTAGAATTCTAACTCTTAAAGATTTAATTAGACTTACACCTAGTCTCAGAAATGAACCGACAAGGGTAAAATGGTCAAAATGCTACTAACGATCTAGCGGGTCGTTACATCAGATACCAATTAAATAATTATTCATCCTTGAATGAAGAAGGGGAGTACAAAAGCAGACAGTAACCAAGGAACCTGTATTATACATACCCGGAAGCCTCCAACGGCAAGAAGCACGCCAAAACACTGCCCGTTCACCTTATCAACCAACAAAACACTGCCCGTTCACCTTATCAATCAACAAAACACTGCCTGTTCACCTTATCAATCAAACTTCTTTAATTTAGCTCAAAGATCCAATTTCACATATTTCCCATACTCGAATTTCTTTGAAAACTGATCCCCGAATATATGAACCGTTTCTACTGGAATTCTCTGATTCGATATAACCATATCTTTGAACGCAACCAATATGTCGCACAACATTTCTCAAAAACAACACGAACCTTTAGATATAGACACAATCATAGCCCACTCAGAACTAGTAAAATGCTATAATTCCGCTAACTTTACTTTTTCCTTTCAAAAGCCGTTCTTTGCCCCATGATTTCCTAGAATCACATAAGCACACACCACAAGCCCGAAACCATGACTTACTCTTGCCAGAAAAGAATCCCTGCTCCATCTGAGAACTCTATGCAATTCCATCAAAACTGATCTTGCTCAAGGCCGACTTCGCTAATTCCAAATCCGTTAATTTAGTAACCCGGTGTTGAACCCATTTAACCAAAATTGTAGCTCAAACCTTCTCAAACCCTGAATCACCATACTGAAAGCATACCCACCGATTACCTTGCCGAGTCCAAACCTGTAAGGACCTGACTACTCTAAAGACTGCTCACAACTATAGTACCTCCTAAAATCATTACTAAGCCTTGACATTAACCATTAAAGCTATCCAAGTAACTGACCTCTGGAGTAAATGCATATCTTTCCGAATACCACTAATAGTCACTCGAACCGACCCAAGCTTTCCGAAACCAATCACAATCCTATCACCCATCTGGGGCGACTAATTCTAGTCCTTTAATATTCTGAAAATGCCCACTCGAGCTATCCGATTAGTAATACCCACAACATAACACACTCTTACGAATACGGTCTCACCCCTAAAATATAACTCTAGTCTTCACGTTATAGTGATTTCCAGATTTTCTTTCCTTTAAATCACACTAACTCCTCCATGGAAGAGTACCACGAAATTACCTAACTGGGTACCATACAAGCCACTTCCCATAAGCCTTAACATGTCGGTTATTCAAAATTTGCTTCTCACTAGTCGCTAATCACGAAACCTCACGAAACTATGTCATATCCCTTAGTCCTTTTTTTGCAGACTCCTTTCCTTAATTGTACTCAACAACCACAACCCACCTAAAATATGCAAGAAAACGGTACCACAATCCATACTAACCCAAGTAATTTCGAAGATGTGCCTCATCCTTACCGATTCTCGATCAACTATACCTTTTCTTGACTTTTCAATTCCCAGTTCCAATTAAATAACAATCATCGTCACCGTCTAACCATTCTCAAACCCACCTGATAGAATACCGCAAAATCATAAGTCTTGCCAAATCGAGTCAATCCTGGAGATAGTAGCATGTCACACACTCTACGCCCTAGAGGTCCCTTAACGCATTCAACTCTAAAACTGCATACTCTCTAGATCCAGCGTATCACATAGACCGTCCTACTAATGTCCCCACGTACCTTTACCAAGATGCCTTTGCTCAAATTCCTTTAACTCAAATTCCTAAATGTTCTCTACAACTCGAATTAATTCAAACCTCATCATTAATTTACTAGTTCGATGCCTTACTTTTTGAATCGGAGCACCCTTAACCATTCACGCGATTGTCCCTTTCATTCGATGAACTCAATCGCGTAGTAACGCTTGTAGTTGTAGGAACTAGCCGAACTTACACAATAGGTACAAGGCTCTCAATCCTAATTCATTATTATATGCAACACTCGAAAATTCCTTGAGTACTAAATCTTTATACTTGACCAACACTAGAGACATCCTTATTAGTCAACTACCGGCTCTCATTGGCCCACGACATACCCAAACTTACCAACTCAACACTAAACCCTTATGTCTACTCTACCACGCATGACTGCGACATAATCCTTAATCCTACTAGCTCTCGATTCCATGATATCCTTATCATTCGTCTAAACACGAAGAACGGATGAACATACCCTTTACTGAAGGAATAGGATCACAGCTGCCCAACATTTTAAGTCTCCACTCACCATAAGTAACATTGCTTCCCAATCTAAAATTGATAACTACCTTCTTGAAAGAACCCACAAACCACTACCATAGATTCACGTCGAAACCCAAACTTAACTTTTCACGACTGAATATCAAAATCACTCTCGTACAAATTGCAACCTTAATCTGATGAGCATGTCGGATACCAATTATTCCCTTCCTAATAAAGAAGATTAATCTATGCCAATCCTCCGTCTTACATATCCGTCCCATTAACATGAAAAATACTCATACCAAAATATCCTAAGACATCTTACTTCGCTATGTGTTTCCCACAAAAGTCGTCCTTCATGTCCTTATTCTCAAATTCTTTTCATTATTACTCGCGACCACTATACTTTTGCCCAAATCAGATGATCCTTACCGAACTTATGTTCGTGTCATGCACACTATCATAATCCCCTGACGAAGTTGAAAATTATACCCAAAATCAATCATATCTCTAACAAATCATACTTGTTAAGTCATAAATGTACTTCTGCGACTTTCGAACAACCCAACACTGAAAATATGGAGATTATGTGACCCTTTGTACCATCTCTCCCAAATCTGGGGAAAACCCACAAAATGAACAAATCTTAACCACCATCCCACAAAACAAAAACCTCAAGTCATAGCGGGATAGTGAACTTAATCATGCGTCCGAATCAGGAAGACACATCTAGTACCACACCAAGCCATGTCATAACAAAAGCTGCTCGCATAAGAGTTTAGCAAGTTAGTTTCCACCATTCGTGGGAGAATAAGACAAGGAAATGCAGATACCAATTGGAATCGACTAGATACAAATTTGAATAAAGTAGCACGAAACAATGAAAGAATTGGAAGTTTTCTAAATGTCCTATATCCTCTCGCAGATAGGTACGGAGCTCATCGTACCGATCCGCAAGACTCTACTAGACATGCTCTTGTACTTGTAAAATCGGTAACCTAGGGCTCAAATGCTAAGTTTTCATGACCCAATTCATGAATCGTGATGGCATAAACACTGTCCCTCCAGGTAGGAGAACCATTCTCATATCATTTTAGTCAATTAGAAGAATTATGTGGAAATAAACAATGATTTAGCTTACAGATTCAAATTATATAAATGACAAGTGCGGAAGTACTGCTAACCCCAAAATCTGGTCTGGACTAGTACAATAGCCACTATTTATAGATACAAGCCTGATAGAAAGTAAATACAAATCTCAAATATCAATACTGTCTCATGAATGCAAAGAAGACAATTAATTCCAAGGAAGAGTCCCCGAGTTACGGATCTAGTCCAAAAGCTCACCCTAGAATCTCTGTCGCGTAGACTCGGATCACCCTCGATGACAGGAACTGAAACTAGTAACAGACTCTGCACTCAAAAGAGGAGTACAACAAGAGTAGCATCTGTACAAACAACACGTACTGAATAATCATCATAGGCCGACTAAGATTAGTTTACGCATACAAGCATGAAATCAACAAGATAGACAGATAGGCACTTAATACCCAAACCAAGATCACAAAATATCCTATAACTGAATCATAACCTAAGATGAAGCTTCTAAATCACAAGTGTGTCGAGTCTCAATAATGCCAGATCAGTAATCTCATCTCTCAATCCTGAACCCAGGTAGAGTTCCTAATCCACAATCTTGTCCAGTCTGTAATCAGATCTATACCACAACAATAGTTCAACAGAACCATACAAAGTCAAAAATAAGGAGCCATATGATGATGCAAAATAAAATGTAATGATGTGCAATGCAATGCACTGGCCAAATACCTCAAACCTGTACACACATGCATATGACTATTTTTGAGCATTAGTCAGGACCCATGAGGGACCCATGAAGTCCATGTACCCCTCACTCTGAAACTGACCTCGGATCATGAGTTCACAGACAGGCCACATCCTCAACACCTATCAAATGTGCCTTATATACATATATCAGGATAGGCCACATCCTACCCCATGTCAGATATGCCTATTATACATATGTTGTATGCAAAATAATGGTTCAAGTCTAGAACCTCAAGATGAAACATCAACTCAAAGTCAGCATGATCAATCAATGAAATTAAATACCAATAAAAGTGCAAGTCGCAATGCCATAACCATATCAGGACATAGAATAATCAGCCCAACCCTAGGATGAATTATACAAATCCTCTCAATCAACATAAGAGCCTATGACACCCTTTACTTCCACATATATCAAGTGATCCTAACAACTAAGTCTAGAGTCCCCAAAGTGTTCCATTTTCTTCATAGTTTCCATAAGTCTTTCATCAATCATTTACGAACCATTTCCATTATGTATGAATGTATGAATGCAGAAATAAGAAATCTGTGCAGTGAATGTAAATGAATATGCTATGAAGATCACAAACACCTTAAGTTGTATCAAATCTTCCATAACATCATTGCCATCAGTAAATCATAATCAAGATCTCATTCATGTCTTATCCCAAGTACACATACAATTCAAGTCTTATCTCATTATCTGATCAGAATATGAATCTCAACGTAATTTCAATTCAACAGTCCATAGGGAGCATGATCAGCCCATAACATCAAGGTCAATGAATACAAGGCACCATGCCACAAGTCATATCAAGACTCAGATAAATCACTCAACAACAACAAGGATACACAACCATCTCAATCAACAAGAAGAGTATTTATTGACTCATTCCTTCTCATATTATAATAAATAAACCTCAGGTTTCAATACACAAAGTAATGGCAACAATCCTAGATAATCAAAAATCATACCAACCTAGATAATAATCCAATCAAACACCGTGTCCGAAGACCTAATCATGGTTTCTCCCATCAATTCTAACAATATATACATTTTGCTAATCAAAGTCTAACTAAAGTAAGCCGTAGTCTAACTCGAATGCATAATAGGAGCCATGAACTATTCCACATGAGCTTTCTCTTTTCGAAGCGTCTCAGAATGGTCAAAGTCTAGCAATATAATGCAAAGTAAGCAATAAACCTTCTAATAAATATCGGGACAACATTGGGGAAGATGACCCAATTACTTCTTTCATTTTCGAATGGTGACTTTCATTAATGGTAAATTTATCATAATCTCAATCCCAACATCATAATCTTCCAATTTATGGGTTTCTAATCAATTTAATTCTTTCAAAACAAATTTTAGTCCAAAGTTTCCCTTTTTATTAGAACCCTAAGTCTCAATACATAATTCCTAACACAATTAACCAATTTCCCATCCTAGAAGGTGATTACCCGCCCTACTAGATGATTAATCAATAATAAAATCAATAACCAGTCAATTATTCTACGGTTTAACAATTCTAGGCTTCTATCTTTTCATTTTCCATTAAAGAACCTTAACTAGCATAAGAACTTAAAGATGATAAGGGAATGAAAAATGAAAAGGTTTAAGACTTACCTTCAAAGGAGAACTTCACCCTAGCCTTAGAAAATCGCCTCTCACTTTCTTGAGAACTGTTTTTGGTGTTACGTGGTGAATGACTCAAAATTCAGTAATATAAAAGTGGGTTTCTATCTCACGTCAACCGCTATAGTGGTCTGGCCCACCGTTGCGGCGGACCGCATTAACTCCCCAACCCCACAGCGGCAACTGTCACCCTACTGTGGCGGACTCACGATAGCAGCCTCCCACCTGTTGCGACGGTCACATCCGACCAGTAACCTCTAGTTTTTCACCAGATTTTCAGCCAAAATCCCAACATCATTCCTAGGCCTACAGATACAAACCAAACATGTACACATAAGTAAAAATGCGCTACGGACTCTCCCGTGGACTTTTTTTTAAAATTTAATATGCCCAATCGGGCTTTTCATAAATAATCCGAATCAAAATGCCTTAAAAAAATGAAAAGCAAAAAACAAATAATGAAGCAAAATAAATGGACTAGGCCCAAAACATTATCCCAGTCCACACGTATCTGATGGACAAATCAAATTAGGAAAGTCCATTTATAAGTCGACAAGGCAATTTTGCCCTATCTACTCCTTGTTGTCGGGCTACTTTCCATGCTCATAGCTATGGAGATTATGTCGATTATCTATAGCACTCCTCTAATGATGATATTCTTGTTAAATCTAAAGAGAGAGTTCTTATTTTGCTTTTTATCATCTCCAAAAACTCATTCCACCTCGATCTCAACTCCTCTTTGCTCGGTGAGTTTCTATTTTCTTGAAAAATTGAAGATCTATTGTTGTATCACCTCTCACCCTTCCTCTCTTGCCTATGTTTTTCTGTATTGCTAGCATATCTTCTCTTGTGATGCCTCGTACTCCTATCCCATGCTGCAATTGTTGATCTATATGCTTGTTCCAGTCTGGTAAGATTCTTCACATTCTTATATATGTGTTAATCTTTTACCTGCATGCAACTCGTAGATTTGAAATTTGTGATTTATCACTATTCTTTGATTTTCCTGTGTTCCATATCCATGTCCATGAAATTTTGACAATTGACTGATCCATCATCAAGTGCTGTATTTGCTAATGCATCTTCTAATTTGTTCCCTTCCCTTATTATATGTGTGAGTTTGTGTTGAATGCCTTCATTTAGACTCTTAATTTCCTCAATAATATCTGCTATGTGCCATGGTGGTTTTCATTCATCTGTCAAAATCCTTTGCACCAAGAGAGAGTCAGTTTGAAATATTACTCTGTCTATATTCTTGCTTTTACACCATTTGCTTGCTTCCAATATTGACACTGCTTCTGCCTTTTTATTTGTTATGTGTCCAATCTACTCAGCCTGAGCATGGATCAAATCCCCTATGTTATCCCTAATACTGAAACCATAGGATCCTCTCCCTAGATTACCTCTAGAAGCCACATCCGTGTTACACATAATCCAACCCCTTGTAGGAAGTTGCCAAATCACCATTGTAATCCTCAAATGTGGTCAGTCGTTTTCCAAAAGCTGAATCATATCTACCCATCTATTAGGTATACTCTGAATAGATGGGTTTCTATACTTGACCAGCTTTTGGATAGTGGCAAAGGCCTGGAAATACACTTTTTAACTAATTTTTTATCTCCATGCTTGTATGCATTCCTTCTTTTCCACAATTCCCATACAATTATAGCAAGTATAGCTTCAAATACTGGTTTGAGCCTATCATTAATAGGTTGTCTCCACCATTTCACTATAATCTGCTGTAATTGTAATCCTCAATGTTTATACCTTAAAAAAAAAAAATAGGACCAAGTCCTATTAGCAGAAAAAGACTTAGCAAATAGATGTTAAGCTGTCTCCTCCATTGGACTTGGACAGCACAAACATCTAAAAGCTAAGTTGATATTTATCCTTTTTAACACTTCATCAATAGGCACCTTAAATTTCCAACACCTCGACATAAAGAAAGATATCTTAAATGGTAGTCTCTTAATCCATATATACTTGAACACCTCATTCTCTTGCCCCCTCAATCTAAAATATTCCCAGGCTGACTTGACTGAGAACTTGCCCTTGTAATTCAAAATCCACCTAGGTTCATCTTCTGCTTTATCCTCTCCAGGTGGTTTAATTGTGTCATCTATGTGTTGAACTTTTTCCCCAGATAACATTGTTTCCAGCTTGTCAACTTCCCATCTTCCCCTATTTACCATCTCACTTACATTCTGAATTGTGTTATCATATACTTCCCCTCCTTCTGCATAATACAAAGCCCCTAGCCCAGTCCAATTATCATACCAAAAAAGAGTATTCCCACTCTTTATTTTCCATGAAATATGATATTCTATGATGTCCCTTTCCTGCAACATTTTCTTCCAGTTCTGGGGCCCATATTTCCATTGTGCCACTCTTTGGATTAACCTTCTTACAATATTTATTATACATGAACACACCATAAAGAAGGACTAGTCCTTAAATTCCACCAGATCTTACAATAAAGTACCATTGATACATTATGTAGAGATCTAAATCCTAGACCCCCTTCCTTCTTTGGTACACATAAATTAGTCTATGATGCCCAATGTATGCTTCATCTCCCTCTTTGTATTACTCCAAAAGAACTAAGCAAACATCCTATGCATTTGCCTTATCACCCCATCAGGTGGGTTTAAGGTTGATAATAAATCGATGGGCATCCCTTGTAACGCATGTTTAATCAATATTGCTCTTCCTTCAAAGGATAACATCTCACCTTTCCATGATTGCAACCTGTTCATGATCTTTGTAATTATAGACTATAGAAATCCTTCTTCCTTCTACTGTAGAATATGGGACATCCCAAATATGTAAAGGGGAAATCCTTTCTTCTTATACCAGTCACTACTTCTACAGTCACCTTTATATAATTTATTATTGAGTGATGCAAGTAAACTACACTTTTGTCCTTATTTACCTTCTGCCCTGATGTCTTCTCATAGTCCCCAAGTACTTCTATAATCAACTGAAATGATAACACATCTGCAGATGAAAAAAAATGATCATATCATCAGCATATGCCAAGTGATTCACCTTAGGACTCCATTTTGGCATTCCAAATCCCTTGAATTGTGGTACATTGTGCAATTGATTCAAATTCCTAGTCAATACCTCTGTTGTCAATATGAATAGAGTAGGGGATAGAGGATCACCCTGCTTCACCCCTCTCTTTGGATTGAAAAAACCCCTGTTGTTGCGCATTTATAAGAATAGAATACCAATTATTGCTGACTACCTTGAAAACCATGTCAATCACCATCAGAGAAAACCCATCTTCCTCATAACCTTTGTTAAAAACAACCATGAGACTCTATCATATGCTTTATCCATATCCAACTTCATTACTACATTAGCATTCTTAGTCCTCATCCTGATGTTAGATGCAATTTCTTGAGTAAGCATCACATTTTCTACTATACTTCTTCCTTTTACAAATCCAGCTAGGTTTAATGATATCAAATCAGGCAAAATCTCCATCATTCTTTCATGAATAAGCCCTGAGAACATCTTATTCACAAAATTACTCAAACTAATAAGCCTCATATCAGAGAAGGTATTAATAATATCCTTTTTTGGTAAGAGAACTAAATTAGTATGAGCTATAAACTTAGGTAATTCTGCACCACAGAAAAAGGCAATGATCATATTAAAAATATCTTCCCCAATGATACTCCAGCATTTCTGAAAAAACAGCCCAGTAAAACCATCTGGTCCTCGAGCCCTATCTCCATTTAGATTAAATACCACATTCTTTACCTCTTCACTTGTTGGCACAGTTGTGATCCTACTGTTTTGGTCTTTTGAGATCATATTTAGAATAAGATATAGAATTGCAATGTTTGTACGGTCTGTTTCCTTTGAAAATTGATTCTTAAGAACTTGACGGCCTCTATTGCTATCCCATCTTGTTCTTCTATCCAATTTCTCTCATCATCTTATATTCTTCTTAGCTGTAGCTGTCACAACCCAATTTAGGATCGCGCGGGCAACTACCATTCCTACCTCGGTAGGAAAACCCTCACACATAATCGTAACTTATTTCCAATAATAAAATAGGATTTATTCAATATTTAAGACATAAAACACATTCAAAAGCGGAATTAACTCTTTTTATAAATGAGCGGAGTAATTACAAAAGTGGCTTATACATAACAACCTTCCCAAAACCTGGTCTAGATAAGTACAAGAGCAACTAAGATTTGAAGTTACATTATTCAAAGTAGATAAATAAAACTCAGCCTCTATCTAGGGATGCAGATAATGGAGGTCTTTAAGATAAGCGTCGCATATCTTCAAGAGATTCTCGAATCAAGCTATCAACCTGTAAGACTTCACACCCCGAATGGGATGTAACAAGAGTAGTATCAGTACAACACTAGTATTGGTAAGTATCATAGGCCGACAATTATTAGGAAATCATAAAGGCAACAGGCAATAATAGATAATCATGGTAGGCAACACATAAGCAAAGCACAAAGGTACACGGAACATATAATGTCCACTCATATTCTAACCACAACATAACTACCAAGCATCTCTAATACCTCCCGATACGTCTACGCACTGGCAACACTCTATCTACAAAGACATGATAAGTCAAGATCGATCTCCGTAGCTCCAACCAAGGTTGACTCTTATCGCGACAACACCTGTATACTAGCCTTATTTATTCTCGAGCCACTACTCAGCAACAACTACCCCCTCCTTAGGACACGCATTCTACTCTATTCACAACCTATGAAACCTTCAATTGCAATCTAACTACATCTCCATTGTCATACAACAACATCTAGGGAACAAGAGGTCACACTTGCTTACTATGAAAATTACCACTAAGCACTAGTCCGAACCCGGCGTACCGACTACTTACCCACTAACCACCATAGTACTCACTCCGGTATGAAATCCAAGATACAGTATGACGACACCTATCCCAATATCTCTCCCAACTATCTATCCATCATTTACACTACTCCGCAATTAACACAAAAATACACAGGGTCGCTGATGATCGACCTCTAACCAATTACATCAATAGAGGGATATAATATTGTACGCAAATGCTATTCAATGCAATGATACACACATGCTTGGGGGGAACGATGTCCACCTCTCGACAGTCATGACCCATGGGGGATTTCTAAGTTCATGTACCGTCATTCCGTATCACACAACCTAGAATGACTCATCTGTCTCCTCGCTAACCACTCCGTCTCACAAAACATAGAGATGGATACGAAATATAATAATGTCGCATGAATCATACTTACCTCCGGCATCACCATCTTCCAATATCAGGATGAAAACAGATATATCATGGATACAAGAAAGTATGTTATGCAATGAGAATGTTAATGATCACATAAACTCCATTCAATCCACACAAGGACAGACAGCCAAGTATAAGTAACACATGAATCCTTCCCTTCCACCTAGTCTCCCATAATACATAGAACCACCAATTTATGCTTAAAAGTCAAGTTTTACCTAGAGATTCTAACTGGCCACGAGCCCGAACACATAAGTCACACAATAATACTAACCTAAGAATTTCATCCCAAACTTCTTGTCTGAATACCTACACATGGTTTCTCTATTACTGTCTATTGCAACAGTATGAAATACTAATCAGGTCTACACAAGTAAGTCGTAACCTACCTTGAGGCCGAGCGGGTGCCACGAACATCCATTGGCTTCATCTTCCATCCTCGTAGAGAAACATAAATCTGACTTGGTCTAGGAATGATAAGAAAAATCAAGTAAGCAAGAGTTGAGGACTCGGTATTTAAATCCATAAAATCTAAGGTTTCGGTTTAAGACTAGAATGTTCAAGGGTAGAACCGAAATTTCTTGAATAATCTTCCTAAGTCTCCATTTATCAATAATTTAGCCTTTTCTACAGAAATCCATGTTAACCATTAATCGAAACTAGCCTTTCTGGTTTATATTCTCAAATTAAGACCCATCAACTAACCTATTTGGAAACAAAAGGGTTTAGCTCTTAGAAACTTTGCCATTAATCTAATCTTGAAATAAACAAGCTTTTATTCCCATAAAGATGTTATACAAGGTTAATAATACCCATTAGCTATTTTAGGTCTTTCAACAAACAGGAGAAACGTTTTCTTAGTACTTACCATTTTCAAGACTACGAGGGAAATTGGAGGAAGAATTTAAGGAAGATGAAATGGGTGATAAGAGGAGGTTACCTTTCCAAGTAATCAATTCCCTTGGGCTGGAAAACACCCAAGTGGCAGCTACATTGTTTAGAAATGAGGAAATTTAGGTCAAGTCCAGAAATGGGGCTTTAAAATAGGACAAAACTAGTCGTCGATTGCTGCGGCGCTCAAGGTGGCGCTGCAGCGGTACTGCTTCGGCGGTATTAATATTGCTGGGGCATTCCTTTGAGAATTGCATACCTCCGTTACGATGAAGCATCTGCCGCTATGGCGTGAACGCTACGGCAATCAACCAACTGCTATGGTGATTATTTGGGGCCCGGTGGCCCAAATATGATGACAAAGCATCTGCCGCTATGGCGTGACCGCTACGGCGTGACCGCTACGGCAATCAACCAACTGCTATGGTGATTATATGGGGCCCGATGGCCCAAATATGATATTTTAACTTCTTTTTTATGTCGGGTCCGATTAGGCTAGGGTTTTACCAAGTACACATAACGAATCACAAATGCTTTGCGAGCCAAGGCCGCGAATTTTTTTGAAATTACGGTAACGGCCAAACGGGTCGTTACAGTAACCTCTTCCTCCTTACCTGGACATATGCATGGAAGAATCTTGTGTTCCTATCTCTATCTTGAAACTACTGCATCCCTGCTTTCTGTTTCCAAAATTGTTCTTTTAAATGCAAATATCTGTTTAAGTCAGCCTGGATTCATTGCAAATTTTTCCTGTTCTGTGGTTTAGGCTGTAACTCAAATTATGTTTCATGACCTTTTATCAAATCCTCCAAAGTCTCTATCTCCTGGAAAATGTTTCCATATGTGTCCTTGCTCCATTGAACCAAAGTAGCTTTCACTTTTTTCATTTTATGATGAAAAATAATGAAGGGATTAGCGATAAAATCAGCAGTCCTATTGTTCTTCACAGTGTCCAGGAATATATCATGTTTCACCCGAAAATTCAAAAATTTGAAAGGCTTCTTAATTGGTATAGCATTCCCATTATAAGTAATTAGTAATGGGGCATGATCTGACCCTGTCCTAATTAGATGTTGAATGTCAATATTAGGGTACCTGTCTTGGAGATTCTAATTCCCCAAACACCTATCCAACCTTTTAAAAATGCATTCATCCCCACTTTTCCCATTTCACCATGTGTATTTACTTCCCTTAAATCCCAGATCATAAACTCCACAGTTTTGTATACAGGAAATAAAGTCTTGCCTTTCATTTATACTAACTGGTAATCCACCATATTTTTCCTCCTCAGATATAATTACATTAAAATATCCACCTATCATCCATGGCTTGATTATAAAACTAGCCATTGCTTCCAAGCTGTCCCATAAATCCAATCTCTCGTGTTGAGTGCATTTGGCATACACTACTGTCACCATTAATTCTTCTTGCATCCCTTGCCATTTGAGTTTAATAGTGATATGTTGTATATCATCCATCACCACCTCTACTTCAAACATTTCATCTATAAATACCCAAATCTTTCCAGAACTATTCACCAGTGCAGTGTGCATGTTTAATCTCCCTTTATATCCTTCAATGTTGTCAACAGGTTAAAAAGGTTCCAAAAACCTTGTGAAACCAAAATGGTATTGCATATGTATTTTGGTTAATCTTTGAAAAGCCTCCATTGTATTCATAGACCTAATGTTCCAAATCATTGCATTCATAATTAAACATTAGATTTATTTATAGCACTTCTAGTTTGATATCCCATTCTTGGTGGGACACTGGTGTCTCTTTGCGTCTTCTTTTTGCCTCTCTCTACCCCTTAGTTTAGTTAGGAGATGCATCCCCTTTCCTCATACTCCTGATACTGTGAATCCAAAGATTGACCATCCATATCCCTTCTTTCCTCTGTTCTTTGGGTTTTTTGATTGCTTTTCCCCTCCAATTAAGTAACACTCTGCATGTTCTTCTTATTGTTGTTACCCTTGTTATTATGCTTTGTTGATTTATTGCTACTGTTTTCACCTTCCTTCTCTACAGGTACTGCCTCTTTCTCTTGCCCAGTATCCCGTTTAATTACTGTATCTGTATTTGGTTGGTCGTATTCCTCATATGTGCCACTAGCACCCTTATTTATGCTCCTCGGGCTACAGGTATTTTGCACTTTCTCTTTCTCTTGTATTGAAATACTGTCTGTTACTCCTAGGTGTTTAGCTTTCATTCCATTCTTCTAATTCTTGCCCTGTTTTCTCCCGTTCATCTCCTTCTTTGTATTTTTTCCTTTTGAGAAACTGCATCACTTGTTATATCCTCAACTTCTTCATTCCGGTTAGAATTTGTTACTCTCTCTTCAATCTCTTTGTCTGGTTTACTGCTACTTTGTGATCCCTTTTTGCTTTCCTTTCCTTCCTCCATTTGATTATTCTGCTTTGGTGATTTATTGTTGTGGAAACTGTTTTCAATCCATTTTTTCGTGCTCACATTTGCTTTCTGCAACTTTCAACTCTGCTACATCATCAGTTGCTACTTCTTCATCCTGTTGATCTTCTTCTTTGTCCAACAGAACAAAGGTATTATTGGTTTCCATTGTATCCCCTTATTTCTTTTTGTCCTCTTTCCCTACTTCTGCTATTACAATTCCCGACTTATCTTTATGTACCTGTTGTTCTTTCTTTGCATCCATTATTGTTTTCCTTGGTAATTTCATCCCCTTCTTCCAGTATCCTTCTTCTTTTTTATTAACCAATTATTTTGCTTGAATCTTTTTCATCTCCTTCCTGTGCTACATTTGTAATTTTGGATTCAGAGTTCTACAATCACTTTCACCATGTTCCTGAAGTGTACAATGCTTGCAATACTTGGTTAAGTAGTCATAGTTTATCTTGATCCATTTTGATTTACTAATACCATATTTTTCATCTACTTCTGCTATGTTTATTCTGGTTGGAAGTAGTAAGCAGGAGTGGAAATCATTTTTACATAATCCTCCAATAAATACAACCTAATCAATATATACCTCTCCTCTATCAGCCTATAGTTGCTTTGCCTTTGATACCACACTGTACAAGAATAATATTCCTTAATTCCTTGATGTCAATGTTATCATATGAAAGCTTCCGAAGAACAACATATTGTAATTCTTCTTTAATAATCATATGTTGTATCTCTGTTAACTTCCAAGCAGTGTAAGATTCACCATCTATAAATTTTGCAACCTTGGATGGGATGGTGATCTGTGTAGGGGGTTGAACTGTTGTATTAGGCTTCAACAAGTTGGGAAAATCTGGTTGTTTAGGTAGGCAAATATTTAGGCTCGGTCAATTCATGAGGGTCGGTTTATCTTAGTGTTTTGCTAGTATTGCTTTTTGATGGATTGAGGGGTGGAAAATTGGTGTCAAAGGTTATGGATTATGGTATAGGCCGACCAGTCTCTGGTAGAGGTTGCCCCCCACCAGGCGTGGCAATAGTGGCCGGTGGTGGCTTGCTAGGTTTTGAGGTATTTTAGTGGTGCGTAGGTTTCCAAACAATGCACAACATACAATCAAATGCCTCAGTTTTTAAAATTCTAACTCTTTAAGTTTTCATTAGACTTACACCTAGTCTTAGAAATAAACCGGCAAGGGTAAAATGGTCAAAATGCTCCTAACAACCTAGCAGGTCGTTACACTTTATGTCAAAAAAAAAGAGCAGAAGGGTTTGAAACAAAAAGGCAATAATGCCTTTCACCTCCCCCACTTCACAAAACATTAACACCCATATTCCCTTCTCTAACCCACGATCACCCACCTTCTACTACCATATTCTTCTCCTTAAATTCCCATAATACACTCACAATTCATCACCCAAATCCATACTAACCATCTCTGCCAAACCCGACTACCCTCTTCTCTAGTTTTGGATTTTTCTTTGCTTTTCTCTTATTTTTCATCAAGTATTGTCCACAAGTCATCACCAAACAGGTATGTTGACACTCTAATCCCTTTAATTTTCACATTATGGTATGATTTAATTGATGGGGATAATGGGTCATGTAGACACCTAGGGTTTAATAATGTCAAAGTTATGGTTGATGATCTTTTTAGTGGGGAATGAGCAAATTGCTCTGGTTTAAGACTCTTGGGGATGAGTATATCGATACCCCAATGGGTCTGAGGGCATTTCGATTGATGAATTCCACTTTCGATTCTAAAATTGTTATGCCCGCGAATTGTTCGATTAAATGCCAATGATCCTAAATTGTATGAAACGGGTGAAGTCTGAGTAACCCAACCCCCATAAGAAATGAAACCATGACAAATTGTGTGTGTGTGTGGTGTTTGATCTTGAACGCAGCAAAACTGTGCAATAAAAAAAATCTGGGGTTGAAAATGAAAAACGACCTAAGATACGGATCGTATCCTTCGCCGTATTATAGTTGGCCAAGAAGATCAGTTTCTGTCTTAGAATATATGCTTAAATACGGACCGTATTTATGACCTTATTTCTGGGATAGAAACTAGATATATTTCTATCTCAGACATATATGTATAAATACATCGTATTTAATTATACAGACCGTATCTCTGAACGTATGTCTGAAATGGAAACATTACGATCAGCCTATATGGACCGTATACTTTTATACGGCCCATATATTTCTTTTACGACCACCAAAAACACTACAAAAATATTTATCTTTCCTTGGTATTGTTGCGTTATGGCCCGACACTAACAATGCCTCGCTTACAGATATGCTTACAAAACACATCGTAAGGAGAGGTAGTGGGCCCAAACTAGCTGGAAGGGGTCGAGGTCGAGACAGGGCTTACGTAACACAGAGATTGCATGACTCTACCTCCCAGTCTAAAGAGGAAAAGGAGGTTATGCTGCAAAACAAAGACAGGGGTCTACCACATTTGATCCCTTGAACATGACACCTTCGACTTCTGATTCCTCCCAGTCTGAAAAGGGGGAATCTTCATCATCTGCTTTGGGGGATATGGAGATCGAGAGGACTGAATAAGCGAGTGGCTTAACCGAGCCTTCTACTACTCCTACTAGTCTTTCTGCTCCAGTTGGTGACAAAGAGGCTGAAGGTTGGAAATAAGGAGTAAATGACTAGATGAGGAAGCTTTGCAGTTTGGGTTCAAGGTAGACACTGTATGAAGCGGGAATAGCTCTAACAAAGAGAGGGGGAAAACCATAAAGGAATATCTGGGAAGAGTGGCGATTAACATTCGAGGGCCTATCCGTTTACAGCATTTGGCAACCCTCCTGTCGACTATTTTTCGATGCTTGTGCAGGAGTTCTATGCCAATTATGGGGCTGTGTTACTTCTGATGAAATGACCAAGTGTGCCTATGCACAAAGTACCATTACTTAATAAAATTACGGTCCGCAACGTCAAGGTCAACATTGGTCGACATTTCCAGCAAGGCCATCATCAGAGTCTATTTTTGTGATGACTATGCGAAACCAAAAAATGAGGCTGAGTTTATGGACAAAAATGAGAGAAAAGACGAAAGGTCTGTGCTACACTGTTTGTGGTCGCTGTAATAGTGCAGGGTACTCCAGCTTGGGTGACTAGTCCGAATCAAAAGATTATCAAGAGTTCTCTCACCTTTGAAGCCAAGTTTTGGTAGAATTAGGTTAGGTATAAGGTGCTACCAATGCAGAATAACAACACCCTCACTAGTGCCCAGGTTATGACAGTAGCAACAATGATGTCCTGATATCCTATGAATTTGGGGAGTCTGATTAGTGAGGATATTAGACAGAGAGCATTGCAACCGTCCACTTCCCTAATATTCCCATGCCTTATTACTAAGTTATGTTGGAGAGCCATTTTGAAGGGCATTCTCGATCAGGATAGCTGTGTTAAGGTCACCCGTATTGGTGACTGTAGAAAGAGCAAGAATGATGCGGCCAAAAAATCTAGAGCTGCCTCCTGATGATGACGAGACTCAGCCTGAGTCGAGTCTTGGGGCCACGGGGAATTCCACCACTAAGGCACCTTCCATTACTACATTTGTGGCTACTGACCTTTGTTCAGGTATCCACTTCTGCTACTGCTACTGCTACTGCTGATATTGCACCACTGACGAAAGTCGCACCTGTTTCTTTAGCGGGTGCCACTTCTTCAGCAGTATCCCCACCGATAGCACAGCGAGAGGCTGATCTCTTGTCATTTACCAGAGATAACTTTCGGGATGTAGCCATCAAAGCATGAAAGGCCGAGAAATAGGTTGGCATTATAATGGAGCAATTCAGGCCATATGTGGCAAAACAGGTCAAACTTGCCACCTAATCAATACTAGCTGAAACTGAGAAGTCTTATTCCATTATGCGCACGAGGCTTGCTGGGTTTGAGATGACACCGGCTCGACAGAGAGGGAAGCCCCCAGAGGTGATTTGGGATCACTGCGGGCGGAGCTTGCCAAGTTGAAAGCTGAGGTGGAGGCGTTTAAGGCGCGAGAGCAAGTTGTGTTAGAAGATCCCGTTCCAACAACAGATGTTGACTTGGATGAGCTAATCCAGTTTTAAAATTTATTAGATGAGGATGATGAGGACGTGCCCACGATCAAAAAAGTAAAGAGGAAATAGGACGATGTGGATCCGTCCGCTGAGGACCCAGCAGAGGTGACTCGAAGGTTGCGCTTCCTGGAGGATACAGGGTTATAGATCAAAGTGCATACTTCTCTGCGTGAGAATTAGTCTGATCCTATTGGTGCTTCTTCTAGCCACCCACCGGCGAATGTCCCTGCCGCTGAGGAAACTGCTATTACTGAGGATGGTGTTACAGCTCTGTCTGTGGAGGTGGTACAGTCTCGAGATGATCACAGCGCCTTGTGCGCCCATGTACCTCTTACCCTACTCATGTTTATTTTGATGCATAAGGGATAATGCATAGTTTTTTAGTTGGGGGTGGGGCTACTGGAGTTGTATATATGTGTTTAGGATCCCCTCGGCTTTTCTTTGCTTGAGTTCTTTTTCCGAAGGGTTTATTCCTTTTGACACTGGCATGGTTAGGTTTTTTTTAGGTAAAATAGATTATTTATGACTTAGATGGTAGTGGTTGATGAACTTATGGCTACGCATATGTGATTTTGTGTGTTTGATGAAAAATGAGCCCTCTCCGAATAATTGATGTATATGCTCGGAATGTGTTAGTGTATTGACATGTATGCTTCTTTTTATGACATTTTGAGTATTTAGGTATTATGTGTGATGAATGTTTTGTTGGGTAGTCAATAAAACAATCCTTATGCCAATGTGTGTGTGAGTCGTTAGTATGTGTTCATGTTTTATACTTGCAATCTAGAACTTGCCCGTTGGTCATGCTTGATTTCTAAGGACAATTTGGGTGTTGAAATGATCTTAGGCTTTCTTTTTGTGAATTTGAAGCCCTGATTGCCTTTTAAGCCTAACCCGTTCATGTATATATATTCCCTAGTGCCCTTTGAGCCTTTAACCTTTTCCTTGGCTAGACGTTAAATAACCCATACCCTTATTTAAAATAATTCTATCTTTGCAATCCTTCTCTCCTTGACACTATAAAATAATAAAAAGAGGCCGAAAATCTTAAGTTGGGGGTGAAACATGTGTGAGAAAAAGGCTAAAAGCCTAAGTTGGGGGTGGTGTGTGTGAGTGACCTAACAAAGGATTCGATGTGGTTGTATATTGTTGCTACAAAAAAATATTTAAAAAAAAAAAAGGAAGAAGAGAAAAATCAAAAAATCATTGCACAAAAAGATAGTTAATACATACAACTTTGTTGAAACCACATCGAAGTTGAAGAAGTGAAAAGTGGGAGAAAGACAAGCATATCACGAAAGTAAAATGTAGTGTTCAAGAAGGGTGAGTCGCTAATATCCAAATATGTATCATACCCATCCCTAAGCCTACATTACAAGACTAAAAAAGTCCTAATGTGATCACAACCGAACAATCTGAAGTTGAAAGTATTGAAAATAAGGGCAAGCATATGTCATTTGCGTTTGTAGTACATGAACTTCTTTGTGAGTATGGGTGTTTCTCTTATTCTTTGTCTTTGTCCCATTTATCCTTGTACATATGTTTGTGGGACGTACTTTGGTCTTCGTGAGGGTGTAAGGGTTGAAAGAAATTGTGAAAATAAGTGATTACCCAAAGTAGCATTTGTATATGAATTGATAGTTTCAATAACTTTATGTCATGGATTGAAGCGTCATTGTGAATTGTAACATGTTTTGAGTGACACATCTTGTTTGAAATTGTGAAATTGAGAGGGTCAGTTGTGAAAGAGGTGCATGCCAGTAGTTCTTAGTCAAAATCATTGTGGACATTTTTACTCTATTGTATCTAAATTAAGTTGAGTCATTTGTGTTGTATTACTTGCTTAAGGATAAGCAAAGACTTTAAGTAGGGGGTGTTGATATGCCATGAAATTACAGCACATATGATGCTTTTAGACTATTAGTTTTACTTGTTTTAAAGCAAGTTCATGTTGTTTTTATTGTGTTTCAGGTAATCGACGAGTTAAAGGACAAAACTAGTAAAGTTGCATAACTGGCACAAAATGGTGAGGAATTATAGACCTTATTCCTGGTCGTGATTAGGGATAATGGCAACAAAATATTGAAATTGGAGATGCTAAGTTACAGACAAGAAATATGGACCGTATTTTGTTATACGAGTCGTATTCCAGCTCATCTTTAGTGGATGAAGTTTACGCAAAATGTCAAGTTTGAGTATGATAAAATACGGCCAAGTTTTACGGACTGTATATTTATATACAGGCCGTATCCTGTGTTCGTGATTTGAAGTAAAGAAAAGAGACTAAGTGATCGTATAACTTTTATATGGTCCGTATCTTATTATACAGAGCATATTTGATGCCGTCAGGGGCAATTTTGCTAAGTATAATTTCACATTTTTGGACCTTATAAATTGTTCCTTGTAGGGTTTTATTTGATTATCAGTTGTCAGACTTGTCTTTTGACGTAGAGCATTAAATACTTCATTGTTTTTGGAGCTTTTGAAGAACAAGACAATAACTTTCATCTTAGCTTAATCAATAGTAAGCAATATGAATTCTTTATTATTTTATTATTCGTTCTTCGTTATGAGTAGTTAATTTATCTACTAAGGTTGAACGCAATGATAGGTGTTAGGTGATTGGGAATTGAGATTGATATATGCATAATGGATTGTTAGGGTTTACTTGTTCTTCATTATTCATTGTTAGTTGATGGTTGCAAACATTAACTTAAGCCATAAACCTCAATTTATTTCGAAAAATAAGCTAGGGTTTGGCAAGAACAAGTAACAAGAACTTGGGGCGTTAACCCTCATTTAATAGACTCACTTAGGAATAAGAGGAATTTACTTGGCACATATTAACCGTTCTTCATATCAACTCTTTTATATTTTGGAAAATCATAAGGAGAGATAATCCTTCACTATTGGGAAATATTAGTGATTCAATTAGTGGTTAAGTTCATTCTTATAGCGATCCATTAGAAGTATATCAAGAATCAATACCCAAAGCGTACACTCTATCTAAAGGGGGACACAACCTTGGTTTCTTTAATCATATTCATTACAATCAAAGCAATTAGTTAATGAACAAACAATTTTCTATAAACTCAATGGAATACAAAACTAGACCACAAGAAAGTACAATACAACTTTAGTATCCTTTTCAGACCATATTCCCCGTGGGGTTCGACCCCAACCTAGTTGGGTTACTATATTTGACATCGCCCACTTTAGATAATTTAATAGGTGTAATTTGAGTGTATCAGTCTCCCAGGTAGCCTCCTCAACTGGATGATGCCTGTACTGAACTTTCATTGAAGCAATCTCTTTGAACCTCAATTTCTGAATCTGTTTATCCAAAATAGCAATTGGTTCCTCCACAAAATTCAGATTTTGATCAAGCAGCACCGAATCCCACTGAATCATATGAGAACCATCAGAATAATACTTCTTGAGCATGGAGATATCAAATACAGGGTGAACGCCAGAAAAATTAGGAAGCAAGGCCAACTTATAGGCTACCTTAGTAATGCGCTGAACAATCTCAAACGGACCAATGTACCCAGGGTTCAACTTTCCCTTCTTCCCAAACCCCATCACATATTTCATGGGTGAAACCTTTGGCAATACCCGCTCACCAACCATGAACTTTAGGTCATGAAACTTGCAGTCCGCATACCTCTTTTGTCTACTCTAAGCTTTCAAAAGCCTCTCCTAAATCAACTTGACCGTGTCTAAGGAATCACGAAGCAAGTCTATACCCTAAGGCCTCACCTCAAAAGCATTGAACCAACCAACTGGAGAACGATATCTCCTACCATACAATGCCTCAAATGGTGCCATCTCAATACTAGAATGGTAACTGTTGTTGTAAGAAAAATCCGGCAAAGGCAAGAACTGGTCCCAATAACCACCAAAATCGATCACACAGGCCCACAACATATCCTTATAGACCTTAATGGTACGCTCGGACTGTCCATCAGTCTGAGGGTGAAATGTTGTACTAAGCTCAACTCTAGTACCCAACTTGTTCTGCATAGATCGCTAGGATTGAGAAGTAAAGGCGAGTGCCTCGATATGAAATGGTGGAAATAGGCACGCCATGCAAATAAAATATCTCTCAAATGTAGATCCTAGCCAACTTCTCTGAATTGTAGGTAGTCTTAATTGGTACGAAATGAGCCAACTTAGTCAAACGGTCCACAATGACCCAAATAGCATCAAAGTTCCCCAAAGTCCGTGGTAACCCTACCACAAAGTCCATAGAAATCCTCTCCCATTTCCACTCATGTATAGGCATCCTCTGAGTAACTCCACCCGACTTTTGGTGCTCATACTTCACTTGTCGACAATTCAAACACTTAGCCACAAATCCTGCAATGTCTCTCTTCATACTAAAGTACCAATAATGTTGCTTCGAAACATGATACAACTTTGTAGCACCTGGATGAATAGAATACATCAAAATCTGAGCCTCCTCATAATCAATCTAGTCAAGTCACCCTCCTGAGGAACACAAATACGATGCTTGATCCTCAAAACTCCTTTATTATCAAGAATTGCCTCTCTAGCCTTCCCTTTTAACACATTGTTGGCATAAAGCCATATGTGAAGTTTTGATGATAGGCAAGGCAAAGACATGAAATAAGAAACCCAGCTTAGAAGGCATGATGAAAATTGAACTAGAGTAGATGCAAAAATGACAAGCAATAAAGCACAATGAATTAACCAGGTCTAAAGACGTAGGTCAATACAAAGACCAGTGCTAAGAAGCATTTTAGAGAGAGAATGAATGTTCCACATACATGATCTATGAGAAAGGGATATGATGATAAGCATAGGTCCATAGACATGTTCCATTACACAGTAGCAGAGACAGATGCAGGCATATGAACACAGATGGTACAAATATGTGAAATAAAGAATACAGATTAGAGATGCTGAGCAAAGGAGATGGAATGATGAGTGAACAAGTGAATAAAACTGGTCAAAATACATGTACCAGTTACAGAAAAGCACAGGCCAAGAGGATAGAATGAAGTGGCTTGGTCACAAAGATGTTTAGTGTTGTAGGACATGATTAGATCTATGCATAGAACAACTGAACAAGGCAGCAAAGGGAGAGAAGATCACAAGATATCAAGGGAAGAAACAATATGAAAAGACAGAACAAGTGTACAAAATATGATCTACCAGTTGGAGGAATGGTCATAGGTCATTAGGTGCCGTAGATGAATGACTCAGCTGTAGGGAGTGGTGAAGTGACTCAGACTCAAAAGATAATTTCAGAAGGAAATTTTTTTCAGCTAAAGGGTTTGCAGACAAAGCATGTGAATCAGGTCAACAGAAGAACCCGATCTGCAAACATGTTCCATCACAAAGCAGGAACAACATCAGAGTCAAAGAGTGATCAGAGGTGAGAAGAACAGTTGCAGACACAGAACTTACTGTTATTTGAAATAGGTCTGTCAACATGTTCCAGCCAAGATCTCAGAAGTAGTTCAATGGCAGATGAAGAATGAAAAAGATTGGTGGAACAGGTACATGAACATATTCTATCCCAGACAGTGCAGAGATTCAGAGGCGGATGAACCAGGTGGAGGAAACAGGTTCGTGAACATGTTCCAGGGAAAGTCTTACATCAACTAGGATTTGCAGAATTATGGAAAGAACTTGGCAGTCAAGTATGAAAGATTCCTTTCCATAATTGTAGGAATTAGTAAGCCTCCTACACGTACAAAGAACAGACTCAACAAGGCAAGAATCCAAGTACAACACAAACCTTGCGTGTGTGTCATTGACCGACTAGGAAAGGGTTTTGTGTTAGCCGACATGCCGAGCATAATGTTATAAATACCCAGGTCTTTGCAAGAAGAAGTTTGTGCACCCACAAGGAGCTAATTCAGAATATTGAGCGAAGAAGTTATATCCAAGAATATTCGAGAATCTGGTTGTTGCATCCCTAATGCACAAAAAAGGATCGGTGGAACTGTTTTACTCAATAATGTTCCCCAGTTCTGAAGTCCAGATTTGTGTATTAGGTTTGGTCATAGAGTTGTATCTTTATCAGCTTATTGTAGAAGCATTAAAGTAGATATAAACATTGAAAATCTAAGTAGGGAGTTTACTACTCGGAGACAACTTACTAGTCAAAGGTTGGGTTACAAGGCTGGGCTAAGGGTTAGATTACAGAGGTTGTAATTTGTAACTCACACTTGGCTCATTATTGTAGTGAAGTTGGGAAAACCCAATAGGTCTGTAGGTCGTGGTTTTTATCACCTTTTGAGTCGGATGGTTTCCATGTAAATATCGTGTGTCCTTTACTTACCTGTATTTTATTATTCCATAAAGAGGCTAGCATAGAACCTATACAGCAAGGTGTTCCATCCTTAGCAAAAAATTGGCTACACATAGGATAGGAAGTTGGTCGTGCAACCTAATAAGTGTTATCAGAGCGGGTTTTCCTTAAGGAGGTTAACACCTCAGGAGAAAATCATGGTGAGTGTTGCACAACCACTAAGGAAGCAGTAAGTCGACCTTAGGCTCATTAATCAAGCTCTTAAGATGAAGGCGAGAACCAAAAAGGAAAACTTATTGCCAACATACAAAGTGGAGGATGCTTCATGTTATATCCCGTATTTTTGTACATTGGGATATTTTAAGCTAATCGCGGCAAGTTAAGGACAAGACTATTTTGGGATCCGAGGTAGAGACTTTTAACCTCCGATTTTGTTTTAATGCACAAGTGCTTATAAATTTTATTTGGTATAGAAATATTAATGGAGATTAGGGATTAATTAACCATGATTAGATTATTAAGTGGGATTAAAGTTTAATTATTCATTAATTAAGCCATAAGTGGCCGTGTGGGCCCCACCCATGGCTTGGCCAAATTTGATTGGCTCAATACATGAGTGGGACATGTGTCCACCTCTTAGGCACCATATAAGTAGAAAATTGATGACAAGGAAAGTCATTTATCATCTTCACAACTTGAGAGATTAAGAGATAGAAGGAGAGAAGCTCTCGGCCATGGCTGGCCGAGTTTGAAGCTTGAATGTTTTGATCAAAAAATAATTTTCTTCAAGTATTTCAATCCTTTGGAAGGTGTATAACAACGTGGGATTGATCCTAGGTAGCAAGAACAAGTATTAATTCAAGGCACAAATTCTAGCCAAGTTGAGAAGTCAAATATTAAAGGTAAGGTTTAACTTTCTTTTGCATGTATTAAGGGGTGGTTGTGAACGTGTTGTAGTTGTAGAAATGAATGAAATTCATGAAACTATGTGTGTTGGTGTTAAAGCGTGTAGGGCCATTTGTGTAGAGATGGTGAATTGATTTTACTTGGTATTTTAGTTGTTGTTGTTATAAATTTTATGATGAGAATGAAAGGATTTAATGGTTCAAGTTGGAGTTGTAATTGTTTGTGGGCTGTTGTAGAAGTTAATATGATGTTAATATAGTTTCTTGCATTTATGTGGATGTTGTTAACGTGTGGCTGTTGGTATAGTTCATGAATTTGAAAGAAAAGAATGTGTTGTTGTTGTTCTTGTTGAACTTGGGAGTTTATATGTTGTATTGTGTGTTGGTTGGGATGTTTTGGAGTGTTGTACGGGCTGCCCTGAGTGTTCTCGAGTCTTGTTTGAATAGTCTCGGATTGATACTTGAACGTATCATCATTGATGTTGGCTTGGTTATATGTGGTTGGTTTGAATGTGAAGGAAATGTCGTCAAATTATTTAGAAAGGAGTTACTGACGTTAGAATACGTTTTGAATTCCCCCATAGCTTAACCGTAGTTCTTGATGTCTTAATATAGGTTGAGGTACTATTGAGCAGCGTATACGTGTTGTGTTGCGAGTAAACGCTAAAGGTATGTAAAGCCTATCCCTTCTTTCTTTTGGCATGTCCTAGATGTAAGTAAGATACGGTATGAGTTTTGGGGTAACTCTATTCATAAGTTCCGAGCATGATTTATGATTCTTATTAACTTCTTGATATTAGAATTCTTAATGTAGTCGAGCTATTGCCCTCGAGTCTTTTATATGATTGGATAGTAAATGATGCATAAAGAGTTCCTATTCTTAAAGGATTCTATAATGAATAATGTCCTTAACTTTCATAAGCTGTCTCGTATTAGTTTGATACATGACTATGACCCCTGAGACTTTCCTTAATATAGTTCGTAATGACATTTAGAGAGAACTTAATATGGCTATCATCCTGATACTCGAACGTTGATTAGTTTACTTATCTATTAAGTCTCAAATGATGATTTATATGCATATGGTTACTCACTACTCTGCTTGTGCATCTTTGTTATTACATCTTTCACCGAGTCCGGGCCGGTATATCATCGTGCACACCTCCATTTCGCATGGTTCACCGAGTCCCCCACTGAGGGCGGTACGACATATATATGTTATGGTGTTATGCTGTGTTATGGTGTTATCTTTGCGTTATGGTGTTATGATGTGTTATGGTGTTATCTTTGTGATACGGAGTTATGCCGTGATACGGAGTTATCTTGTGTTCGGGTATCTTGTGTTATGGCGCCAAAGACGGGGTGGCGACCATGTTCCCGAGTCCTATAATGGGTCGGATATGATATATGATATTGACATGCATGATTTGTGTTTCAAAAGCAAGCATTTTGGTATCCCGGTTATTGCACTCATTTTACGTACTTCTTATTTCGATTATAATCATTTCTTACGTATTTCATGCTTTATATACTCAGTACACATCTCGTACTGACCCCCTTTCTTCGGGGGGCTGCGTTTCATGCCCGCAGGTACAGACGCTCGTTTTGGTGATCCGCCAGCTTAGGATATCTATTCAGCTATCTTGGAGTGCTCCCTTGTTCCGGAGCCTAGCTTTTTGGTACAGGTCCTTTTGTTGTATATATGTGTCTATCCAGGGGTACGGCGGGGCCCTGTCCCGTCATATGATACTGTTGTTACTCTTAGAGGTCTGTAGACATATGTGTGGGTTTGTACATAGTTGCTGTTTAGTTGTGTATATATGACTTATGTTTTGGGACGTTCCCATTCGTAGTGGCAGCCTTGTCGGCTTGCGTATGTATATATGTTTTGGGATACTGTATGTAGTGGCAGCCTTGTCGTCTTGCATGTATATAGTTGGGGCGTTCCCACATGTTATGATAGCCTCGCCGGCTTATGTACGATGTTATCTATTGAGAGTTGTAACTCCTCAGGAGACAGGTTGCTGTGATATATATATATATATATATATATATATATATATATATATATATATATATATATATATATATATATATATGTGTGTGTGTGTGTGTGTGTGTGTGTGTGTGTGTGTGTTTTGTGACGACGTCTTGCCTTTTTATATAAGTTTCTTATCATGCTAGTTATGGGCTGATTATAACTAACAGGTGTGTATACGAGTGTCCAGCTCGGGCACTAGTCGCGGCCTACGGGGTTGGGTCGTGACACTTCAAGTGCAAGAAGGCCTATCATAGAATCAGAGATTGCCTACTATGGGAGATCGAATGGAAGACAAAAAGAGCAGAAAAAGAAAGGTTGAAGGATCCGATCAATGATCAAAAGAGCGATGACAATATTAAAGACAAAGAAAATCCCTCAACACTCCATGCTGATGAGGAGTCAAAATCAGGAAAGGACTCAAGGTTAAATATTCTTGATCTAAAAGACAAGTTAGATCACTTTTCTAAGAAGAAACTCACATCTCTCATGAACACTCTCCTGGATGAACATCATAATTAGAGCACAAACATAGTTTATTCATCTAATGCTATCTCCGAACTGAAAAATAAGTTTATGAGAATAATAGTCTAGAAAAGAATTCAATAAGCCACAAGTTGCTTCAAACAAACACAACGATTCATCCATGAGTAATTTAAAATGCTAGCTCATACCTACCATTGGGAACAAGTGGGGATATCTCTTCTTCATGTCCTCCTCTGCTTTCTAAGTAGCTTCCTCAGTATTATGGTTTCGCCACAACACTTTAACCGATGCCACATCCTTTGGCCTCAACCTTCTAACTTGACGATCTAGATTCTGAACCGGTTTTTCTTCATAGGTTAACCCTTCATTAATTTCAATCTCTTCATGGTTCAACACATGGGAAGGATCAGGTTTATACAACCTCAACATCGAAACGTGAAACACAGGGTGCACCATGGCCATATCGGATGACAACTTCAATTTATAAGCCACCGTCCCAATTTTCCTAACAATCTCGTATGGGCCAATGAAACGGAGACTAAGTTTCCCCTTTTTACCAAACCGCATTACTCCGTTCATCGGTGACACTTTCAAGAACACCTTGTCACTGACAGAAAACTCTAGCTCACGATGCCTCATATCCGTATAGGACTTCTGTCTACTCTGAGCTGTCTTGAGCCGTTGCGTAATAAGATTAACCTTCTCAATTTCTTCATGAACTGAATTCGGACCCAAAAATTCCACTTCAGTTGGTTCAAACCAACCAATTGGAGATCGACAACGCCTTCCATAAAGAGCCTCATAAGGAGCCATTTGAATACTCGCTTGATAGCTATTGTTGTAAGCGAATTCCACCAGAGGTAGGTGTTCATCCCAACTTTCTCCAAAATTGATTGCATAAGCTCGTAGCATATCTTCCAAAGTCTGCATAGTTCTCTCCGCCTGCCCGTTAGTTTGAGGATGAAAGGCAGTGCACAATTTCACTCTAGTTCCTAACTCTTCTTGAAAGGATGTCCAAAAATGAGCAGTAAATTGCGTGCCTCTGTAAGATATAATCGATGTCGGAACACCATGCAATCTAACTATCTCTTTTAGAAATAACTTAGCATACTCCGCTGCGGTATATGATGTCTTCACAGGGAGAAAATAGGCAGACTTTGTGAATCTATCCACGGTAACCCAAATCGAGTCAAACTTGGCCTTTGTGCGGGTTAACCCCACAACGAAATTCATATTGATCTCCTCCTACTTCTACTACGAAATATCAATACCTCCAAGCCTTTAATGTTCAGCCTTCACCAGTTGACAGTTTAAACACTTAGCCACAAAGTTAGAAATATCAACCTTCATGCTCTTCCACCAATAGTGTTGTTTCAAATCCCTATACATTTTGGTGGATCCCGTGTCACGACCCAACAAGAGGGCCATGACAGGTACTCGGTACTAGCTACTGAGCACCCCATATCACACTATCTATCATAGTTCCCAACAGACTTACAGTGAAATGGTCACTAATTATCTTCACAAAATATGCATATATACATAAGCTCTCGAGGTGTGGAAAGTGATATACAAAAATATACACTAAGGTGATCATGAGACCCCTATTACCCACATATATGTATCTACGAGCCTCTAACAGGAATACTGAACATTTGGACGGGACAGGACCCCGCCATGCCCTAAAACATATACACAAAAGAATGTACCGATATGCGGCAACTCCGGAGTAGTGGAGTGCTTCTGTAAAGCTGTTGACAAGGCTCCTAAGGATCTTTACCGTCTCCCCATCTACCTGTGGGCATGAACACAGTGCCTGCAAGAAGGGACGTCAGTACGAGTAATGTACCGAGTATGTAAGGTATGAACGATAATATAATAATGGATACAAGTATGAATAATAACAGAATGAAAATATAGAGCGTATCGTAAGATAAAAGAGTAGCCTGTACATATGAGTGCCTCTTAGGGAGGATGTCATGCATGCTTAGCTTTCTTTGAAAAACATTTCTTGTTCATATATTCAAAAAATAGAACATATCATATTGCCGAGGAACGTCGGCTCCGATTCATGTAACCACATATGTCTCGCGTCCGGGCATCCCGCGTCCGGGATGATAACATGTCATATTATACCAACTGATCAGGTGGCCATGCGCCTATAGCGCCTCGCCCTTTTTCCCATATTCCCCATTTACATATACATATATCATATAAGCAGCATGCAGGAGAGCCCAAGAAATGTTATGTCTCTATCGAAGTGACATAAGGTCGGTAACTTCCGATTATATTATGGAATAATCATCATCACTTTATCTCACCTTGAAGGAACAATTATTATAAGGTGAGACTATCAATGAAGAATAGCATCAAGAGAAAACATAGAATAAGATCATAAATCTCGTAAGGCGTCAATTCATATACTTTGAAATCTTAAAAAATAGTCATCATCCATGAATAAAATTGAGAAATCAAGAAATAGCTCAACATTCTTATATCGTCATTGAAATCATAACTTGGAACCTTTAAACATGAAATCGTTCTCATCATAGTCACCGTAGAAAAATATTCTCATCTTTGGCATCATTGTCATCATGATAAAACATGTCCATCCTTGTTGTCATAAGAGCTGACAAAATCATAAACCTTTGTTTTGGAAAAATACGGACAATTTGGAAAAACATTTACGGGTTATCGGGAAAGGAATCATGCCTTGGAATCATAGACTTCTAACTTTTGAAAACAAAGAAGTTATGGAAGCATTTATGAAATCGTAGCATAGGAATCATGCCTTTGAAAGAAAGGGACGAGCCTTAAGATACCTGCGCGGCCTTCTATTTTCTATGCTTATCCGTCCGTACTAGTAAATCTACATTTGTGAGAATTCACACTATCGTTAGACTCGTCATTGCATACGTGTACTGAGCTTTCAATTTAAACTCTTTATATTCTGCCGAAAATTGGGCAGCATCTCCCCTGTTTATATGCCTAGCCCGAAATCATAATCAAGCAACCAACAACACAACAACAATACCAACATCAACAACATCATTATCCATACCAATATATTCCATAAAATATCCCACACGATGTTTTTCTAATTTCTCAACCAACCATAACAACATCCATAATACCATAATAAAAAAATTATATTCAATTTGATCTCAAATTAATCCAAAATTCTCTTTCAAACTCACCTCATGGCCATCAACTTCAATTCAACTCTTTATGATTTTCTCCTATAATTCTTTCCTCTCTAAGAATTGCTAAACCTTTACATCATCTTAATCATGTAAATAATAGAAAGAACATACCTTATTGTGAAAGAACTTCACTCTATTCACCCCTTTCCAATATCAAGTTCATCACCACCTTGAAGAGAAACAAGAACAATTATCTTCCATAAATTTTTTCTTGAGGTTTTGATGTCCCTTGATGATATGGAAAGGTTAGGAAGGATTATGGAGAATTATGGAGTGTTATAGAAGATGATGGAATGTTATGGAGAGTTATAGAACTCTCAAGAAGTTTGGGAGGTGAGAAAGTGATGAAAAATAATGGGTCAGAGGGGTACTTATAGGTGTGGTTCGGGTCGGGTACTGTAGCAGCATTTTTCTGCTCCGTCCGCCTAACTTGTAACGTCCATAGCTCCCTGCTCCGATGTCGTATTGACGAATGGTTTGTTGCGTTGGAAACTAGAATCGATGAACTTCATTTTAGGCTTTTGAAACACCTTAAAAATCCTCATATACTCAGAGATATACCCCTCCAAATTTGACCCAAAATTCTGTCCAAAATTCTGCCAACTTTTTTTTTTTTTTTTCAAATTTTCAATAAACTTATTTTCTTCGCTTTGTTTGGTCCCGGAATCTTCTAAAAGTCTCCATACATGATATTTATCATTAATCATACTTGATAATGGTCATGTCCTTTGGTTTCAATGTTGTCCTTCCCGGTTACGACTTACGAGATTGTAATTCATCCTTTACTTCATTGTTACAAATTTCTCATGGCTTGTACCTTCCAAAACTTCATGGGACATCTCCGATACTCCATTAATATGGTGAAGTACGTGGAATGCTCATGCTCTGAAAATGCGAGGTGTAACATCCTTCCCCCCTTAGAAACATTCGTCCTCGAATGCTGCAGTATTACCAACCCACGACACTATCTTTGATTCGTCAGAAAAATTATTTTTCCTTTAGGGTCCGATTACCCTTTGCTTAAACTATAACTTGGGTCAGTCTCTTCTCATTCTTTCTTAACACTTTTATTGCCTTCAATCATCTTCTTTCACTTTGGTCCTGGAACCTATGGGCACTTGCTTGACACTTGTTAAGAGTATTCATTAACCTTATAAGGGTTCCATGACCTCTCCGAGCTTACTTTAGTTTACTTAAAACACAAACGACGCGAAATTTTTTCTAGGTGTAACATCCCGGATGAACCGAATGCTTGGATCTATGAGCTTCCATCATTAATTCTTGTCGAAGACCATCAACATCAGGAACACAAAATCGTCCTTGCAACCGCAAAACACTATCACCAGTACCAACAGTAAATGAAGTGTACTCACCCCTTTCCACTCCATCTCTCAGATTTGCCAAAAGTTCTTCATCATATTGCTTGGATTTTATCCTTTCCACCATGTCAGACCGTGATAGCGTGATTCCCACTAACTCTCCATCTTTAGTTTCATCAAGTCTGACCCCAAGACTAGCAATTCTTCGAATTTCCTTCCCCATGGGCATGTCATGTGCACACACAAATAAGCCAACGTGCCCATAGATTTTCTACACAAAGCATCAACAACCACATTAGCCTTACCAGGATGATACAAAATATTCAAGTCGTAGTCTTTTAACAACCCCAACCACCTCTGCTATTTGAGATTCAACTCTCGCTGCTTAAAGATATATTGCAAGCTCTTATGGTCAGTAAAAACATCGCAATGCTCACCATAAAAATAATGACGCCAAATTTTCTAGGCAAATACCACGGCAGACAACTCTAAGTCATGAGTCGGATAATTCTTCTCATGCTTCTTCAACTATCGCGAAGCATAAGCAATCACCTTACCGTTCTGCATTAACACACAACTGAAACCACTTCTGGAAGCATCACAATACACCACGTATCCAACAGACCCAGAAGGTAAAGTCAAAATAGGAGTTGAAGTCAACTTTGTCTTAAGCTCTTTTCACAAGCTTCGGACGACTGAAACTTAGCAATCTTTTGTGTCAATTTAGTCAATGGTGAGGCTATGGACGAAAAACCTTTCACAAACTTTCGGTAATAATTTGCCAAACCCAAGAAGCTACGAATTTTTGTCGCACTAGTTGGTCTAGGCCAATCCTTAACTACTGAAATTTTCTGAGGATCTACCTTAATGCCGTCACCAGTTACCCACGTGACCCAAGAAAGACACAGAATCGAGCCACAACTCACACTTAGAGAATTTTACATAAAGCTCGTTCTCCTCAAGTGTTGTCAAAGTTATCCTCAAATGATTTGCATGATCCTCACGATTCTTAGAGTATACCAAAATATCATCAATAAACACAATAATGAAGTGGTCTAGATAAGGCTTAAACACACGATTCATCAAATCCATGAATGCAGCAGGCACATTAGTCAACCCAAAGGACATGACTAGGAACTCAAAGTGCCCATAACGAGTACGAAAAGCGGTTTTCGGGATATCCTTCTCCTTTATCTTCAATTGGTGATATCCAGACCTCAGATCAATCTTTGAAAAGAACTTAGCACCCTAAAGTTGGTCAAACAAATCATCTATCCTAGGCAAGGGATACTTATTCTTAATGGTCACCTTATTAAGTTGACGGTAGTCAACACACATCCTTAAGGAACCATCCTTCTTCCTAACAAACAAGGCTGGGGCACCCCAAGGTGAGGAACTTGGTCGGATGAAACCCTTATCCAACAAATCCTTTAACTGATCCTTTAATTCCCTTAACTCCGCTGGAGCCATACGATAAGGTGGAATTGAAATAGGTTGGGTGTCGGGGATAACATCAATCCCAAAATCAATAACTCTATCAGGAGGAACACCAGGAAGATCTTCGGGAAATACTTTGGGATAATCACAGACTATGGGAACAGATGCAAATTCAGGTACTACGGCTTTTGTATCATTACCAGCAACCGAATGCTAAATAAACCCCTTAGTAATCATCTTATGAGCCTTAAGATAGGAAATAAATCTACCCTTTGGCTTAGCAATTTCACCCTCCCATACAATAACTGGCTCATCGGGAAAGGCTAAGTGATACACATTAGCAACCAGTCAATCCCTATAATTACATCAAAATCCACCATCTCAAGTTCATACAAATCAGCCACGGTCTCACGCCCTTTAATCACAACAACACAATTTCTATACACTATAGAAGAAATAATAGGAACACCCGAAGGCGTATCAACAACAAAGGGTTCCAGCAAAGGTTCAAGTTTCATATCCATATCAAGAGCAAAATAAGGGGTCACATACGATAAATTTAAACCCGGATCAATCAATGAGTAAGCATCATAAGAACAAATGGTAAGGATACCTGTAACCACAGTGTGAGAAGCCTCAGCTGTCTCCCTACGAGTCAGCCCATAAAGTCGAGCTATCCCTCCACCAGAAGCATTAGCAACTTCCTTTCCTTTGCCGTTATTACGAGCATTCTGATTATTATTGTTAGTATTACCAGCAGGCGAATTTCTAGCAGATGCAGAAGCAGGCGAATCATTCTTTTGGTTATTCATAGCAGCCATCTCACGTAGCAATTTTCTGTATTCCCTCTTAATGTGGCCTCTAATCCCACAATGATGACAAATACATTCTTCCCACCTTTGGTGGATGACTACTTCCCTGCGAAAACTTACTATTATTATTATTATTATTATTATTATTATTATTATTATTATTATTATTATTATTATTATTATTTTTCTGACCTTGCCTACCGGAAGGCACACTGGCATGGGAATAAGCGCTAGACTGAGCAGGTGCAGAATACCCTTTACTCTGCCCTCTCTTATAATTATTACCACCGAAACCACCCGCCGATTGGGCCTTCTTGTTCTGATCTCGATCCACCCTCTCTTCATTTTTCCAACTCACTTGTTGTTCAGCAAACCCAACCAGAGATGAGAAAGTGCAAGTAGGAGACATAGCAACAGCAGGACATGCAGGCTTGATACGTGGTATCAAGCCTTTCACAAAACAATCAAATTCATAGCATGGAAGTTGAATTATAGCATCGAAGCTAAATAATAATTATCTCAATGTAGTCACACCATATATTAGCATTAAAGTTCATTATGTCATTACGAAAATCCATAATTTCATAGATAATCTTGAAAACGTTTTCACTTCTTTAAACAAGATTTATTTGTCTTAGTTTCTTTGTTAAATCATCAATACCAACAATTAACCACCATCCCTGATCATCTCTTATAGAAGAAAATGATTATGATTTCATATACGTATATAGACGATAATACAATCAAGGTTTAATGTGGGCTTATCCCTTCACGCACACCAACCACAAGCAAAGACATGAATTAGTGTTTTGCATGAGAATTTCACCTTTTTATTCAATAAAGAACCTTTGAGAAGAAAACATACATCCATGATAAGGTTCTTAAAAGAGAGACATACCTTAGTATGTTAAACAAAGTTTAACAATTCACTTTTCCAGTGAAGAACACCCAAACCCTAGCTTGAATCACTTTAGGAAGAATTATGTTGCAAATCCTAGGTTTTAGTCACAAGAATCATGTTAAGAATCATGGGTTTGATGTTAGGATTGATAATCAATGATTAAGATGTTCTTACCTTAGTGTTGGAGCCCTAGAGAGATATTTTCATCCTTAGGGTTTTTGAGAGTGAAAAGAATGGAAGAAAAACTAAAATTTTGCAACTTATATAATTTCAGCCCGTCAGGCACAATCGACGGAGCGTCGATCTGCTCTGTCGAATGGTCTTTGTGCTAGATCAATTCTACAGTACAAATGACGTAGCGTCGAACAGATCGACAGAGCGTTGATCTGATCCGTCAAAGTCATGAAATTTCCGGTGAGCAACTTTCTCTTCTTTGCTTTCTACGGTACAAAGGACGGAGCGTCGAACAGATCAACGGTACAAAGGACGACCGTCAAACCTCCTTTTCATGAAACTATAGTGAATTTTCATTGTGACCATCTCCTATTGGGTCTTTAGACTAAAATCATGCACGTAACCCAACATATAAGGTTCCAAAGGACTCATACATCGCTTTCACACTCTATACGAATTTATGGGATGTTACAGCTCCTATCTTGATATTTATGAGAAATTCCAAAATCATGAAAGGATATGAAATCATATGGATTCTTGTATCTTTCCAAGACTTGATGATGCTTATGTTAGCTCTACAATATTTTCGAGTTATACCGACCTTATGTCACCCCGACTGGCTTGGTACTACTAATCCATGTGTTTCATACATCATCTGTACATACATACATATATATATATATATATATATATATATATATAAGATAACACCCCGAGCTATAACCGGTGGGCATGACACTAAGGTGTGCTATATATGTATGTTATAACACCCTGAGCTATAATCGGTGGGCATGGCACTAGTATGCAATTACACCACTGCAGTTGGGCATGTTATATGATGGGATGAGTCCCAAAGATTGGCATATATGATATGATACTGGCCATAGAGGCCTATATATGTATATGTATATGTAAATGTACAAGATTACGCATGCATAATGTATGCCACGAGAGGCATTCGAGTTCCGGAGTTGCTCCCTTTTATTTCCTTACTCAAATTATTTCTACTTATTCTATCCTTTATCTCATGTTCTATTTAGTCTTACATACTTTATAAACTTTTCATACTGCGTCCCTTATGGGGGGGCTGAATTCATGCCTGCAGGTTCGACTACTCAAATTGACGAGCCCTATTGCTAGGTTGGTCCAGCTCAACGGTTGAGCAGGGAGCTCCACTACTCCTGGGCATGCATTGCTGTCATTTTGGTACGTATTATGTATATATATGTTTTGGGTATGGCGGGGCTTTGTCTCGACCTTTATAACCTTTACGTCATATGTATGCACTCTTAAAGGCTCGTAGACATGTGTGCGATGTACGGGTTCTTTTGCATAGCCTTGTTGGCTTGTGGTTATTGTATATGTTGCTTTTGGGTATGGCCTTGCCCGCCTAGTTATGACTTATGCACTCATTTGGTGGCCTCGTCGGCCCATTTATGTATATATAGCTATCTGATATGTCTCGTTAATAGTGTTGTAGTTGTTATTACATTTTCCTCCAGTTTCCTTGTGAGTAGGACTTGACGGCCCATAAGTTGTATGTGGTCACTAGTAGGTAGTACAAATAGGCACTTGGACCTTGGGGTCGCGTGCCAGTCATGCCTCTCCGGCTTGGGGTGAGACAGAAGACCAGGAGATAAGATGACTCAGTGGAAGAAGCAATTCAATGAAGTGATAGAACAAGTGTACATTACATGTTCTATCTGGTGAAGGAATGGTCATAGGCTATCAGGTGCAGTAGATGAATGACTCAGCAGTAGGAAAGATGAAGTGACTCACACTCAGAAGACAACGTTTAGAAGCAAGAAATTGTTCAGGTAAAGGATTTGTAGAAAAAGCATGTGAATCAGGTCAACAGAAGAACCAGTCTGCAAATATGTTCCTTTACAGAGCAAGAACAACATCAGAGTCAATGAGTGATCAGAGGTGAGAAGACCAGTTGCAAACACTGGACTTACAGTTATATGAAACAGGTCTGTCAATATGTTCCAGCCAAGATTTCAGAAGCAGTTCAATGGCAGATGAAGAATGCAAAAGATTGGTGGAACAGGTATATGAACATGTTCTATCGAAGACAGTGTAGAGATTTAGAGGCAGATGAACCAGGTGGATGAGACAGGTTCGTGAACATGTTCTAGGATAGGGCAAGTCCTACAACAACTAGGATTTGAAGAATTATAGAGAGAACTTGACGGTAAAGTATGAAAGATTCCTTGCCATAATTATAGGGATTTGTAAGCCTCTTATATATACATGGAGCGGACTCAACAAGGCAAGAATCCAAGTATAAACCAAACCATACGTGTGTGTTATTGACCGACTAGCAAAGGGTTTTGTGTTAAGCGACTTTGTGGAGCATAATGTTATAAATACCCGTGTCTTTCCAAGAAGAAGTTTGGCCACCCACAAAGAGAGAATAGAGAATCTTGACAAAGAAGTTATATTCAACAATATTAATAAATGCAGGGTTGCATCCCTAGTGCACAAAGAAAGGATTGATGGAACTATTTTACTGAATAATGTTTCCCATTTTTAAAGTTTAGATTTGTGTATTAGGTTTGGTTATAGAGTTCTATCTTTATCAGCTTATTGTAGAAGCATTAAAGTAGATAAAAACGTTATAATTCCAAGTAGGAAGCTTACTAGTTGGAGATAGCTTGCTAGTTAGAGGTTGGGTAGCAAGGCAGAGGTAAGGGTTAGATCATAGAGGTTGTAATTTGTAAATCGCAGTTGGATCATTGTTGTAGTGAAGTTGAGGAAGTCCTACAAGTCTGTAGGTTGTGGTTTTTATCACCTTTTGAGCCGGGTGGGTTCCATGTAAATTCGTGTATCCTTTACTTACCTGTAGTTTATTATTCCGGAAAGACGCTAGCATAGAACAGGTACAGTAAAGTGTTCGATGCTTAGGTGAAAATTGGCTACGCATAGTATCGGAAGTAGGCCGTGCAACCTAACACACATTATCTCGAATTTTGCACAACTTTGGATCCTCAAACTGTTAGGCTCTAATCTTCTCTAATAAGGAAAACCGGGCCTCCACACAAGCCAGAACCTTGCTAGGTTTGAAAATATCAAGTCTCACCAACCTATTTGCCAAAGACTGAACATCGCTTTCCATCTTTGAACTTTGATGGATTCTTCTCCATTGTAAGAACTTTATTATCTTTGACAGGGTTAAATTTGACAGCATTCCTAAAAACATTCCCACCTAGTACAGATCTAGCAATCTTTACCTTGTTCCAATCATTACCAAAAGTTTTCAAATCAGGTTCTCCTATCATCTTCTCTCTCCCATCACCTTTAGCACCATTATCATCAGGACTTCTTCTCAATTCTGGATGTAGAGTTCTACAACCTTCTTCATTATGCCCTTGAAGTTTACACTTCTGACAGTACTTTGGTAAAACATCATATTGAATATTAATATCAACTGCTCTAACTTCACTTGTCTTTTCATCAACAATTTCCATCCTGACTGGCTCTGGAAGATTTGCAACTAGATCAACTAAGATCTTAATCCTAGCACAACTAGGTCTAGTTTTGTTAATCATAGCTGTATGTAATTTCAAAGGTTTACCTACTGCCGAAGCCAATGAGAATAAGGATTCTTTGACAAAAAAAGTAGGTAACAAATGTGGAAAAGAAATCCATGCCATAGCCATTGTGGTCTCTTCATCAATTATGAATTTTGGATCATAAATCAAAGGCCTCATGGGATAATAAAAACCATCTTTTGAGTTTATATAATGAACACCTGTCGATGTCAATGTAATGAAGAATTCCAACAACTCAAATCTCATTATAATGTCCCTATGTCTGAATAAACCTATTCTGCAGTCTCCCTTAATCCCACATTGCTTAGGGATTTTCACATGAAGCTCTTCCAACTCCGGCTAGCCATGTGAAAGTTTTCCCACCATAGGATAGTTGAGTTCTTCGATCGAGTTCATACATGACACTTCTACTTCTGTTCATCTCACCACTTATTTTCCATCTATCATCTCCATATGCTTGATGGGAATAGGCTCAATATCGATCCTGGTATTAGGGTTTATAAGATCAGCATACATAACTAGGGTTTGTTTCTCATTCACTACAGGATTAGTGATAGTATTTGCATTCGATGATGGAAGTGAAAAAGGGAAATGGGAAGAAGAAGCCATGTCCTGGCCAGCCACCATGGGCAGCTGGCCACCGGCCACCACCATAGGATAAGGGTTTACTCGCTTTTAGGGTTTTGCATGGAGAGAGAAGAGAGCAATTTTTTAAAAAGAATTACACAATGCCACCCCATTCTCATTGTATATTATTATGATGGCATTCCTGCGTGCTCTGATTTTTAGTTAAGCATGAAAGTATTTGGTGCTTGCATCCCTATTTCGGATCCAGCAGGCTCTAGATTTTTGTCTCGGGACTTTCTCCTCCACAATACTCCATTTTTTCAATCTCTCTCGACGGAGACTTCTTCTCTTGGTCAAATAATCTTTGGCATATGGTTAAGTTACAATAGCTGCCTGAACTTGTTCAAGTTGTTCTCTGCCTTGGGTTAGTTTTGTAGCATAGGATGCCATCAAAGTATTTAGATCTTTTAGCTCTTGTTTTAGTTGTTTCAGCCTATGCCATATCCTAGACATAACATTACGGTGCACATCTTGTTGCCAACTTTAGCTACCACCTCTCCAAAGCACGGATGCTCCATAACGATTGAATAAAGCTTGAATTGTTGAAGGTGTAGGGTAATGCTTCCGGTATTGAATCAAGATGGAGAGTGATCGGACATCGAGGTAAAGATAGTCTACCTCAACATTACTCTACTCTTACAGCCACTAACAATTTCCCATAGCGCAGTTAATCTTGCTATACACCTTACTATTAACATCCTGATTGTTGCACCATGTGAAAAAACACCCTTTTGATCTTAGAAGAGTGAGTTGCAGGTCAGCTACAAGGTTTTGCAACCCCTGGATCTCAGTTTGGGTCACAGGTTGCCCAATCTTGTCTTCATTTGAGAGCACATTATTAAATCTCCACTTAATAACTAAGGAGTTTGTACTTGAGCTCCCAGGAGTTGCAAGTCATGCCATAAGATATCTCTTTGCTGCTGTTCATTCCTTTGCATACACAACTATAACCAATGCAGAGAAAGGAATATTTGGATCCTTAACTAAGCAATGAAAAGAGCGCTCGTGAATCTATAGAACTTGCACTATGAGATGCCTTTTCCGAATCACCCAAACTCTCCTGTTAATACCATGTGGATAGTTGCAGCAATAATTCCAATCCCTTGCTATTTTTTGGATAATCCCCTTTTCCTTGTTTTCCTTAACTCTAGTTTCTACACAACCACAAACATCTATTTTATTCTTAGCCACAAAGAGAGTTTCGGCTCATACGTTTATTGGCACGATTCGGTCCTCTTATATTCCATGTCTGAGATTATCATGGAGGGTTGATCTATTTACTTGGGCCATCTCTACTCATTCATGAGGTACTAGCCATATCAGTGTTCCGTGCTTCAAAACTGTTTGCTAATCTCAGCTCATGCTACAAAACTTCTGACTAGTGTTTCATGCTATTCTTGTTCCCATCAGGTGTTGGCCTGGTAACAGTATTCGAGTTTTTATTTGTGGTAGTGTCACGCCCCAAAACCTACCCTAGGCGTAACAGGCTTCGATTCTATAAACAACACCGGAAGCACCTTATAAAATCAATAAATATCTATTCTCTTTCACGAGTCTTTTAATAGTTATTTAAACAACATTTACGGATAATTTACGGACATACTCGTACTTTAAAACAAATTAGCGAAGTTTAATAGAAGTACTTAGTCATAAACGTGTCGAAACGCCCAATAAGTAATACGAGATTTCGACAATCTACCCACAATTACGACAACTATCTATGGAGCTTCTAAGAAACATAAACAATATTCAACTACGAGGCCTTGACCCCGAAACATAAACAATAAAACTAGATAGATGGGTTGTCCCACGAACAAGTGTGGGGCTCAATAATACATACGGAAAGCAACAAGTCTCTACTCCGTACGCGTATTTACAAACACGCTCTTCTTCGTTTACCTAACATACCATAAAAAACAACAATTGTATGCACGAGTACGGGTACTCGGTGAGTGTCTCGAGGCTAATAAATAATATAAAAGTAATATAATAATGATTAGTGGCTTGATTCCTAATAAGATAATTTGAAATCAAAGACAAGATCAATCATACAACTCAAAGTCATCAATAGAAAACCATGAGGCAAGTATATATCTTTTCCGATTCGGTATACAATTTATTACCATTTGGGCCTTTTAATCATGAATTCAAAATCATCAACAAGCCATTCACAAGCGAACAAGTTATTATCATCAATAAGTCACTCACAAGCAATAAAGATATGAAACAAGCCCACCCACGAGGCCTCGATATGAAACGATCCACTCGGCGGAAAATCAATTAATCGATACTTCGAGCTAGGAAACCAAGGCTAATCGTCCTACGGGACTAGCCATGACAATAGAATACAGGACTATACACTTAGAGGTCAATTATTCTACGAACGACACAACAATAGATACATCGAGCTATATGCCTCGGAGGTCGATAGTCCTCTAGATTGACACAATAATACTCATGCTCCCGATACGTTAAGATCACAGCTGGCTAATCGACCTGTTGGACTTGCCCACGGCATGCCCGAAACACAAATAAGATACCAATCATAGTGTATTAAATTTGAATCATCAATCATGGCATAAAGCCGAATCACAAGTCATATCATGATAGCGAGATTATTCCTCATGGATTATGTTCAACTTCCCGTTATAGGGATACATCGATTCATTTCGGTTTTAGAAAACCAGGCTCACTTCTTTGCGAGTTTCACGTTCAACACAATCCATTTATAGGCATTCACATAAGTTAATCAAGCTTTCCAAATATCAAGTTTAAACATCCGTTAAGGGTAATTCGAGTTCAAATACCAAAAGCTTTATATCTCAATCTTTAATCATCCCTTAGAGAGGAAAAAAATTATGAATACGTATATATAATATAGTACAAACAAGGTTTAATGTGGGCTTTTCCCTCACGCACACAAACCCTGACAAAGTCACACAATTCGTTTCAAAGAGTATGTTCAAAAGACATACAAATCACCTTTATAGTCGAAAAGGTTTTTAAAACGACGTACACCAAAGCAGGTTTTCAAAAGAGAGATACCTCAAAATCCCTGCGAAAACTAGCAAACTAAATTCCCAAGGTTCAACAATCAATCTACAATATTTAGATGAGAAAGATTAAAGCTTTATTTGTTTTTACAAACTTTCTTTACGTTACGAAAACTAGGGCTTTTCTAAGCCTACAAACGTGTTCTTGAACATTATGTGAATCATTAGTGGATTCCAATTGCGTAGTGTAATCTAGAATATCTAAAAGTCATTAATTAAATGAAGGAAACCGAAGTTCATACCTTTTAGATGAAGTTCAACACGCCACCTTGATCTCCTCTCTAGGTTTCAAGAATCTAGGGTTTCAGAGATGAACTAAGGTTAATTTGATATGAGATTGTTGAAGTAATGATAGGAATTGATCAAGAACTTACCTTATATTTTTTGAGGAAACCCTAGGATTGTTTTCTTCAAAAAGTCGGCTAAAACGAAGTGGGAATTTTTTTTAAAAAGTTAGGCTTTTATAAAATTCGGGAAAAATCGCTTCAAGCATAAAATGGGCTGGTGTGTCGCACAGGGCTTCACAAGGGTGCGGGCGGACGATTGTCAAAAATTTTGAGTTTCCTAAAAATTCGGCTTGGGACGCGCGAACTTCAGGGCGGAGCTGAAGACGTTCAATAAAATAGGCATAACTTCTAGGACAGAGCATTTTTTTTAGCTCAACAATATATCGTTGAAAGGTATTTCAAAGATCTACAACTGTCATTAAGGATGTATTCCCAAATTCTAAACGTAGTTTCACTAAATTGGCCTAGAAGTCAGACCTATCGAAATTTAGATGAGTTTGAGAACTCTTCACGAGCTTCGCTATTAGGTTTTTGACTTCAAAACGACATTTTATGAAGGGATTCATGTAGCTAAAATATCATCTTAAATCTAGTTTTACACATTCACACCTAACTCGGATTTATAGAAGTTTTGTATCCTCCTTAGGATCGTTCGTCCTCGAATGAAAGTCATAACCTAAGACCTTTTTTTTTTCACTAAACCTCCAAATTTTTTTAGGATTTCTAGAGGTTCTTTTGTATTTCAAGTTGTCTTCAAATGAAGCTCATCTAATAATCTAACAATAACCATATGGTTTTTACGAGGAGACTACCTTAGCTACACCGGACAAGCTAAGCATGAAATAAGGGATTCACCTTAGTCGACCTCGAGATTTAACGATATTACTCTTCGTCTATAACGGGTTCATCTAGAAATACAAGCCTAACTATTTTTAATAGGCAACCTAGAATTGCATGACACTAGGAAAGCCGGTCTATCCCCATAATCACCTCAAGTTCACCATTCCTATTTCAAACAAATTAGTAGTAGTCTCCGATCCTTAATTACCCCATATAGTCTTTATAGATTCTAGAAATAATATGAGGACAACGCGGGGGTATTCGCCAAAAAAAGTAGTTTTAACAATTGTGTGGGTTCCCTACCATAATCAAGGACAAAGTACGGAGTTATATAAGAAAAGAATCAAACTCGAATCAACCGGTGAATACGCTTGAGAGAACATATAGATAGAATACACCGTGACACGGCATCGGGGTCTTAATACCGCTTCCTACTAGTCAAACCATAAATTGAAAGCTTGTCCCATTAGCGATGTGCAGTGTTAGCAACCACTTTACCGAGACGGGTTAGCCTTACCGTCGAACGAGTTATTTCTGCGGCGAGAAGAGTTAGCCATTTCGCGTAGCCAATTCTTACCTCCTTTTAATGTGACCCACCCCTTCACCACAATGATGACAAATACGATACTCTCGACTAGATGAGTATTTATTGCCACACCGCTAATACATTGCGATTATTCCTCGATCCCCACGATGGAACACCCACATTAGGCCGAGGAACAAGCGATCGAGGTGCGAAATTTCCTTTCCATTTACCACTCCGTCATATGAACCGGTGAAACCACGCACGAGTGGGTCGAACTGGCACCGGTCGAGAATCTGTATACGACGCATACCTCGCTAGATAGGTGAACTTCAACCTATACTCATAAATAGACATAGTGCCTGCTCAATCTTCTCAACTTAGTAGCCAAAGCAAGCGCTCTCATCGAATGAGAAACCCATCCATGAATGCTTGTCTTGACCAGTAGGAGATGGAGCGTTATTACCTCGCTTCCGGTTCTCCACAATTCAAACCAAGCATGGCTGATATCTTTCAATTGATATGATGCGAATTCACATGTTCGAAACCATGAACACCCATGGCCCTTAGAGCTTTGAAAGTCTCATCCACAAAAGTCTTGGGGATCATCTCTCTCCCAGACCCAATGACCTTGGGCGGATTGGCCTCGAAGTTCTTAAGTCTTCCTCCAAACACCCCGAGTCGGATCTGACCACACGATGTTGTTGGGTACCAACACGGGTGGTAAGCATCTTGATAGCACTTTCTGCATCGATCTAATATCGACCACACCCACAATAAAGGTGCTGGAGCGGTAATCTTTGGTGTTGGTGCTTGGTCTCCATTATCGTTTCGACTCAGCAGCATTAGTCTCAATAGTTGTATGGTTAATGATCCCGGCGGCCTCATCACGGCGGATGATGAATCGAAGTAGCATTACTCATGGTTAGAAGCTCCCACACGGATTAAAGCCATTTATGACGAAACACGAGGTAGAAGAACACGTCGAGAAGATCCTAAAAGAGTTGGGCGCTACTGCTTGTGATCTAGAATAAAGAAGAATGAGAAACACGTATAAATGCCCTGGTAGTCTTTCGATCATCACCAGTCCATCGAGGGCACTGAGGACAACAACACTAGACACGGACACGGACAACTCCTAGGACACCTCTAAACCTGAGCACGATACGAACTTGTCAACCTCGAAAACCCGCCCTAGGCGTAACGGGCAGCATCAGAATCTTTATGAGCAACGGAAGTACGCCCATAAAATCAATAAATATCTATTCTCTTTCACTAGTCTTTTAATAGTTATTTAAAACAATCATTTATGGCTAGCGAAAGCATACTCAAACTTTAAAACAAATCAACAAGAATTTTTAATAGAAGTACTTAGTCATAAACGTGGCAAAACGCCCATGCTGGAGTCATACGAGACTTCAATAATCTACCCACGGTGCGACAACTATCATGGAACTAAGAAACATAAACAATATTATAACTTTGGGATGCGGCAGAAAACTTAAACCATAAAACTAGATAGATGGGGTGCCCCGAATAAGAGTGTGGGCTTACCAATAAGTGCGAAAGCAATAAGTTCTCATATAGTACACGTATCACGAACACGCATCTTATCGTTACTAACATCTATCAAAAACAACAATAGCACAAGTCTTGAGTCTTTGAGTGAGTGTCTCGGGGACGATAAGTAATATAACAAATAATACAATAATGATTAGCTAAAGCAGTTCGATAGTATAATTTGAAAACAAAGACAAGATCAATCTCGCGACTAAAAATCATATAGAAAACCATGAGGACAAGTATATATCTTTTCCAATTCGATGTACCATTTATTACCATTTGAGTCTTTTAATCATGAATTCAAGATCATCAACAAGCCACTCATAGGTGAAAATTTTCATTATCATCAATAAGCCACTCACATACAACAAAGATATGAAACAACTTGACCCGAGGCTTTCGAATACTGAAAACAAGCCACTCACGGGCAAATACATCAAATCGATACTGCCAGGCTAGCAAGCCAAAGAGCCTAATCGTCCGTTGGACTAGCATAGTAATAGATGCTGCTGAGTTTATACGTGTCACGACCCAGGCGATGGAGCAACAAGTGCCGACCCTTGCGGCCAAGCAACTCACATGCTTGCGTTTACTACTCGCCAATATCCTGGGCCCGTACGCGATAAATGGCCCGGGCTGTCTTGTTTCCCGAATAATCAACATAAGAGACAACTGTCTTGGGAACTGCGACCAACACGTACACATAAACATAAGCAGGAGTAACGAGGCGCGAGCGTTTGGACGACACATATATGTTGTGTACAACAAAATAAACGGCGCGAGGGCACGTAACATCACGACTACATATCAGCATCTCTGAGACCTCTATGGAGTACAAACTATAGAAAGGACGAGGACAAGGCCACTGCCGTGCCCATATATGTACATAACAAAATAGCATACCAAAGGCTGTAGCCTGGGATCAATAGAGCGTGCGGCTAGGCGGGGAGGTCTCTTGCGATGGATCGTCATTGTCTACTGATCGTGCGGCATGACTGTGACATCCACAAAAGACGTCACTACGAATAATGCAGTATGTAAGGGGCATGAATAGTAACATAGTAAGGGATGTAAAGTATGACTAATAATAGAATGGAAATATAGAACATATCATGAGATAAAAAGAGTAGCTTTGTACATGTGGGTGCCTCTTGGGGCGGATGCCATGCATGTAGCTTTCTTTGAAAAACATTTTTTGTTCATATATCGAAGAAAATAGAACATATCATGTTCGAGGCGTCGCTCCGATCCATTTAACCACATGTGTCCGCGTCCGGGCATCCCAAATGTCGGGATGATATCATGTCATATTATACCTGGCGATCGGTGGTTATGCGTATATAACGCTCTGGCCCTTTTGCCCATATTCCCCATTTACATATACATATATCATATAAGCAGCATGTAGGAGAGCCCAAGGAAAGTTATGTCTCTATCGGAGTGACGTAGGTCGGTAACCTCCGATTATATTATGGAATAATCATCGCTCCTATCTCACCTTGAAGGAATAATTATTTTAGAGTGAGACTATCAATGAAGAATAACATCAAGAGAAAACATAGAATAAGGTCATATGTCTCATAAGGCGTCAATTCATATACTTTGGAATCCTTAAAAAAATAGTCATCATCCATGAATAAAATTGAGAAATCAAGAAATAGCTCAACATTCTTATATCGTCATTGTAATCATAACTTGGAACCTTTAAACATGAAATCGTTCTCATAATAGTCATCATAGAAAATATTCTCGTCTTTGGCATCATTGTCATCATGAAAAAAACATGTCCATCCTTGTTGTCATAAGAGCTTACAAAATCATAAACCTCTGTTTTGGAAGAATACGGACATTTTGGAAAACATTTATGGGTTATTGGGAAAGGAATCATGCCTTGGAATCATAGACTTCTAACTTTTGATAACAAAGAAGTTATGGAAGCATTTTGAAATCGTAACATAGGAATCATGCCTTTGAAAGAAAGGGACGAGCCTTAACATACCTTTCCGGTCTGCCGCTTACTCTAATTCTTGCACGCTTGTCTTTCCAAGCTCGTCGATCTATATTTAAGGATTCTTTTATCGTTGGACTCATCGTTGCATACGTGTACTAACCTTTCAATTTAAACTACTTTATATTAAAAGAAAATCGGGCGGCATCTCCCCTGTTTATATGCATGGCCAGAAATCATAATCCGCAGCCAACAACGCAACAACAATACCAACATCAACAACATCATCATCCATACCAATATATTCCATAAAATATCCCACGCGATGTTTGTCCAATTTCTCAACAACAACTTTATTATACAACTATTTCAACACTCGATCTTCATAAATAAACCAAAAGTAATATTAATAAAGAGAGATTCATACCTTATTTTTGTGAAAACAGCGATATCTTCAATATCCACCTTGAATCCACCGCAAAACCATACTAGAATCACATCTATGCGTTTATCCAAGCTTCGATTAATACTCGACTTGAAAATTGCTTACTTTGCTTACGTCTCTCTACTCTCTCTTGATTTTTGGAAATTTCTGGGCTAATCTGGTGAAAAAAAGGGGTTTTTACCCTTTATATTGGGTCAAATTCGGGTCGGGGTCACTGTAGCAATTTACTGCAGCAGCACTGTAGCAGTCCGTACTGTAGCAGTACTGTAGCACGCGTTTCTGCTCTGTCAGCTGAACTTGCAACGTCCATAATTCTCTACTCCAATGTCCTATCGACGAGCAGTTTATTGCGTTGGAAACTAGACTCAACGAACTTCATTTTAGACTTTTGTTTCACTTTAAAACACTTCATATGATAAGAATTAACTTTGTCCCCAAGTTGGACCAAAATTTTCATACAAAACATGACCCATCCTTTTTCCAAAGTCGTACTACTGGCTTCGTCAGATGGTCCTTCTAAATCTAGTGACTATGGAACTGGACAGTCTTATGGGGGTTCGTATTCTCGTTCAGTTGACCGTAGTGGTCCCTCCAGTTCAACGGCTTCCAGCCCTCAAATCTTGCTATGTTTGTGGTGACTCAGGCTACTTTATGAGAGATTGTCCCGGATCTGGATAGTCGTTCTAGCGGGGTTCCGTTACGGAGCTGGGACTCGGGCACCATCTAGTGGCGGGTGGTTCTTCAGCCAGAGGCGGTGCTCAGTCAGGCCGCGGTGGATCTCATTAGTCTAGGGGTGGTCACCAGTCAGGTAGAGGCGGTTCCCAGGCTCTAGAGAAGGGAGCACGATCGGGTCGGCGTGGCCATGGTGGTGGTCTTTGCTATTCTTTTCCGGGTAGGCCTGAGGCTGAGGCCTTTGATGCTGTGATCTCAGGTAATATTTATGTTCGTCATCGACCTACTTCAGTCTTGTTTGATCCGGGGTCTACTTTCTCATATGTAGCTACCTATCATTTTGTTAGTTGGGATTTGACTGGTGACCATCTTGATGTGCCTGTTCATATATCTACTCCGATTGGAGACTCAGTTGTTGTTGATCGAGTCTTTCGGTCTTGGTTAGCTACTTTTATAGGATATGATACTTGGGTAGATTTGATGATATTGAATACGGTAGACTTTGATATTATATTGGGTATGACTTGGTTGTCACCGTATCACACGATCTTGGACTGTCACGCCAAGACAGTCACATTAGCTATGCCTGGGATTCCTAGATTAGAGTGGAGAGGTACTCCGAGCGCCGCTCTGAAGAAGATCATTTCTTATCTCCGCATGAAGAAATTAGTTAGCTAGGGGTGTTTGGCTTACTTAGCCAATGTTTACGATCCTAGCATTGATTTTTTGCCCCTTGAGTCCGTGCCCATTGTGTGTGAGTTAGCGGAGGTCTTTCCTTCTGATTTGCCGGGTATGCCACCCCACCACGACATTAATTTCTGTATCGATTTGGATTCGGGCACGCGCCCCATTTCTATTCCTCCCTATAGGATGGCGCCTGTTGAGTTGAGAAAGCTGAAGGAGCAGCTACAGGATCTGTTGAGCAAGGGTTTTATTAGACCGAGTTTCTCCCCTTGGGGTGCTCCTATTTTATTTGTGAATAAGTAGGACGGTACAATGAGGATGTGCATAGATTATCGTCAGTTGAACAAGGTCACCATTCGTAATACGTATCCTATTCCTCGCATTGATGACTTGTTCGACCAGCTTCAAGGTGCTTCAGTATTTTTGAAGATTGATTTGAGGTCAAGCTTCCATCAAGTGAAGATTCAGGCCGAGGATGTTCTGAAGACGGCCTTTAGGACTCGTTATGGTCATTACGAGTTCCTTGTGATGTCATTTGGGCTTACAAATGCCCTAGCTGCATTTATGACTTTGATGAATGACATTTTCAAGCCACATCTTGATTCTTTCATCATTGTACTCATCGATGATATCTTCGTGTATTCCAAGAGTAGGGAGAAGCATGAGTGTCATTTGAGGATTGTCCATGGGTTATTGAAAAAGAAGGAGCTTTATGCCAAGTTTTCGCATTGTGAGTTCTGGCTTGAGTCTATGGCATTCTTGGGCCATGTTGTGTCCAAGGACGGGGTAATGGTTGATCCCAAGAAGATTGAGGTTGTTAGAGATTGGGCGATGCCCACTACTATGACTGAAATTCATAGCTTCGTGGGGTTAGCCAGCTATTACCGTCAATTTGTGAAGGGTTTCGCTTCTATTGCTTCTTTGTTGACTATATTGACTCAGTAGGAGGTTCCCTTTCAGTGGTCTGATGCTTGTGAAGAGAGCTTTCAAAAGCTCAAGACTATTTTGACTTTAGCCCCGATTCTGGCATTACCTGTGGAGGGTAAGGATTTCTAAGTGTATTATGATGCATCCCATGTTGTTTTGGGTGCTGTGTTGATGCAGGAGGGTAGATTCATTTCCTATGCTTCCCGTCAGTTGAAGATTCACGAGAAGAGCTACCCTACCCATGATCTGGAGTAATTAGCGGTAGTCTTCGCCTTGAAGATTTGGAGGCACTATATGTACGGAGTCCATTGTGAGGTGTTCACCAATCACTGCAGCCTTTAGCACGTGTTTAGTCAGAGAGATCTAAATTCCGAGCAGCGTAGGTGGATGGAGCATCTGAAGGATTATGACATCACAATTCTCTACCATCCGGGGAAAGCCAATGTAGTTGTTGATGCCTTGAGTTGTAAGGCAGAGAGTATAGGCAGCTTAGCCCGATTGGTTGCTTTTGAGCGTCCGTTAGCCATGGAGGTTCAAACTCCAGCTAACATTTTTGTGCGCCTTGATATCTCAGTTTCGAGAAGAGTCTTAGCTTGTGTTGAGGCGAAGTCGTCCCTCTTGGAGCAGATCAGGGCTCAGCAGTTTGAGGATGCCACGTTGTGTAAGATTCGTAATAAGGTTCTGAGAGGTGAGGCCAAGGAGGGTATTCTGAGAATCAAGGGAAGCGTGAGCGTTCCTCATGTTGGTGATTTGATTCGTCATATTTTGGAGAAGGCCCATAGTTCGCATATTATATTCATCCGGGTGCTACGAAGATGTATCGTGATCTGAGGCAGCATTACTGGTAAGGTAGGATGAAGAGAGATATTGCAGATTTTGTGGCTAAGTGTGGGAATTGTTAGCAAGTCAAATATGAGCACCAGCGACCTGGTGGTGTGCTTTAGAGGATGCCTATTCCCAAGTGGAAGTGGGAGAGGATTGCCATGGATTTTGTTGTGGGTCTTCCGAAGACCCTAGGCAAGTTCAATTCAGTTTGGGTTATTGTTGATCGGTTGACTTATTTTGATCGATCAATTAAGTCAAATCATTTCATTCCAGTTCAGGTCACTTACATTGCGGAGAAGTTAGCCAGGATTTACATTCGTGAGATTATACGATTGCAGGGGGTCCCTATTTCTATTATCTCGGATCGAGATCCCCAGTTTTCTTCCAATTTTTGGAGTGCTTTTCAGGCAGAGTTGGGTACTCAGTTAGACCTTAGTGCAGCTTTTCATCCCCATACTGATGGTCAGTCCCAGAGGACTATCCAGGTGCTCGAGGATATGTTGAGAGCATGCGTCAATGATTTTGGTGGTCATTAGGACCAGTTCTTGCCCTTAGATGTACACACCAATGCAGTGGGCAGCTTATGATATCATCCTGGACGCGGGATGCCCGGACGCGGAATAATGATGATAACATCGTGCCTATTTGGCCGGACAATATACTATATATTTGTATGTATGTATAAGATGTTGTTTTGAAAAGAAAAGCTAAGCATGCATGATATCCGCCTTAAGAGGCAATCAGATGCATAGGTTATCTCTTTTATCTCATGCTCCTTTATATCTCTATTATATTTGTAAACACCTAATTTTCACCGCATAAGATGCGTATATTAATTTTTCAAATTTCCCAAGTCAAAGACGGAGTAAGGATATTCCCTTTCAATTTAAAATTTTTTAAAAATTTCCGAGAAAATTGCAAAAGTGATGTTTAATTATTATTTCCTAAAAATTGACAAATATAAGAAAATGTGAGTTATTTACTTCCATCCCGCTCCGTCTAGTCCGGGAAAATTGACCATTTAAACAACGTATTAATTACGGCTCATTTTTTACAGCATTTTTTCACATTTAAAAATTTCTCCGGAACTATGTCAATATTAGGCTTGTTTTAAAGCTAATATTTTAAATTTGCGAGTTTTAAATTTTAATCAGCCTAAATAATTATTCTACTTAGTAATATGCGTATTTATAATAAATAGTTTCTAATTGATTTAAATTGGGGAGGGGGTTCCTATTCACTATTTTAAAACTAAGAGGGTGCAATGTTTTTTAAAAAAAGGGGTGTGAAGTTTGTTTTAAAAAAAGGGGTGTGAAGTTTGTTAAAACAAAATTCACACCCCCCGTTATCATTTTTCCTCTACCCGACTACCTCGTCTCCTTCATCAGACGATTTGCGATTTTAGGGTTCCTTAACCATGGCTAATTCATGGCGATTTGCGGCCATTTTTGGCCAAATCCTTGAGGCTTTTATGCCCAATCATGAATACTCATGATTTCCAGGTTTATTTTCATTCGAATTTCATTTTTTCATGCCTAATTGAATTACTAGGTTTGTTACTCGGATTTCCTTATGTGTGTATGGTTGCCATGGGCAGGGCCTTGAGCCCTTGACCATCTTGTGCACCATATGCATTTAAAATAAGGAATCTAGGGGAAACTTCCTAGAGGCTTCACAGTTAAGGTGTAAATTTCGGAATTTTATCTTCATTGTACTACTTGGTACAATTGTACCGTTAAAGTGGTACAAAATTTGTTGTATTCGTACTATCCTAGCATTTCTAATTTTTATTGGGTTTTTTGTGGATTTTAGGTACATTAGTTGTCATTTTTGTTGTCTTATCTATTGGAAATTCGAATTCTAGGAGAGATGCAAAAAAAAAATCTGGGGTTTTGATGGGGAAAATCTAGGGCTAGGTGTCCATTTTCCATTCCTAGGATTCCCTAAAATGTGAAGTCTATAAATAGAAAGAGAAAAGATGAAGAAGGGATCCTTCTTTTTTTCAAAATTCAGGAGGATAAGCCTTAAGAAAAAAAAACCTAAGAGCTATACCAAACCATATACTATATATATATATTCTACTATACATAGGCAGTCAAGAAAAAAAAATTCTATAAAATACTAGGACTATTCAATCAATATACATATATATATATATATATATATATATATATATATATATATATATATATATATATATATATATATGGGGATTTTTGAAGATAAATAAGGGTTTTTGATTGCTTGAAGTTGGAGTTTGAATCCTTCTTTGGTCTTTAGGTTGCCCTACAAAAAGGTAATACCCCTATTCCACCTTATTTACTCTATTTTAAGTTGTTTTTATGTGTTGAAATCTGTTTATTGAAGTTTGGATTATGTTTGGTATTTTTCTGTGTTATTAACTGTTGAATAGCTTACCTATGTTATAAGGATGATATTATGTAGTTTGGGGTGTTGTTAGTTGATATTGGTGTTTGAAAAGGGTTTAAAATGAGGAGAAGGGTCTGTTTTAGCTTATAGTTTCTTTGTTACATTGGATTTTCTGAGATATGAACTTGTCATGTGGGTTTTCTGTGAAGTTTAGTGTTGTAGTGAAGGTTATTAAGGTGGTTCTTCTCTAATTCTGGTTGTGTTGTTACTGTTTTCATTAGATTCTGAGGTCCTTAGTTTGTAGTATCTTTTGGTTTCTTGAGTTTAATCATCTTAGTTATTGATTCTAGTTTAAAGGATAGAGATTGATACTTGCTTATTATAGCTTAGAGTTTAAGAAATGAGTTTAAGGGTCAAAAGGTTAAAAAATGGTTTTTGAAAATGAATCCTTTCATTCTTTGTTTGAAATTGTCTTGAGACCAAAAAATGAGTTTGTTTTCCTTCACTTCTTGATAATGGCTAAAATCTAGTCCAAAAGATGTCTTGTAATACTTTGTGTCTTTTGAAATGTCTTGAAAACCTTAGGTATAAGACCAGTTAAAAAATGATTTTAAACAGAGTTTTCTTGTGCATTGGTATGTTTAAATATCCCTGGAGTTTCTTGTTGTTTTGAGTATTTAACAGTGTTTGTTGTATGTGGACTCTATCACACTCTCTAAGACTGATCTTAAGCTCAAAGAAAAAATGACTTTGAAAAATCTGAAATATACTCTTGTTTCTCTGTGTTAATTATCTAGCCTAAACTAAATATGTCCATGGCCTTTGCTACTTGGCTTGTTCTATCTTGAAACCTATAGCCATTGTTTTACAGAAAATGAATTTCTAAATTTTCCAAATATAACTTGTAACTTGGACTTGAAAGGTGTTTGAAAAGTATGGAACCTATTGATGCCGAGAACTTATAAAATGAGCCTTGATTTCTTATTTTGTTCATTTGACTTTCAAGACTGTAGGAGAAGGACTTGTGTTCTTGACTAATAAATAGAATAATGGATCTAGGGAAAGGATTAGTGTTGTTGGTGATTTTATCCTATTCCTACCCTATGTCCTGTTTGCAACTTGACTGCAGTGTCCACATAACTTGCCATTTGTGTCTTGTACCCTCCTCATACTGATATTGCTTATAGCTTACTTAGTCCCTCTTGCTTAACATGATCACCTAGTAGACTAAAAAATGAATTTTAAAACTGAAACCATGTTTAGGTGGTCCTGTTTGTGCTTGAATCACTTGTACTATCTAGTAACTAGACCTTATTTGTTTGTTTGAATCAAGTTTTGTCTAATGAACCATCTCTTGCACCTAGGACAGTGCCATGAATTTCTTTGCCTCAGTTTTGGGATTCTTGAAACCCGTCATTCCTTCTACGTGAAGTCTCTTTTTCACTTCTGAGTTGCTTGTGACTTACAGACCATTGTCATGTCTCATATTGGTTACTTGTTTGCAATGTTCATGGTGGTTTGTCACTTGTGACTTGTATTTTACACTTGGATTGCTTATAGATTACTTGGTTCTCTTTTCCTAATATGATCACCTGATAGACTAAGTATAGGGAGTCTAAACTAGGACTAAGGCTGTTTTAAAGGACTGAGTGTGATACTTGCTTTTGTGATACACCTCCCCCTTGTCATTTGCTTGTGAAATATGATATTATCTCATATACATTCTTCCTCCTATTTGCTTGAACCATGTCTGATATTGTTAAAGGCCTAGGATAGTTTCATACCTCTTTAACATGATCTCTGAGACTTCTAATTAACCTTGTAGATCCTGTCCTTGCTGAGTTAGTCATAGGATGCTGTCCATACTTTCCTTTACATGTGCTTGTACCCCCTTGCCAACTGTTGAACTATGCTAAGACTTGAGAGTTGGTTTAAGGCCAAACTTTCCCTTTAAAATTCTGCCTAAGTGTTTGGAATTTGTGATAGTTGCTATGGCTTAGATTCATATTCTTACTTACACCATTATTTTAGACTAAGTTTTATCCAAATCTCCTTGTTTGAAGCCATATTATGAACCTGTAAAATCTAGAATTTGCTGAACCTAGTGTAAAGCCAATAACTGAAGTCAAAACTACTTTAAAAGAGCAAATATAACACCTGCTTATGTGTGCCTTTTTTTTATAGCTTGATGATGAATTCCTGTGGTTCATATGTATGGTTTCCCACTTCTGTTTGCTTGTTTGAATCAAGACAGGTGTAGTATAATGATTTGGAACCTAGAATAGTATCCTGACCCCTTCTAACCATAGTCTGGATTCTTATGGATTTGTAATTGTTTCCACATGAGTTTCCTACTACTGGAAGCCTGTTGTGACTGCAACTAAGATCATGTTTACACTTAGGGTAGTCTCATGCTTTCCTTTTACTTTATTATGGCTTTGGATCCTGTCTTAACTACTCATTGCACCTTAAGGCCTTGCTTGTTTTCCGTATTTGTGCATGTACCTATTTTGAGAATGGAACTAAGCTAAACCATCATTTTAAGAACCTGTTAATGTTTTCTATAAAATTGTTAATTAGTTCAACATCTTTGTGAGCAATGACTGAATCTAAAAATAGGATTTAGAAGTTTTGGGAATGTTAAGGAACTTACACTTTGAGTCCACTTGATACTGATACCTGCCTAAGCTAAAAATAATAAACAATGAATTCAGATTGTGAAGTTTGCCTCTGTTGACTCTTTGGTAAGTGGTGAATGGGTAGAAGATGACTTTCTAGCATTTGGTTTAGGTTCCCTATTTGATTTAAATGAATTTTGGGCTAAATAATTCATCATCCTATCTTTGATAATTACTAGTAACTTGAACTATATTGATTGGGACCTAGGCCTGATTATTCTCTTCACCGCTCAATTCTGTACTACTTGGTTTCTTTACCCCTCTATTGTTGTGGCTACTTGTCTGCTATCTTGAAACTTGTTAGGCCATTCTTAACTGTGCCATTGCTGTTTTCTAAGTCTCAAAATACTTATTGTGTCTTGTCTTAGCTATCTTTGCATTGCCTGAAGCTGTTTTTTTCCTCATCGGGTGTTTGTTGAATTACTCTATGGCATTTTTGTTTTGGGATGGTTAGCCTTGCAGCTGTGCTTGATTGTTTAGCCTCTCTTAATAAGCTAAAGCATGAATTTGAGGGTTGTGGGATTACTAGGTAGATTTGAAGTTTCCTGTGTGATCTAAGTTGGTATTGGAGGATTTATATGTGTTGGGTATATGGTGTATATTGAGGTGTATAGAGGGTATGCCTCTCATGGGTTTTTCTCTCTAATCCTAGTAAGTATATCCGTGGTATACTATGTATACTATAGCTTGACACTCAGAAAATTTGAGAAGAAAATTGAGTGACATATTAGTTGTATATTGTGCATATCATAGCTTGGAACTTAGAAAACTTAAGGAAAGGAATAATTTTGGGCCTGCAGGTTGGGCCTGTCACTTGTATTTCGCACCCGAGCTATTATTATCACTATTTTGGGCCTAATTCTTACCTGGACCATCTGATTGTCTACTGCTACTAGTTTTAATATATGGGCTTGGCCCAATAATGCTGTGATTCATTTTTGGCTATGTAATAATTATTGTAGGCTTTAGTTTGTGCATTTAGTTTGGTTTATGAGTGTATTGTAATATTTTGTATACCCATTTGTATTCTTGTCCATCCTAACCCGTTGGTGGGTCCCAACGAGGCCCACTAACGTATCTAGATCGAGTCAACCCAATTTGGAGCAAAAATGGAGCATACGTTTTGGAACCGAGGATTTTCCGAAATGCATAACATATTCTTATTGGGCTTGGGCGGCCCAATATCCCTATCTCCTTATTTATGTGTTTGAATTCTATACTTCTGTATTCATTTATAAATTGGAACCCTTAAAAGATTATCCCATGTTTGAAGTCGCCAAAACTCAATTTTTATACTATGCAAAGCCGATTTTGGAAAATTAATATAACGTGCGGTTTTAAAAATAAAAACGGACTGTTTTAGTATGTATATTGGACTGAAAACGATCAATTTTATAAAATAGGGAGTTGAGTTGCATTTTTTTTTTAAATCTGTGGAATTATAAAGACCTGTGGGCAATTGACTATATGGACTGATTTAAACTTATTGGACTGATTTTGACTTCCAAAAATTTGGACTAAAATTGGATTAAAATTGATAAAAAATATAGTTGACAAATGGACAATAATAGTATGCCTTAATCTATTTTCTACACTTAAATACAAACTCTTTAAAAACTTAAAACTTAAACGGGTGGGCTTACGTGGTGTTCTACTTAGGTTAAACGCCTTCGGGTTTTAACCTAAGTGTCCTAGTCCGAAACCCAAAACGCCAAATTTTGGGCAAAACTCTACCACTTCCATTTCTTGAAATGTGATATATTTTGCATGAATGACTAACTTTTGTTGCGGAAATACAAACCGAAACAGTTTTTTATCACTATAAACAATTTATATCTACAAAGGCATGCTATTAGAACCCGTAGGTCAACCGTATTTTACGGATCTTTAATACCAGGGTGCCTAACATCTTCCCCAGGGGATCACCAGAACCCTTACACGAACTTTGGTTAGATTAGGATTCTTTTAAAATTTAACCGTTTTGAATGAACCCTTTTCGAACAGGTTTTTCTAATTTCCTAAAAATTAGGTGGCGACTCTAAAATAAAGTCCATTTAGAGCACCATCCACGTAGAAGTATATTTTTTCCTTTTTTCCGGTACGATTGACAATCGTATTTTCCCGGGACACTTTCCTTTTTTAAATAAGGCAAGTGCAAATACGAATCGGAAAAAGTAAGAACCGCTACAATGTTGTTATTCATACCTTACATACTTAGTACATTATTCGTACTGACATCCTTTTCTTGTGGACGCTGTGTTCATCTCCGCAAGTACGCAGGGAGACGGATCAGACCCCTAGGTGATTCATCAGCGGAGTCCCAGGAGCGCTCCACTTACTTCGGAGCCACAGTCTAGTAGTATTACCCTTTTTTGTACTTATTTGAGCACGGCAGGGTCTTGTCCCGTCCTTATGATTTCTGGTACTCTATGTAGAGACTCGTGGACAGATGTGTATAGTAGACGTCTCACAGCCTTACCGGTTCATATTTCGTACATCATTTTTGTAGCCTTGTCGGCTTGTGTATTTATATATGGGCATAGTTGATGATGATCATATAGATGAGCTATTATTTGAGGATTCATGCCCTACAGATTATGATAACTGTGAGTTAGCCATGTGGTCCATCGAGATATGATTATAAGAAGCATGATAGATGGTTCTCGGTAGGTTAGCTCCGGGTACCCGTCCTGGTCCTCCGGTTGGGTCGTGACATAAAGCAGCATTACTGGTGGTGACGGATGAAGAGGGACATAGGGGAGTTTGTGTTCCAGTGGTTGAATAGTCAATAGGTGAAGTATGAGCACTAGAAGCCTAGTGGTGTAACTCAGAGGATGTCTATCCCTAAGTGGAAGTGGGAGCGGATTGCTATGGACTTTGTAGTAGGGTTCCCACAGCCTTTGTGGAAGTTTAATGCTATTTGGGTCATCGTGGATAAATTGGCCAGGTCCGGTCATTTCATACCGGTTCAGACTACGTATAATTTAGAGAAGTTAACTAGGATCTACATTCAGGCGATAATTATTTTGCATGGGATGTGTTACACCTCGAAAAAATTTCTGTTGATGTACAGTGAATAGACTAACGAAGGGCATGAAGTATACGATATTTCAATGAGGAAGAAATAGTATTAAATGGCTCTAATTGAGATTTCAAAGACATTCGAGGTAAGAGAAGGAAGTTCATCAAGAAAGGCGAGGTATGCGTTGTGTATCGGAAAGGATTCACAAAGTACCAAGTTGATGATGGCTTAATGATGTCTTAAAGAAGAGTTATAATGTCCCTTAGATTGTTAATGAGGTGTTAAACAAGTGTTAAGAAGGTTCCATAAGGATTGGAGATCAAACGAGTAGACGAGACCGAGTTTCGGAAAGCTGGGCATTATATGGTCCAACATACTGACCGTATAAAATATATTGGCCGTATGTTAGGCCGTATATTCTGCCCAGAATGGCAACCTTCACCGGACCAAACCTACGGCCACACATACGGTCCATATAAATTATACGGACCGTATGTTGGTCCGTGAAACTGAGTCGGGACAGGTTCTAAGATTAACATAAGGGACCCCAACCTCATTTAATTCATTTCATTTCTCACTCCACACTTCAAGAACTCTCTAGAAAACTCTCCACACTTCTTCCACAAGAACTCAAGAGAAATTCATGATCAACTTCATCAAACCAAGAGAATCAAGTGCAAGGAACTCATTAGGGTTCATCTAAGACAAGAAATCTCATTGGAAGTGGAACTAGGGTTTTTCTCAAGTGAAGTATTTCTACTCAAAGCTCATTCCCACACTATAAAAGGTAAGTTTTATGATCATTACATGTTGTTTAAACTATTGAGAGGTTGAAAGAATTGGATTGTAGAAGGAGATAGAAAATGGGTCATGAATGTAAGGATAGTAGCATTTTTTAGTAGTAGCTTGGAATGAGTCGTGATTCTTGATATGTTGTGATTATAATTATGCTATAAATGACATTAAGGAGATGGGATAAACATTATATATGAGTGAATGCAATAGTGTGCTACGACCATGGTTATGGATGATTTGAAGTGAAATTGGGAAATGTGGACAATGTAGGTGAATGGAGATTATTGCTATGATATTGTGAATGCTATTATAGATGTTTGGGAGTGGACATATGATATGGATAAAGTTGTATAAACAAAGGAAATGCTGCCCAATTTTCTCTAGCTTTAGTTAAGCATGTTCATGTGATCGATTAGCTAATGTTAATACGAACTCTCTTGAAGGTAGAAACGTGAGCATTGGAAGAGAACGTTCAAGCGATAGAGTGGATAAACGAAAAGATATGTAAGGCTAGTCCCTTCCTTCTAAGGCATGATTCCATGGCATGAATTCTCCGATTTTTCCATGATTTTCTTATAGTCCGGAAAATTATGAGTCTATGTTCATGAAAGGCTTCATATGAGATACAAGGTAAAAAAAACGTTACGAGTATGATAATGATGATGATGAGTTAAGTCTAAAGGATTCTAAAGTCCATGATATGATGTTCCATGAAGTTAATGACCCCATTTATGATCCCTTGATGTTGCTCGTTGTGTTACACTCACCTTACAATGTTAGTTTCTTCAAGGAGGGACATGTTGAATATGATCACTCCATAATGTAATCGGGGGTTCTCGACCTTATGTCACCCCGATATAGTTATAGATTGTCTTTAAGCTCTAATGCATGTTCTATGACAAATGTATGATGATGATAAGTTATGAGATGCATATGAGGATACGATTCCACTGTGCCTAGATGGTCGGACATGTCACCGCAAAGGTGGGCTGCATACGATTCCACCGTGCCTAGATGGCCGGACATGTCACCGCTAATGCGGGCTGCTTATGAGTACACCGTGCCCAGAAGGCCGGACATGATCACCACTAGTGGGCGGCGTAAGATGGTTACCCGGACGCAGGTTAACGACGATGGTATATGTGACATGATGATATATGTGATACGATGATACATGTGATATGATTAAAATGCACACACATTCTTAAAAGTTAAGCAGGTTATACCTTCATCTCATGTCTTATGATTTCTCTATTATGTTCATTTTATTCATGCCTTACATACTCAGTACAATGCTCGTACTGACATCCTTTTCTTTAGACGCTGTGTTCATTCCCACAGGTAGACAGGGAGGTGATCCAGATTCGTAGAAGCTATCAGCAGACTTGAGAGCACTCCATTGTTCCGGAGGTGCCATTGATTTATTATTTTGTGTATATATATGTTTTGGGCACGACGGGGTCCTGTCCCATCCAGATGTCTAGTACTTTAGTAGAGGCTCGTAGATACGTATGTGTGGGTAGTATGGTCTCACGATTCCCTTATTGTATATGTATTACTTTGATAGTCGAAGGGCTTACGTATATAAAGGTAAATATGTTTCAAAGTAAAAAAAATGGTTTCCCCTATGATTAGAAGCATGAGAATAATGAAAGAATGCAGGACGAGTATGATGAGTAGTAGTATGAGTGGTGCTCGGTGGTCAGCCCCGGGTACCCGTCATGGACCCTATTCGGCTCGTGACAGGATGCCTATTTCTATCATTTCTGATTAGGGCAGGCAGTTTACATCTCTTTTCTGGAATCCATGTAGAAGGAGTTATGTACTAGGTTAATCTTAGCACATCTTTTCACCATCAGACTGATGGTTAGTCCGAGGGGACTATTCAGGTTCTTGAGGATATTTTAAGAGCCCATGTAATAGACTGGTTATCATTGGGACTATTTCTTTCCTTTAGCGGAGTTTGCATATAACAATAATTACCTATAAAGTATTGGGATGTCAACGTTCGAGGAATTATATGGTAGGAGATGTCATTCTCTGGTTGGTTGGTTTGATGTACTTGAGGTTAGGCATTGGGGTACCGATTTGTTGAGGGATTCCTTGGACAAGGTCAAGTTGATTCAGGAGATACTTCTCACAACTTAGAGCAAAAAAAAGAGTTATGTGGATCGAAAGCTTCGTCTTTTGGAGTTCATGGATGGAGTGTAGGTTATGTTGAAAGTTTCACCCATCAAGGGTGATATGAGATTTGGAAAGAAGGGTAAGTTGAGCTCGAGGTATATTTTTCTTTTTGAGATTGTTCAGCGTATTAGTGATGTGGCTTTTGAGTTGGCCTTGCCACCTGGTTTATCAGGTGTCCACCCTGTGTTTCATTTTTCAATGTTGAGATTCAGTGGGATTCGATGTTATTTGATCAAAATCTGGCATTTAAGGAGGGGCATTAAGCCATTTTAGACTAACAGGTCCGAAAGTTGAGATCAAAGGAGATAGCTTCAATGAAAGTTCAATGGAGGCATCGTAAGATCGAGAAGGCTACTTGGGAAACCGAGTAGGACATGTGGAGTAGATATCCCTAGCTTTTTTATAGTTTAGGTACATCCTTTTCTATACCGTTCAAGGAAGAATATTTATTTAAGTGGTAGATGATGTAACGACCCGCTAACTCGTTTTGAGCTTTTGAACTTTTTCCCTAAAATATCCTTCCCATAGCTTTAAAATATGATTCTTGATTTGCGAGGATGGGTGACGCGATTCCTGAGACAATCAGGTGTGTACCGAGGAAAATTAGTAAAACTAGAAGTCCTTAAGTTAATAAAATGGAAAAGTTTGACCAAGTCAACATCGGAGGTTAACGAACATAAATCGGAGTTTCTTCGATTCCATGAGGTTTGCAACGTGATTTATGACTTAGTTGAGTTGTTGGTATGGATCTCGAGGGGTTCGGGAGTAATTTAGACCTTTGGTTGAGAAAACTAGTTAAGTAAAGGAATTAGAGTTGACCACAATCAACATTAGGTCAGGATGACCCCGAATTGGTGTTTTGAGTGCTCGAGCAGGTTTGTAGTATGTTTTATAACTGAAATACATATTTAGTTTGTGTCCGGGAGGTTCCAAATAAGTTCCGAGGCTAAATCCGAGAATAAGGGTGTTAGGAAAGATTGGGCTTCAGCTGGTTTTGGTGCTTTCACACCTGCGCAAGAAGGAGCAGACATGTGGAGCCGTACCTGCGTAAGGTGGGTCGCAGGTGTGAGATAGGGCGGGTTGGTCTTGGACCACATCTACGGTGGGTTTCCTGCTTATAGGACGTCACAGGAGCGAGGACCTTTCCGAATCTACAGGGGTTCAGGTTTAAAGTGAGGCCCGCACCTGCAATTATTTTTTCGTAGGTCCGACGCTACTTCTGCGAGGGCTTTTCCACATATGCGATGTTGCTGGGCAGAATTCCTCTTTTATTTCCCCAATTCAATTTGATTATTCATAATTTGATTTTGGGAGCATTGGAGCTCAGTTTAAGGCGATTTCAAGGACAAATTTCAACTGTGGGCTCGAGGGGAAGATTCTTACTCCTAATTTGACGATTCTCATTTAAATCTCCCTTTAAATTAGCATTTTAATTCATGATTTTGGGTGGCAAATTGGGGGTTTTGACACCTTAGTTGAATAATAGTAAATCTTTGATTTGGGATCTAATTCGTGGATGGATTTAACTAATTTTCTAGATTTTAGGCTATGGGTAAACTGATTTTCTAATAAAATTTCAGTTTTGCCCTTGGAGACTCGGGTTTCACTTTTGGATTGACCCTTTGAATCGAGTTATAACTATAGCAATAAGGTTGTCTACAGACTTGTTTACTTATGAACATCGTGTATTTGATAGAGTGGGAGCATCCCGAGGCACTTAAGAAAGAGAAGGTGCTTTCATAATTTGTTTGCTCAACCTTGAAGTATGTTTAGAATTCTTAGACTTTGTTTGAGGGATGTTTTCGATAAGTTAAGATTAAAAAGATAATAATAAGAGGTAAGGGAGAACGAGGGTTTGTCTCGTACCCGAGATGTGACGGGCATTAGTACGAGTACCGGTGCTATGTATGAAAAGTTATGAAATTGTAGTTACATAATGAAATCCTAGAATGCCAAAGTATGTGGGCATTAGCTAGTAGTTATTTGATGCGATTTGCCTGTTATGTGTATATGTCACTCCATTAAACCCATTTACTTGTAATAAACGAACTAGTGTTGTATTCATGCACAGTTCATGATTATGTTTGAATTACATTTGACATTCATGCTTATGTGATCATCAAAATCCATATATGATGATGGTTCACATAGTTTTGGCTCGATGTGATTTTTTAGATCGATTTGGTTGGATTGATATGCTGAAGGGAAATGGTTCCAGCGGATTTGTGATATGCCGAAGGGAAATGGCTCTGCCGAATATATGTATACCGAAGGGAAATGGTTCGGGCAGTATATGGATCTCACGAGTACCCCATGGGTCACGCTCTCATTTAATATCGAGGAGCTTCCGTGTCACGCCCCAACTAGGGGAACGTACGGGCACCTACCATTTCCCATCTCGGTAGGCGAACCAGTCCCTTGTTCACGACCAAAAAATAAATAAAATAAATCCAATCACCCAGAATTAAATAATAATAAGTTTAACATAAATACGTAAATATAATAAGTGCGGAAGATACATCGAATCCCAAAATCTGGTCTGAATAGTATAGGGGCCACTACATAATATCTAGGAAATACAAGTCACAAATATCAATAAATGACTGTCTAAATGATAGAATATAAAGACAGGAAATAGATAGAGTCATCCGGGCAGCGAATCCATCCAAGTGCTCCACCTTAAATGCATGTCAAACAGCCTCGGGACTTAGCCACGAAGCAAGGAAGTCGATCCAGTCACGAACTCTGCACTCAAAAAAGAATGCAGCAAGGTAGAATCAGTACAACAACACGTACTGAGTAGGCATCATAGGCCGACAACAGTTAGATAATCATATATATATAAGAAATAGACTGAAAAAGTAGGCATGCTCACAAAGGCATGCTCACAATCAGATATAACTCAACACAGTTCAAAGTATCAATCCTGTACCAAATCACCAAGTCTAGTATATCACCTCAAAATCCACTATAAGTCCAAAACACAATCTCGAGAACCACTATAAGATACACGTATCACAAAAGATCAACCAACAAGTCCATTACATTGCCTTATGTAAATATGAGATGAATGCAATGCAAATGCAGTGATACACACACACTTCTGGCGGAATATCTGGTAGCCTCGACATCGTGACCCATGGGGGACCGCTAAGTCCATACATCTACTGTGGCGCACAGCCTGATCCAATAGTCAATATTGCAGAACGTGCAACCCGATCCTAGTCAGTGTTGCGGTACGTGCAACCCGATCCAAGTAGGCGTGGCGGCGCGCAACCCGATCCCAATATATGTATAAATGAGTGAATGCATGATGACAATGCCAACAAGAATATATGAATCAACGGTGCCACACATAGACATATCTCAACCACAATATCAATATCATAACCTTACTTTCCCTTTTCAACAACCCCAATCATGATAAATATGCTCTCCGAAACATAAGGTAATCACTAGGCATCAACTCTAGAATCAATCACGTGGCGACAAGCCAACTACTCACAAATAAGCAACAACTTGATAGAACACAATACGGCGATAAGCCATAGTCAACAACAATACCAACCTAAGTATTCCATCCCAACTCCATACCCGAAGGTTTACATGCTTTCTCTAACAATCACTAACTCTACATATGATTCGCTAACCGAAGTCTAACCAAAAGGTAAGCCGTAACCTACCTGAAAAGCCGAATAAGAGCCACGAACCGTCACACCTTGGCCTTGACCTTTCGTAGTGCCTCCAAGTACTCGAAGTCTACTCATAATCGAATTCTCTAATAAAAACCACGAATAACAACACCCATATTGCCACACTTCTAGTTAGGTCAAATTCTAACCCAAGGAATTGGGGAAATGGGCCCACAAGGGTAAAATGGGAAATTAAATGATGGAACATGCAATTAAAGCTCTAGGTGATCAAACCCACTAATCAATTGCTAAAACAACTCAAGATTAAGCCTCATTCGGATTTAAAGTAAAACCCCTAAGTTTGGGTATGAACCCTAATTCTTCAATCCTCAAATTATTCACTAATAACGGAAGAAATAAGCTTAACAATAAGGAATTCATCAAATTCTATGGTTATACTAGTCAATTTCACCATCACTTTCCATTTTAGAAGTCTAAACCCATTTGAAGAAATTTATCATAAGACTCATCTTCTCTATTTTGATTCTAGTGATTCTGAGCATGGATTAAGGATCTACGAAGGTAAATGATGAAGTCTAGGGTCATAGATCTTACCTCCAAGAAGATTCAGTCCAAAAGCTAATCAATTCTCGCAAAGTGTGCTTAGAAAGTGATGAAGCGAAATGATAGGGTCTAAGGGTTTTAACTTGAGAAAAAGAATAGAAATCTGCCCGACATCGGCTGCATCAGTCATAGGCTTGCTGCACCGCACCAGCTATGACGACAAGGGACCAGCTGCAGCGGCCAAATCACAAACCTCTCACCCGCCGTAGCGGCACCTAATACCGCTACTGGGGGTCCGCTACGGCAGTTGGTCGACCGCTATAGCGGCTCCCCACAAAATCATTACATCCGGTATAGTCGTTAGCCCCTCACTACCGTGGGCCCAATACGGTGGTTCTGGTGTCCCTTCGGTGAACACCAGACACCAGAAAATTACTGGTTTTTTACCATTCTTAACTCTAAATCCGATTATCACCTGAGGCCCCACAAATACAAAACAAACATGCAAACACACATAACAACGCGCTACGAACTCACCTGCGGCCTCAGATTTCCCAACAGAGGTCTAATTGACCAAGTCAACCCCCAATGCATAAAGCCAAGTTTCCAGCCCAAATCTCGAAATGCTCCCTATTGCATTGGGAATCAAACCAAACACACTACCAAATCACAAACGGTCATCCAGACCTCTCGGAATCGATAGAATTCCAAAAAAAGTCCGTTTTCTCAAATGTCAACAATGGGTTAAACAAGTCCCACTTTAAGGCTCAAACCACCAAAAGTTACACCAAAACTCGCCCGATGACCATGGGAAAGTGTCATCAAGGGTAAAAGGGTCAATATCAATATAACGACCAATCGGGTTGTTACATCATATACCAATTAAACAATTGCTCATCCTCGAGTGACAAGGAATAGAAATGGGGGAAAAGTACCTGATTCAGCAAACAATTAGGGATATCTCCTGCGCATTGTCATGCCCCAAAACCCACCCTGGACGTAACAGGCATCCAATGCTATGAACAACACTGGAAGCACCTTATGAATTAATAACAACAAATCCCTTTTTAGTAATCTTCCATTACATAATTAAACAAGTTATAAATAACTAAATTAAATCGTGCTCACAATTATGAAGTAAAATCAGCGGAAGTCTAATATAAATAAGCTGTCATCAAACGTAACAACGCCTAATTAGTCAAGCAATGACTTCATGATTACCCACAATATGACACTTGTCTATGAGCTTCTAAGAAAATAAACTAACTATGGACACAGCCCGAAACTACTAAGAAGTAATAAATGACTCAATAAAAACCTACGAACAAGTGTGTGAGCTCACCAACAATCTGGAAAGCAGGAAGTACTCCTAATCCGCGAGATTTGTCTGTACCTGCTCTTCTTCGTTACCTAACATACCATAAAAAAAACAATGGTATGCCAACGTACTGGGTACACAGTGAGTGTCTAAGGGGTAATAGTTAACGAAATCAAAGTAGTCACAAAACGAATAATAATCAGTAAAACAATATTAATAAATTAATTCGAAAACCCAAAAATGGAGTAACCTATTAACTCAGGAAAATCATCAGAGAATCCAATAATGAAGAATACATCAAGCTTAACTCGTTACCGTTTACCATGTCAAGTATGTCACTTACGAACTCGAGATTACCACAAGCCACTAACAGGCAACCAAAATACCAAAACAAGCGACTCACAGGCAAATCAATCAATCGATACTCCGAACTAAGAAACCACGGAGGCTAATCATCCTCTGAACTAGCACAACAGTAGATACATCGGGCTATCTGCCTCGGAGGTCAATCATCCTCTGGACTGACACAACAATAGATGCATTGGCCAATACGCCTCGGAGGTCAATCGTCGTTTGGACTGATACAACAATACTCATATCGATACGTTAGAATCCATAACGGCTAATCGTCCTCTGGACTAGCGCAGCTTGCCCATACAGACCCAAACACAAGAAAAATACAAATCATGGCATATTAACCGAATCATCAATCATGGCTTAGAGCCGCGCTCACTTCTCAAGTCATCATCTCAAAATAGAGACATTTCAAGTCATAACCGATGAAGAAATCTTATTCATACCTCTGATTCAATTTCAAGTTCAAGAAGTCCATTCAACAGTAAAATAAGTTTAAGGTCCAACCTTTAGAAAAATGAGTTCAATCATCCAATAATGTGAAAAATGATTTTCACAAAGTTGTATAGTTCGTATGGGGTTCGATGTGGGCTTGACCCTACACCCGCATGACCTTGTCTAAAAGAAATCATCTTTAATTCCGAAAGAACTTCCACTAAACAAAAGTTTTAATCATGTTCATATTCCAAAGAAAGATTTCAAGTCAGAAACAATCATCTACACGTTTCAAACAAGATAACATACTTCAAAAAGAAGATTTTTGAAAAGTAGACATACCTCAAATCCCTTTAAAATCTAGCAAATGGATTCTTCCAAGTTCAACAATCGTTTTACAATGGTTATTAATAACAAAGTTTAGAACTTTAACCAATTCTAGGGATTTCTACCCTTATTCGAAAAACTAGGGCTTTTCTAGACTTAAAGCTTGTTCTTGAATCCTTATGCGAATCATGAGTGAATGCAATCTTGTAGTATGCTCTACACTATTCCAAACCTCATTAATAATCTCATAAAAATCAGAAGTCTTACCTTTTGATGGAGTCCCACTCGTCTCTTCTCTTCTTCTTTCCTTCAGTTTTTAAGAATCTAGGATTTGGACAGATGAACTAATGTCAAAGAGGATTGAATTTGGTGTATAATTGATAGAGATGGATTAGGACTCACCTTAGGGTTTGAGAGAGATCTATAAGGTTCTTTTCCTCCAAAAAGTCAGTAAAAAAGAAGTGGGGAAGGGTTATAACGAAGTTAGGCTTTTAAAAAGGGCGTTCTCGGTGTGCGTCAGCACAGCTGGAGGCCTACTTCGTGCAGTTGATCGCGCAGTGAAGGTAGTAACACTCCCTCCATTGCGCGATCGCGCACCTGAAGCCACTTCATTCAATCGGTCGCGCAGACTGCGTAGTGCCCAGTAAAATGAGCATAACTCCTAGCATAGAGCTCCGATTGAGCTCCATAATATACGGTTGGAAAGGTATTTCAAAGGCCTACAACATTCATGGTTCGAGTTTTCTCAAATTCCCAATGAAACTACCTGAAAACTCGGAATAGGTGGAACAGACCTCAAACTTGGACGAATTTAAAAGCTCTTATGAAGTTCACTATTTGGTTTGGCTTCAAAATGACTATCTTTCTCCCGAATTCATCTCCATAGGACTTTATGTCTAAAATGTCACATTAATACTTATTTAACAGATTCACACCTACCCCAAATTTACGGAGTGTTACATTATCCCCCTCTCAGGATCATTCGTCCCCGAGTGAAAGTCAGGGCCTAAGATTTTTCAGTAAACCTCCAAATTTTCAGAATTTCTCGAGTTCTTTTGTATTGCAATCTATCTCATCCTCAAATTCTGTTAATATTCTAACAATAACCACTTGGTCCTCACAGAGACTTTCACAACTACTGCAAGCAAGCCGAAACATGAAATAAAGAATTCACACCTTTAGTCTAAGAATTCACACCTTTAGTCTATCTCGAGATTTAACGATATTACTCTTCCAATCTATAACTGGTTCATCTAGAAATAGAAGCCTAACTATTTTTAATCAGTAACCTAGAATTCCATAACACTTGGAAAGTCAGTCTATTCTCATAATCACATCACGGTTCACCACCTCTCATTTAAACAAACCAGCTGTAGTCTCACGACCCTTAACTACACAGTCTCTATTGATTCTAGAAGTAATAACGAAGACACTAGCAGGGGTATTCGTACAAAAGGGTTCTAACAATTGTTCAGGTCCCACACCAAAGGAATCTAGGGCAAGGTAAGCAGTCACATAAGAAAGATTCGTACCCGGATCGATCAACGAATACACATTAATAGAATAAATAGTTAGAATGCCTACCTTGAAACATCAACAATCACACCTTACAATCAACACCAAACACCTACTACAGAATTCCAAACGACTCTATACTATCCATCAAAGTGTACATCACAATGAACATGCACTTTGTAGCACCATTTTTCACCAGGTTAGAAACTGCAGCACGAATTAATTCCATCTTCATGAGGCATGAATTAACGAACACGTCGGAAGGATCCTAAGGAGAAGTTCAAGCTCTATAGAACAATCTAGAATCAAGAAGAGTAAGAAACACATAAAATGTCTTGGTAGTCACACATCCATACAGGTGGCCAGTCTACATGAGTAGGACTCTACTAAACACAGCTCCACAGACAATCCTAAGACGCTTCTAAACCTAGGCTCTGATACCAAGCCTGTCACGGCCCAAAACCCACCCTGGACGTAACAGGCATCCGATGCTATGAACAACACTGGAAGCACCTTATGAATTAATAACAAGTCCCTTTCTAGTAATCTTCTATTACTTAATTAAACAAGTTACAAATAACTAAATAAAATCGTGCTCACAATTATGAAGTAAAATCAGCCGAAGTCTAATATAAATAAGTTGTCATCAAACGTAACAACGCCTAATGAGTCAAGCAATGACTTCGCGACTACCCACAATATGACACTTGTCTATGAGCTTCTAAGAAAATAAACTAACTCAGCGAATAGCCCGAAATTACTAAGAAGTAACAAATGACTCAATGAAAACCCACGAACAAGTGAGTGGGCTCACCAACAATCTGGAAAGCAGCAAGTACTCTTGATCCGCGAGATTTGTCTGTACCTGCGCTTCTTCATTACCTAACATACCATTAAAAACATCAATGGTATACCTGCGTACTGGGTACTCAGTGAGTGTCTAAGGGGCAATAGCTAACAAAAGCAAAATAGTCATAAAACGAATAATAATCAGTAAAACAATATTAAATGAAATAATTCGAAAAGCCAAAAATGGAGTAAACCATTAACTCAGAGAAATCATCAGAGAATCCAATAATGAAGAATGCATCAAGTTTAACTCGTTACCGTTTACCATGTCAAGTATGTCACTTACGAACTCGAGATTACCACAAGCCACTAACAGGCAACCAAAATACCAAAACAAGCCACTCACAGGCAAATCAATTAATCGATACTCCGGGCTAGGAAACCACAGAGGCTAATCGTCCACTGAACTAGCACAGTAGTAGATACATCGGGCTATCTACCTCGGAGGTCAATCATCCTCCGGACTGACACAGCAATAGATGCATCGACTAATACGCCTCGGAGGTCAATCGTCCTCTGGACTGACACAGCAATACTCGTATCGATACGTTAGAATCCATAACGGCTAATCGTCCTTTGGACTAACGCAACTTGCCCATACAGGCCCAAACACAAGAAAAATACAAATCATGGCACATTAACCGAATCATCAATCATGGCCTAGAGTCGAATCTCACTTCTCGAGTCATCATCTAAAAAAATAGAGACATTTCAAGTCATAACCGATGACGAAATCTTATTCATACCTCTTATTCAATTTCAAGTTCAAGAAGTCCATTCAACAGTAAAATAAGTTTAAGGTCCAACCTTTAGAAAAATGAGTTCAATCATCCAATAATGGGAAAAACGATTTTCAAAAAGTTGTATAGTTCGTATAGGGATCGATGTGGGCTTGACCTTACACACGCATGACCTTGTCTAAAAGAAATCATCTTTAATTCCGAAAGAACTTCCACCAAACAAGAGTTTTAATCATGTTCAAATTCCCAAGAAAGATTTCAAGTCACAAACAATCATCTACACGTTTCAAACAAGATAACATACTTCAAAAAGAAGATTTTTGAAAAGTAGACAAACTTTAATTACTTTTAAAAGCTAGCAAACGGATTCTTCTAAGTTCAACAATCGTTCTACAATGGTTATTAATAACAAAGTTTAGAACTTTAACCAATTCTAGGGATTTCTACCCTTATTCGAAAAACTAGGGCTTTTCTAGACTTAAAGCTTGTTCTTGAATCCTTATGTGAATCATGAGTGAATGCTAATCTTGTAGTATGCTCTAAACTATTCCGAACCTCATTAATAAACTCATAAAAATCAGAAGTCTTACCTTTTGATGGAGTCCCACTCGCCTCTTCTTTTCTTTTTTCCTTTAGTTTTTAAGAATCTAGGATTTGGGCAGATGAACTAATGTCAAAGAGGATTGAATTTGGTGTAGAGATGGATTAGGACTCATTTTAGGGTTTGAGAGAGATCTCTAGGGTTCTTTTCCTCCAAAAAGTCAGTCAAAAAGAAGTGGGGAAGGGTTATAACGAAGTTAGGCTTTTAAAAAGGGCGTTCTGGGTGCACACCCGCGCAGCTGGAGGCCCACTTCGTGCAACTGATCGCGCAGTGAAGGTAGTAACATTCCCTCCATTGCGCGATTGCGTACCTGAAGCCACTTCGTTCAGCCGGTCGCGCAAACTGCGTAGTGCCTAGTAAAATGAGCATAACTCCTAGCATAGAGCTCCGATTGAGCTCCATAATATACGGTTGGAAAGGTATTTCAATGGCCTACAACGTTCATGGTTCGAGTTTTCTCAAATTCCTAATGAAACTACCTGAAAACTTGGAATAGGTGCAAAATACCTCAGACTTGGACGAATTTAAGAGCTCTTATGAACTTCGCTATTTGGTTTGACTTCAAAATGACTATCTTTCTCCCGAATTCATCTACATAGGACTTCATATGTCTAAAATGTCACATTAATACTCATTTAACAGATTCACACCTAATCCAAATTTACGGAGTGTTACATTATCCCCCTCTCAGGATCAGTCGTCACCGAGTGAAAGTCAGGGCCTAAGATTTTTCAGTAAACCTCCAAATTTTCAGAATTTCTCGAGTTCTTTTGTATTGCGGAAGTCTATCTCGTCTCCTCAAATGCATTAATATTCTAACAATAACCACTTGGTCCTCACAGAAACTCTCACAACTAATGCTAGCAAGCTGAAACATGAAATAAAGAATTCACACCTTTAGTCTAAGAATTCACACCTTTAGTCTAAGAATTCACACCTTTAGTCTATCTCGAGATTTAACGATATTACTCTTCCAATCTATAACTGGTTCTTCTAGAAATACAAGCCTAACTATTTTTAATCGGCAACCTAGAATTGCATAACACTTGGAAAGTCAGTCTATTCTCATAATCACATCAAGGTTCACCACCTCTCATTTAAACAAACTAGCAGTAGTCTCACGAACCTTAACTAAACTACGCAGTCTCTATTGATTCTAGAAGTAATAACGAAGACACTAGCAGGGGTATTCGTACCAAAGAGGTTAACAATTGTTCGAGTCCACAAAGGAATCTAGGGCAAGGTAAAAAGCGGTCGCAAAAGAAAGATTCGAACCGGATCGATCAATGAATACACATTAATCTAATAAATAGTTAGAATGCCTACCTTGAAACATCAACAATCACGCCTTACAATCACACCAAACACCTGCTGCCAAATTCAAAACGACTCTGTACTATCCATCAAAGTGTACATCACAACGAACATGCACTTTGTAGCACCATTGTTCGCCAGGTTAGAAACTGCATCACGAATTAATTCCATCGGCATGAGGCATGAATTAATGAACACGTCGGAAGGATCATAAGGAGAAGTTCAAGCGCTATAAAATAATCTAGAATCAAGAAGAGTAAGAAACACCTAAAATGTCTTGGTAGTCACACATCCATATCGGTGGCCAGTCCACATGAATAGGACTCTACTAGAAACAACTCCACAGACAATCCTAAGACGCTTCTAAACCTAGGCTCTGATATTAAGCTTGTCACGGCCTAAAACCCATCCTGGACGTAACAAGCATCTGATGCTATGAACAACACTGGAAGCACCTTATGAATTAATAACAACAAGTCCCTTTTTAGTAATCTTCTATTACTTAATTAAACAAGTTTTAAGTAAATAAATAAAATCGTGCTCACAATTATGAAGTAAAATCAGCAGAAGTCTAATATAAATAAGTTGTCATCAAACGTAACAACGCCTAATGAGTCAAGTAATGACTTCGTGACTACCCACAATATGACACTTGTCTATGAGCTTCTAAAACACAGAAAACAAACTAACTCGGCGAATAGCCGAAATTACTAAGTAACAAATGACTCAATGAAAACCCACGAAAAAGTGAGTGGGCTCACCAACAATACGGGAAAGCGATGGTATACGATCCGCGAGATTTGTACGTACTGCAACGACTTCTTTGTTACCTAACATGCCATCAAAAACATCAATGGTATACCTATGTCTTTGGGTACTCAGTGAGTGTCTAAGGGGCAATAGCTCACAAAATCAAGGTAGTCATAAAACGAATAATAATCAGTAAAACAATATTAAATGAAATAATTCGAAAAGCCAAAAATGGAGTAAACCATTAACTCAGAGAAATCATTAGAGAATCCAATAATGAAGAATACATCAAGTTTAACTCGTTACCATTTACCATGTCAAGTATGTCACTTACGAACTCGAGATTACCACAAGCCACTAATAGGCAACCAAAATACTAAAACAAGCCACTCACAGGCAAATCAATTAATCGATACTCCGGACTAGGAAACCACTGATGTGGCGTGATGTTTACGCCACCACCGATGCTTTTCAGCTATAAGTTTTACTTGTTGTTAAGCAAGTCGGGGTGATTTTACGTGTTTTTTAGTGTTTTTCGGTAAGGAACGATTTGGCAAAAATCACGGTTGAGGCGACTTCGAGGTCGTAAATTGAAGTTTACGGACCGTGATACACAATATGGGCCGTATTCCGTATGGTCGTATTAAAGTTTCGAGGAAGCAGTCAAGTTGGAAGATGATGATTACGAAGTGAGTTTACGAATAGTATTTCGGTTTACGGTCCGTATCCCGTGTCGTATTTAACCGATCGAGCGAGTTGGCGGTACGATTTTTGGAAGGCTGAAAGACGACGAGAGGTTTACGGACCATAAACCACTTACGGTCCGTATCTTAGAAGATTGAGATTTCACGAATTTAGAAGACGACTGGGCACGAACCACTTTACGGTCAGTAAAGTGATTTTACGAGCCGTGTTTCATCATGACGGGCTGAAGTGCAAAATCGTAACTTGTTTTTTTTCCAAACATATAAATAGTTCATTGTAGGGTTTTAGTGGAGAGTTGAAAATTTTTTT
>NC_081346.1:52906710-52912768 GCF_029784015.1 Lycium ferocissimum
GTTTCCTTTTTCGTTTGTTATAGTTTTGTTTCTCTGTGTGCATGCCTTACGTACTCGATGCAGCCAGTCATGACCCGCTTTCTTCGAAGGCGCGTTTCGTACCGCGCGGTACTCCGAATGGTAAGTTATTATAGAAGATGTTCCCGACGAGAGATGGAAAGCTCTATTTTCCTAGAGTGCCTTGGTCGAGTTTGTCCGTTGATTCCCGGATCGGTGTTAGAGACTTTGGCAGACAACAAGCCACGGGTAATGGTTGTCGATTCGTGCGGCTCCGTCGGCCGATACGTCATGTGTGATTGGTTTGTTTGACTACGAATTTATATAATTTGAAAGCAACGAAAAAATTGTTTTCGAAAGTCATATTTTGCATTTTTATCTTTATTTGGAAAAAAAATTATTATGTGCGTAATAAGAGTCTCGTATCAGGTTCGGCCGCTCCGGATACGTGGGGTCGGGTGCTCATCACACCCTAGTAAGGTCGGGCGTGACAACCCGGGGATCTAGTCTCTCTTATGTCGACCCCATCATGCTCCCTATCGGTCGACGTCCCTCTACTTCGGTCCTCAACTCCCCGTGCATATGTCAAGCTCGAATGACGTCCGATGCCGGGTTGAGAAGCCATTGCCACAGCCATCAATCAAATACGTATCCCGACCCCCTTCACGTAACGATGTACCCTATCGGCCATGTCGGTACAATAGTGGGCGACGTACCGAGACGGGCCGAGTCAAACTCGAGACTATAATCTCGTACACCCTCGCCATCCCCGTCTCAACCGTAGAATTCGTCAACTCTAGCTCGTCTTATCTCGGGAGGCGTAAATGGCCCAAAAAGGCTTCCACGAACTCGTCCCACGGGCCGGAGGAGCACTCGCCCCTAGACAATTCCCGGGACTCATACCGCTAATGTGCCCACATCACGCAATCGTTACGAAGCCAATTCCACGGACTCGATCTCGGTGGCTCTAATTACCTCAACGTGCGCAACATCCGCTCTGATAAAATCCCGTGGATCTCTGCTGGCGTGGGACCCATAAAACTGCGGGGGTTACATGTCAAGAAATCTCGAACCCTCAAACTATAGGTATGTTCGTGTAATCACCTCCAAATCCGTGCCTACGAGCACCTTTGCCCGACACTAATCTAGTCAATAGTTGTCTTGCGTCTCTCATAGCTCCATCCCTCCGCCCCCCGTGGCCGGGGAGCCGAAAACTCAGTGATCGGGATCTCGGGGACTGGTGGTGGCGGAATCCCCCGATCCGTAGCTGTTGCATGGCTCCTCCGCTAATGGTGGTGTAAATGGAGCTCGCCGACCGGAGTCTAACCTCAGTATTGAGCATAGGCCAAGTAGTCCTCCGAATCCTACCGTCTCTCTTGCGCTATTGCCTTGCCACGGGCGGCCGTCGCCTTCTTCGGGAGGCATCGCGTAAACATAATAGTCCGTTAGGAGGGAATTATCCTAATAATACGGCTCTATCGCACGATCTAGAACAAGAAGGAAAGATGATATCCTAAATGTCTTAGTAGCTACCGTTTATAAATGTGGTGCACAACACATCGATAAACAAGACTCTACACTAGACACGATGCAGCGGGACACTACGAGGATGAACCGCTCGATACCACTTTTGTCACGACCCAACCCCGTAGACCATGACTGAGTGCTTGCCGGACACTCGTATACACTGTTATCTATAGTCATACATTACTAGCATGAGACGAACCGATATAAGTATAGAGACAAGACGTAATGTATATCAAAGCTACCCATCTCACCGAAGGGTTACAACCTTGTCGCTTAATATCGCACAAAAAGCCGGAAAAGGCTGCCATATATATATATGTATAGGGAACGTCCCAACAAAACATAAGCCGAGAAGGCTACCTTATTCGTACAGTACGCCATAATAAACATATATCTATGGCCGGCAAAGGGCGGCCTACAAACGGGTATGCCCCAAACACAAGTCATGTCCACACAACGAAACATCAACTACACGGACTCACACATGTGACCATAGACCTCCCAAGAGTGACAACGACATCATATATCGGGACGGGGCCCGTCGTTCCCCGAACAACAGCATATATACATATCAAAAAGGCTATACCACGACGCTAGGCTCCGAACAAAGGAGCACTCGAAATAGCCGAGTAGGTATCCTAGGTCAAGGATCTCCGAAACGAGCGTCCGCACCTGCGGGCATGGAAACGCAGCCCCAAGAAAGGGGGTCGATGCGGAATATGTACCGAGCATGTAAAGCATGGCAAACGGAAAATGCGGTCATAACCGAAATAAGGAGTACGGAAAGTGGGCATAATAACGAATACCAAAATACTTACTCCTAAAGATACAAATATGCATATCAATGTCATGTATCATATACGGTCCACGGTGGAAATGAAGACATAAGCGAATAATCATCATGTTCATACCGTAACACATCATAATATCATAACTTGCCATATGAGGTGACATTAACCGATGTGGGATTCGCCTAAACCAATGTGGGATTCGCCTAAACCGGTGGGGATTGCCTAAACCAATGTGGAATTTTGCCTCATCATGGGTTTGCCCAGCACTGGAGTTTGCCACCACCGGGTTTGCCCCACCGGGGTTTGCCCCACCACCCCGGCTCCGATGCCAACTGATCACACTCCATAATACATATGTACATCATATAACGTGTCTCGGCCCTCTAATGAGGGACTCAGTGAATAATATAGCAGTAAGCACGAGCAGAATAATAAGCAACCACGTAAATGCAATTTATCTTTTGAGACTCGACGGATAGTAAACTTAACTTGACTCTCGAACATCGGGACAATAATCACATTAAGTTCTTCCTAATTACCATCATAGACTATATTAAGGAACGTTTCAGGATTCATATACATGTAACACCACTTAGCATGTTACATCTTATGACAAATAAGCATACCTATGCAATTCCTTTTAAGAATAAGAACTTCGTACATCACATACTAGTCAATTATGTAATAAATAACGAAACCATAACTCGATTATACCAATAGTCTTAACGTTAAGAACGAATAACAATCATATGTCATACTAGGGTTAGAGAGTGGAGTTACCGAGGTTAGATTATATCATACTTACTTCTAGGACATGCCAAAAAAGAAAGAATGGATAACTTTACATACCTTTAGCGTTTAGTCGTATTATAACTTGTACTTTCCGCCTTCTAGCACTTATCCTATATCAAGATATCGAGAGCTACAATTAGTCTACAAAGGAATTTAATACGTATTTTAACGCCAACAACCCCTTTCCAACATTTAGACGATGTTTCGTTCGCATTCAAACCAACTAGTCCTACAAGCTAATATTGTTAGTCATTCTTTCATGTATCAATTTGAACTTGTTTAAACATGACTTAAGGGAACTTTGGACAGCTTGTACATCATTCAAAACCTCCTATACTCACGGCCGAAACGTATACACAACATTACCATTTCTATTTCGCAACTTTCCAACTTCAACCACAACGACAACAACACGTTTACAACATTACTTATACAAATATTTGGAATCGTTTTAACATCATATTTATTCCTACAACAGCTCATAAACCATTTCAATTTCAACTGAACCATTAAACTTCACTTTCACTATACACCCATAGCAACAATCAACATTCAAAACGCACAACTCTACTCCTATCATCAGCGGCCCACGGTTTGGGTATTTTCCCCTTCAACATGATTCATTTGTTTACACCTCATTTCATATATTCCATATGCATACAATACACCATAATGTCCATAACAACAACAATTAAAACTTGGCATAAAACAATCTACAATCCTTCTAAAACAAGCCCCCATACACGGTTTCACATTACTCCAACAACTTCATAGTTTTCATCCATTTATCCATACAACAACACATTCCATTCACTTCCAATACATGTACAAGAAGATTAAACATGACTCCATTAAAGCCTACAACACATGGCTCATGTCAATTTTAAGAGAACGGTCTAATATCAACATGCAACATTATAAACCAACTTTCACAATCTTTGTTCATTTACATATGTTGACACACATTCAATTCATCAACAAAACATGCAACATGAAACCAACCATGGCTTCACCAAGCTCACGGCTCACCCTTGAGTTCAACCACAACATCAATCCAACAACAACATGCACGAATTGTACATTTAAATTATCATACAACACAAGAACAATGATCATTCTTACCTTATAACTTGTTCTTCAACCTTGGCCGAATCCTCAACCCTATTGAAATGCTACACCTCCTTGTCTCTTTCCAATGACTACTACACGTTCTTAAGCACTTGATGAGGAGTTGATTTGATGGAGAAACTAGATTTTTGGATCAATTTGGAGGAGGGTGTTCTCGGCCAGCTTGTAGCCGAGAGCCTCTCTCTCTATCACTAAATTTCTTTAACTTTGTAATGTGCAAATGACTTGTTTGGTGAAGAATGAACCAGAATTTTGCCTTATATATGAGTTGCAAAGGTTGGACAAGTGTCCCACTTAAATTTTTTGGTCAAGAATCCTTGACCATTGCACCACTATGCACGGCCAAACATGGCTTAAAATAATGGGCAGATTTTTGTTCCCAATCTCACTTAATAACCCACTTATGGTTAATTAATCCTTAATCTCCGATAATCTTTCCATACCAAATGAAATCTACAGGCAACTTGTGCATAGAAACAAAATCGGGAGGTGAAAACCCTTACCGGGAACCCTAAAATAGTTTTGTCTTTAACTTGTCGCACTTAGCCTTATAATGTCCCAATGTAGAGATACGGGACCTAACAAACAGTTTGAGGATCCAAAGTTGTGCAAAATTCGAGATAATGTGTGTTAGGTTGCACGGCCTACTTCCGATACTATGCGTAGCCAATTTTCACCTAAGCATCGAACACTTTACTGTACCTATTCTATGCTAGCGTCTTTCCGGAATAATAAACTACAGGTAAGTAAAGGATACACGAATTTACATGGAAACCACCCGGCTCAAAAGGTGATAAAAACCACAACCTACAGACTTGTAGGACTTCCTCAACTTCACTACAACAATGATCCAACTGCGATTTACAAATTACAACCTCTATGATCTAACCCTTCCTCTGCTACCCAACCTCTAACTAGCAAGCTATCTCCAACTAGTAAACTTCCTACTTGGAATTATAACGTTTTTATCTACTTTAATGCTTCTACAATAAGCTGATAAAGATAGAACTCTATAACCAAACCTAATACACAAATCTAAACTTTAAAAATGGGAAACATTATTCAGTAAAATAGTTCCATCAATCCTTCTTTGTGCACTAGGGATGCAACCCCAGATTTATTAATATTGTTGAATATAACTTCTTTGCTGAATATTCTCTATTCTCTCTTTGTGGGTGGCCAAACTTCTTCTTGGAAAGATCTGGGTATTTATAACATTGTGCTCCACAGGTCAGTTAACACAAAACCCTTTGCTAGTCTGTCAATGACACACACGTATGGTTTTGTTTGTACTTGGATTCTTGCCTTGTTGAGTCCGTTCCATGTATATATAAGAGGCTTACAAATCCCTATAATTATGGCAAGGAATCTTTCATAGTTTACCGTCAAGTTCTCTCTATAATTCTTCAAATCCTAGTTGTTGTAGGACTTGCCCTATCCTATAACATGTTCACGAACCTGTCTCATCCACCAGGTTCATCTGCCTCTAAATCTCTACACTGTCTTCGATAGAACATGTTCATATACCTGTTCCACCAATCTTTTGCATTCTTCATCTGCCATTGAACTGCTCCTGAAATCTTGGCTGGAACATATTGACGTACTGTTTCATAAACGGTAAGTCCCGTGTTTGCAACCGGTCTTCTCTTTCCTCTCGATCACTCATTGACTCTGATGTTGTTCTTGCTCTGTGAAGGAACATATTTGCAGACTGGTTCTTCTGTTGACCTGATTCACATGCTTTTTCTACAAATCCTTTACCTGAACAATTTCTTGCTTCTAAACGTTGTCTTCTGAGTGTGAGTCACTTCATCTTTCCTACC